>NW_027263956.1:0-600000 GCF_045282275.1 Nakaseomyces bracarensis
GACCCCACAGCACCCAGACCCCACAGCACCCAGACCCCACAGCACCCAGACCCCACAGCACCCAGACCCCACAGCACCCAGACCCCACAGCACCCAGACCCCACAGCACCCAGACCCCACAGCACCCAGACCCCACAGCACCCAGACCCCACAGCACCCAGACCCCACAGCACCCAGACCCCACAGCACCCAGACCCCACAGCACCCAGACCCCACAGCACCCAGACCCCACAGCACCCAGACCCCACAGCACCCAGACCCCACAGCACCCAGACCCCACAGCACCCAGACCCCACAGCACCCAGACCCCACAGCACCCAGACCCCACAGCACCCAGACCCCACAGCACCCAGACCCCACAGCACCCAGACCCCACAGCACCCAGACCCCACAGCACCCAGACCCCACAGCACCCAGACCCCACAGCACCCAGACCCCACAGCACCCAGACCCCACAGCACCCAGACCCCACAGCACCCAGACCCCACAGCACCCAGACCCCACAGCACCCAGACCCCACATCTTTGCAATGATTTTTTTTTTATTTCTTATTGTTTTGTCTTTTGTTTATAATTTTATTTGTTTACTCACATTAAAATTATTGGTTACTTTTTTCTGATACTGTATTATACACTTTTTATAAATGTTGACTATATCTTAATTGGTTTTATTTTTATGTTATAGTTTATACACATTTCTATATTTTGTTGTTTAATGTTCTAATTTATAACAAAATTTTTTTTCAGTTAATAATTGTTTATCTGAAAAAGAAAGTTATTAATTTGTTTACAGTGATTTTTATTCAGTATGATAATTGTGATAGTAAATAAGCACTATTATTTTTCTTCACTTTCTTATTACAATACTGCATAATTTCAACATTTTGTCAGGGTAATGCGCTTTTTAAAGATGTAATTTTTTTTTAGTTAGATTGAAGAAAATAACGATGAGAAATATTTAATGTTTTGGTGCTTACATGATTATGGAAAATATAAACATTGTTTGTAGCTGACAGTATATATAATACTTTTAAACAATACATATAGTATTAAATCTATTATATAGGCTTACAAAAGTTAATAAATTGAAGTTGAATTTTTAAAAAGCAGGTTGATTTTTATTAAATAATTATAAAATTTAAAACGTCGATATAATTAAACTGTAAATATATATATTAAACTAACGGATTGCATGCAATCGTTAAAGTCTTAATGCTGGGAAAAACGTATCATTCCTAACATTCGATGAAAATACTATGTGTTTTGTTTGATGAAAGCGTTCTTAATTCTACTAATTCGATCAAAAACAACTAAAGTAATAATACGGCAACTAAAGATAACAGGTAAAAGTGTAATGGTACTATGTCCACTGAAATGGCTGCGTTTCGTAATTGTTGAGAACCAATATCTGGCGAAATAATACTTTGAGACGTTGGGTGTGATCCATATGTGACAGATGTAACAGAGATGGGACCAGATGAGGCTAGGGTTGTTGGAACAATTTTAGTAGGCGTTATTGGGTTACCATTATCATCTGTAGTTGTAACATCAGATACAACAGCTGTTAATTCTTGCCCGTTTGTTGTTATAACAGTTAATTGGTCATTGAAGTTGTTAATAGCAGTACCTGAGGAGCTTGGAATATTAGCAGGTGTGACTGATTTCAGACTGTTAGTAGAGGAAGTAGTTGACAGTCTTGTGGAAGATTGCTGCTCTGATGATAAAGACACTGAATTAGCACTTGCTAACGTCTTATATAGTTTAGTCCATGTGAATGTGGCAATATGGCCATCACTGTCTGTATATAGAGATATGATTATTTCTTTGTGAATTGTCTCACCGTTAGACACATATCCAGTATTTTCAATAGTTGAAGCAGGTAATTCGGTTACCGCAGTCATGATGATATTATCAGCAGTGTTCCTGGTAGTGACGTGCTGGGCAACCTCAGTATCAATACTACCGTCGGAATGGATCATACTGGTAGTGTAGTTGTCCTTACCTCTGTCAATGGAGCTGCTACTAAAGGAAGGGTTGCCACCATTGTTGTCACCATCATTACTACAACCAATTTGAAACGTACTGGTAAACACAACTGGCTTACCAGCACTATCAATTGTAGTAACGAAGTGCACAGAGTCCGTCTCAACACTGCCGTCCGTGTGTGTCACAACAGTGGTGTAGTCGCTGTAGTGCTCGCCTGGCCCCTCGATCTTGGATGTGATTGGAACAACAGTAGATATGCCGTTGCTGTCGGTGGTGTTCACGTAGTGCACAGAGTCCGTCTCAACACTGCCGTCCGTGTGTGTCACAACAGTGGTGTAGTCGCTGTAGTGCTCGCCTGGCCCCTCGATCTTGGATGTGATTGGAACAACAGTGGTCGCGCCGTTGCTGTCGGTGGTGTTCACGTAGTGCACAGAGTCCGTCTCAACACTGCCGTCCGTGTGTGTCACAACGGTGGTGTAGTCGCTGTAGTGCTCGCCTGGCCCCTCGATCTTGGATGTGATTGGAACAACAGTGGTCGAGCCGTTGCTGTCGGTGGTGTTGACATAGTGCACAGAGTCCGTCTCAACACTGCCGTCCGTGTGTGTCACAACAGTGGTGTAGTCGCTGTAGTGCTCGCCTGGCCCCTCGATCTTGGATGTGATTGGAACAACAGTGGTCGAGCCGTTGCTGTCGGTGGTGTTGACATAGTGCACAGAGTCCGTCTCAACACTGCCGTCCGTGTGTGTCACAACAGTGGTGTAGTCACTGTAGTGCTCGCCTGGCCCCTCGATCTTGGATGTGATTGGAACAACAGTGGTCGAGCCGTTGCTGTCGGTGGTGTTGACATAGTGCACAGAGTCCGTCTCAACACTGCCGTCCGTGTGTGTCACAACAGTGGTGTAGTCACTGTAGTGCTCGCCTGGCCCCTCGATCTTGGATGTGATTGGAACAACAGTGGTCGAGCCGTTGCTGTCGGTGGTGTTGACATAGTGCACAGAGTCCGTCTCAACACTGCCGTCCGTGTGTGTCACAACAGTGGTGTAGTCACTGTAGTGCTCGCCTGGCCCCTCGATCTTGGATGTGATTGGAACAACAGTGGTCGAGCCGTTGCTGTCGGTGGTGTTGACATAGTGCACAGAGTCCGTCTCAACACTGCCGTCCGTGTGTGTCACAACAGTGGTGTAGTCACTGTAGTGCTCGCCTGGCCCCTCGATCTTGGATGTGATTGGAACAACAGTGGTCGAGCCGTTGCTGTCGGTGGTGTTGACATAGTGCACAGAGTCCGTCTCAACACTGCCGTCCGTGTGTGTCACAACAGTGGTGTAGTCGCTTGTTTGTTCGCTTATCATTTCTGTGTAGTGCTGGAATGTTGCATTTGTAATGTATTGATCGTTCCTCCAGTTAGTGGTAAAGTAATATGATTGTACGTCTATTTCAGTATATCCATCCTCATTTGTTGCTGTGAACGTCCTCAGTGCTGGAGTAACAACATAAGAAATATAGCCTGCGTACCAACCAACCCTTGTGTAATCTAATCCAGTAAATGTCCCTTTGGATATGATAAAAATCGCTAATAATGTCAAATTATCCGACTTGGGAAGAGTTAACGTTTGACTAACGACAGAATTATGGGAGCCCTGCACAACATGGCTGTCTGTAATGATTTTCCCGTGCTCATCGGTGGTAATGAAGTACGATATTACATCCTTTTCCCAATAGACCTCATCGTCGTTGGTTGTGTAGGAAGTGGTGATGGCGGGAGGACTGTACACGCTACTGTTGCTTGCTGTGTATACGTCTCCGATTTCATTAGTTGTGAGCCAATAGCTTATTACTTCATATTCTGTCACATCATTGCCTTGATCAAGTTTAACTGTTGTTGGTGATGGGATTGGACTATCGATATTCGAATCCTTCTCCAACAATTCTTCAGCACCATTATTCCCAAGAATAATATCACTATTATTGTTTTTCTTGTCAGTAAAAATTTGGTCACTAGTTAGTGTCGCATCACTTAAAATATTCTGACCTAGTGCTAAGGTTAACTCTAGAACCACTAGCAAATTGTGGAAACTTATTAAATTCATAAATATAGAAGCAAAAATAGATATGTTTATAATGTTTTATTTTCGGTATACAAAAGAAATTACAACCAAATGTATGGAAAGGAGGAGGGTGGAAAAGATCTTGGAAGGAAGAAAGACTCATTTATATAATAAGCAAGTGGATGAAAATACAATAGGTATATTTTGCAGTTCAGCTAGAACCATTTCTAATCTAACATATGTTCAAATGAGTAATTTCATCTGTCTTGGGCAAAGAAAACTAAGTACTAGACGAAAAAAGAAATCATAATTGCATCAGGCAATAACATTTTAGATGGGATGCAAAAAAAAGTTCAAGTAGTCGACGATATTTCTTTTCAATCACCAAGGCAAAATAATCCCGATACAATATAGGTGGGATATTATTAAGCTAGTGAAGTTATTTTCTTTTATGGATAACCTGCTGTTAGATTCACACTAGAATTATCTTGGGAATTTTGATTTCCTAATTTGCACTCTCGGCCTTATTTTTGTTCATCCTCGGCCTAATTATTTCCTTTCCTGTAAACCGGGAAAATCAAAAAAAAGGATTTTCCTAAGCTTCTTTCAAGGGTCTCGCACCAATGAAAAAAAAAGGAAGATACAGCTCACATGACAACAGGATTTGCATCAAGGGGCAACACCTAAATCACTTACATGAATAGAATAAATAGCGATGTTAGGTGCATGATTTACTGCACGGTTGATATATTTTCTACAAACAAAGCTATCCTTACATATCTTTTTGCATGAATGGGAACATCTGGAATTTCTTATTTAGGGAAGAAAAAGAAAAACGAAGTGTGACCTTACATCAGTTGTTTATTTAATCCCCCTTGAATTCACCACGGAGTTATTTATGTAAAATTTGTAAAAATCCCGCTCAAAGGGCAAAAATTAAAAATGTTTTTCTAATTATGTACAATAAACATCTACTTATGGTTAGCTGTATTATGAGAAGTAAGGTGATTCCTGTTCTATTGTTTTTTTGGATTTAGGACTAGGTTTTTTGTCATCTTTTAATCTACTGTTCTCCGATTGCCCTTCGGTATTTCTTGGAAACTAAGATCATTCTTTCTTTTTATTAAAAATATTCATACAAGCTTTATTTAGAGAATTCTTCTTTCTATTATGTGCATCACGAGATAATTAAAGCAGCATTTTATATAATCGAATAAAATATGAACTGAACATAAAATTTCCACATACGTTTGAGTAGAAACCAGATTTTAAACGGACAGTATCAACTGACTCTTTTTGTTTTGTCATAGTAAGCACACTTTCTCTACGGAATTCGTTAAA
Source organism: Nakaseomyces bracarensis (assembly GCF_045282275.1). Taxonomy (NCBI): domain Eukaryota; kingdom Fungi; phylum Ascomycota; class Saccharomycetes; order Saccharomycetales; family Saccharomycetaceae; genus Nakaseomyces; species Nakaseomyces bracarensis. The sequence goes on from NW_027263956.1 coordinate 5,372, forward strand.
AGTATTGCGGCAAAGTGGATGTAATATTTTGTTTGAAGACACTCGAGCCAACACTTCAGTTAACGGGGTGTTATAATTGACTTCACTTAGGTAAATTTGATGGCTAGAAGTAAGACTTGCATTGTTCGAAAGTAACTCATTGGGTATTGTGATAATGGGTCCCGTGAATATAGGTTCAGACAATACTTTTGAAGTTTAGGGACTCGCAAGAACACAAGAAGTATATTCATTAAGGATAATTGTTTTGTGAAGCCGTAGAACCTGCACCTGTTCCTCATCATCCAGCGGTAAACAAAACATTTTATATCAAGGAGTCCTAAGTGGAGAGATTGTCATTTAATATAGTGTAACTACCGTTCATGGGTGTATCATTACTTGTGTTTGGACCTAAAAGAAACTGCCGGTCCAATATACACTCTGAATTTTTTCGTTAACTGTTTTTTTCTTTAGGGATTCAATATTGGAAGTATAATTTTTTTTATTTTAATGAAAGAGTTATAACGATTTTTGAATTAACCGCCATATATGCGTATAAATCATTTGTTCCATTCTTATTAAGATACATATATAATTTATAATTTTCCTCTAAGTCGATCTTTTGATTTCTTTGAGTAGTAAGAAACAAGCATATTACTTTAACATAAATTTAGTATATTTAGCAAATAAAGAGAAATTCATATTTTATATGTGTTTAATATTTACTATTTATTTCAAGTGACCAAAAATTTTCTGTAGTATAGGAGACAGTTAAGAATAGCTACCACAATGGCAGGATAAAGGTTTTGTGATACATCTATTTTAATGTTTTGTTCGCCTAATGCAACTATAGAGGACAGGAAGAACAATTATTACAACCTACTAATATAATAAAGCCAAAACGTTTTCTTACCAACTTCCGAAAATGCATATATGTGTTTAAACTAACTATAGAAAACTAAATGTGGATATATAAATAAAATATAAATTATATGTAATAAATTATTAATTATGTAAGAAGTTTCACTTACATTAAAACTTTCAAGAGCACTGGTGAATTGTCAAAAGCTACTCCAATTCCAATCAGCTGGAACTGATCCAACAACACTATTCAGATTCTCCTGTTCATTCTTATTCTTGCTCTCTTCCACTTCATTCCTCTTGACGATAATAGGCTTTGAAGTAGACTGATTTGCTAAAGTTGAGTCGAGAGACATTGGGTCTATATTCTCTCTGTTTCCTACTTTCGAAGTTATCGACTTGAGTCCTTTCTTCCCCTTTATGTTAACGGCCGGAGTTAAATTTGTTCTTGCCAAATCTTCATATTCTAAATGGCAATTATCGCAGACCTTAGACAAAGTACCTACTCCACCGCCACCAATAACAAATTTGGCATCGCTATCAAGGTACAACCAGTGTCTTAAATGTTTTTGACAAAAAATATCTCCACAATGACGACAATGGTGTTTGCGTTCAAAAAAGGTGAATATTTTATGGCATTGATGACAGGCAGACCTTTTAGAATCCGGAACCCAATGGCGTCGGGTGGGTAATTGAGGAGAACGAGAACTCATTGAAATTACAGAGGATGAGTATGATCCCATGGTAGATGGTGTGAAATTTCTCTGTTGTAAAGCTGAGCTTGCTGAATCATTATTTTGGTCATTTTTATTAGAGAAAATTAATGACGAGATATATTTTCTATAAGACTCAATGACTGACGATCCATTTGACCTTAAACTTTTTTGTGAACCTAACTCTTCCTCCTCTGTATTCCGTGTGCGTGCTACAGGTAAATTATGCCGTATGATTTTTGGTGTAACTTCTTCCAAATCCTCGTTGGTTAAGTTTGTCTCAGCAACGTCTCTTAATACAACTGGGACATAAAGTGGTTTCTTGGGATTTTTTAGCTGTTTAATATTTCTTCGATTCATGTTTGAATATTGGAGATTTGAACCATTGTTATGAGAGATATGCCTAGCAGGTTTTTGTAACATATCAGTGGATTGTATCCGTTGAATGGCTTTATTATGATTATTGCTGTTATTGTGACTATTATTTTTTGATGCCATGACTGGTAAATTTTGGTTAGAGCCGCTATTAGGAAGGTCCGCTGAATTGTCTATCATTATATTTTTATCTCCAAATTTCATATGTGTCATTGTTTTTGATGCTGTGGTGAAGTTCAAAATATTATTACTGGAAGTCCTACTGGTATCGGAGCTGCTCTGTTCGATAGTCTTTGGAGTCAAATTTGGATTATTAAGATCGCTATTGGTATGCTTGGCTGTAGGTGTAGAATCACGAGTCTTGTTAGAATTATTATTATTGTCAAATGTTGTTTTCTCTATTTGGAATTCAGGTACAGGTGTAGTCTCTAATGTTTCATCCATTTTTGAATTATCCATTGTACTATCCTTAAAGGATTCCTTGACATTGTGCGCTTTGAAGTTTGAGAGCTTCCTGAGGGCTTGAGTTGTTAAGTTCTTCTGTGATATTTCCTCATCGTCATCTACTTTCCCTTCTGTTAGCACACTATGATTAGTTTCATGAGAGCCTACTATTCCTTTTTCTTGTTCGTTTTCTTCTATGTTAGACTTCAGCGGACTTCGTTGTTGTTTGTCCTTTCTTGCACGGCGGACGTCTACCCCCTCATCATTCGTGAATGGCATCTTCTTTCCTATTTCATCACTTTCCACAGCATTGGAATCAAATGACCTTGTCCGAAGACTAGAGCCAGTGCTCAGTTTTCTAGAAGTTTGCATCATCGAGCCATTCCTTTTGATGGAGAACATAGCCGGCGACCTTATCTGCTGACTAATATTCAGCAAACTGTGACTTATATTGGGGGGGCCCTGACTGTTCGGAATTTGTTCTTGCCCCATGTTACCATTGCCATCTCTATTATTAGTAGTGTTGTTATTAACTATATTATTATTATTATTATTGCTGTTGTTATCATTTTTCGCGTTGGTATTACTGGTACCTCCAATACTATTTCTATGCATCTGTTGTTGTTCCTGGATCATCGACCTGAGAGATATACTGCTTAGCATGCTCTGTTGAGACTGTGTTCTTCGCTGCGGTATAACTTTCCTCTTCTCGAACGTAAGTCCCTCCACTGACTTATTATCCTGCTCTTCTTCGTCATATCTTTGTTCTTTAGCAGGTTTCGAGTCCTCTTTATTCCGTATCTCCTTTAGAATTGGCATAGTCCCATCCGACTCTCGACTCCCTTGACTATGTATACTACTCATAATTTAAGGAAAAAAAATAAGATCCTAGTCAAAAGTGTTGTCTCCTTTTATATAGTTATCAAGTGAAGCAAAGCACTATCAACCATGATTTACACATTTATCTCTCTCAATATAGCAAAAAAAAAATATATAAAACCTTATAAGCCCAAGACTCCTAAGATGCGTCTACTTCAAGAAATATGGTCTTCTCTCCCACACACACACTTACATACAGCTCTTCCCTTCGGTGTTTTTCCCTAAACTAATCCTTCGAACGAAATAAGAAAAGGTGTACCTTATTATTTCCTTTCTGGTATAAATGTGGTGTTCAACCCAAAAGAAGAGCAAAGCAAGAGATGATAAAAAAAGAAAAGAAAAGAGTAGGGTAAGTGGCAAATGGAACACCAAAACAAGATATCACATATTGTACTAGCCTAATAATATAATCCAAACTTTTTACTATAGAACTAATTGCTAACTTATGTTTTGTCAAATATCAAAATCTGCATTTCTATTAATAAAACTATCTCTGTCCGTATTTTGTCCAGATGCCTACCACCCGGTATTGATATCACCTGGTACGTATGCACCAAACACGATATTTTTTTGATCCTGTCCTCCCCATGTTGATACGTATATACGAAGTGTCATACCGCAAAAACGTATGAAGATACAGAGCTCTCGTTATCTATGATATATAGCTGGTTGTTGTTTTTCTTTTCTCTCATTGAAAATTATTTTTTTTTTAAGGGGCGGGCTCATATAAAAGATGGTTTACGTTTGGAGGGTCTACGTCTGTTTAAGAGAGACGAAAAAGATTGAGGATTTTCGGTCGTCTCGTTCGATGTGCTTCGGTGCAGGTGCATGGAACAGCTTCACTTTTGTGTGTAGTTCTTCTCCCCCCTTTGCCTTTCATTGAAGGATCAGCATAATGCTGAGAAACCCCTGCAGTCCCGAACTAAAAATTTTATCTACTGAACTTATTTTCACTGCGGTGCAGTAGTTGCTGGTTTAAAATGTTCTTGTTCACCTGACACATACAAAAAAAGGTAAGACAAGACTAACAGTGCACAACGGAACAGACAACATACAATACGCAACACACTGGGCAAGAGAAATATAACTTCTGCCTCGTCGAGATGGAGGAAAAGAACGTGTTGTTAAGAAGACGGGCTATCTTGCTCTCTTTTCTGGCAAAAAAGCCTTTTCGTCTCTCTCTTTCTCTCTCTCTCTCTAATTAAGTCCTTTGTAAACTTGTTCTTTTATACTCAATTGCTAAATGTTTTTCAATTAAACTTTCATATTAATAGAGAAATACTATCTTCAATCAGTGTAAAAGAGGACAACCTTCTTTTTTTTTTTATATTAGATTTTATTAATTGAAAGAGAGAAGTAGTAACTTGTAAATCGGATAGGAAATATAAAGAAAAGATAGAAATAGAAGAAAGAGAGAGAGAGAGAGCAACATTCAATTGTTAAAGAATCTATAATTAATTTGAAAAGTATAAGAAAAAATAAAAATAAAAAACTAAAGATAAATAATGTCCGAGGTTACTGCTAAGAATGCTGGGAAACCGGACGTCGTGGTTCAATGGGTTCAATTGGTACTGAAAGCCCTGATTTTCATGGCTATGTTCGGTGCTGCCGTGTCGTCTCGTCTGTTCGCCGTTATCGACTTTGAGTCCATCATCCACGAATACGATCCTTGGTTTAACTTCAGAGCTACTAAATACTTGGTTAGCCACACCTTCCACGAATTTTTGAACTGGTTCGATGACAGAACCTGGTACCCATTGGGTAGAGTCACTGGTGGTACTTTGTACCCAGGTCTTATGACAACCAGTGCCTTTGTCTGGCACGCTCTGCGTAAGATTGGTCTACCAATCGATATCAGAAACATCTGTGTGCTTTTCGCCCCAGGTTTCGCTGGTATCACCGCTTGGGCCACATACCACTTTACAAAGGAAATTAAGGACTCTTCTGCTGGTCTACTTGCTGCCGCCTTCATGGCCATCATCCCAGGTTACATTTCTAGATCCGTTGCTGGTTCTTACGATAACGAAGCTATTTCTATCACTTTGTTGATGGTCACCTTCATGTTCTGGATCAAAGCCCAGAAGACTGGTTCCATTCTACACGCAACTGGTGCAGCTTTATTCTACTTCTACATGGTATCTGCTTGGGGTGGTTACGTGTTCATCACTAACATTATTCCATTGCATGTTTTTATCTTGATCTTGATGGGCCGTTACAACTCTCGTCTATATTCTGCTTACACCACTTGGTATGCCATTGGTACCATTGCTTCCATGCAAATTCCATTCGTCGGTTTCCTGCCAATTAGATCTAATGACCATATGGCTGCTTTAGGTGTCTTTGGTTTAATCCAACTTGTTGCTTTCGGTAACTTCGTCAAGTCTAAGGTCAACGAGGAAAAATTCAAGGTATTAGCCTTTGTCTCCATGGCCACCATCATCTTGATTGGTATTCTAGGTCTATTTTTAATGACTTACCTAGGTCTAATCGCTCCATGGACTGGTAGATTCTACTCTTTGTGGGACACTAACTACGCCAAGATCCATATCCCTATTATTGCATCTGTTTCTGAACATCAACCTGTTGCTTGGCCAGCTTTCTTCTATGACCAACACTTCTTGATCTGGCTATTCCCAGCTGGTGTCTTCTTGTTGTTCATGGATCTAAAGGATGAACACGTTTTCGTCATTGCTTACTCTGTTCTATGTTCGTACTTTACAGGTGTTATGGTTAGATTGATGTTGACTTTGACACCAATTGTGTGTGTTAGTGGTGCTGTTGCCCTATCTAAGTTATTCGACGTCTACTTAGACTTTTCAAGAAGAGAAAAAGGTAAGCCTGGCTTCGGTTTGGATAAGCCTGGTGCTATTCTATCCAAGTTGGTTATTTCTGGTACCTTCATTTTCTACTTATATTTGTTCGTATTGCACTGTACTTACGTCACTAGAAGCTCTTACTCTTCTCCATCTGTTGTTCTACAAAGTAGAGCTCCTAACGGCCAACCAATCATTATTGATGATTTCAGAGAGGCTTACTACTGGTTAAGAATGAACACTGCGGAGGATGCTAAGATTGCCTCCTGGTGGGATTATGGTTACCAAATCGGTGGTCTTGCTGACAGAACTACACTTGTTGACAACAATACATGGAATAACACTCATATTGCTATTGTTGGTAAGGCCATGTCTTCCCCAGAAGAAGTATCCTACAAATTACTAAAGGAACATGACGTCGACTACGTCTTGATTATCTTTGGTGGTCTATTAGGTTATGGTGGTGATGATATCAACAAGTTCTTGTGGATGATTAGAATCTCAAGTGGTATCTGGCCTGATGAGATCCAAGAGAAGGACTTCTATACTGAAAGAGGTGAATATAGAGTTGATTCTCAAGCATCTCCAGCAATGAAGAACTCATTGATGTTCAAGATGTCCTACAACGGTTTCTCTGATATGTTCCCACAAGGTCAAGCCACCGATAGAGTTCGTAACCAAAACATCGAACCAATCGCTCCATTGGATTACTTCGATGAAGTATACACTAGTGAAAACTGGTTAGTCAGAATTTATCAGTTGAAGAAGGAGGATCCTGCTGGTAGAGACCTTCACAATGTTGGTGAGTTCGGTAGACACATGAACGACCACAGGAAAAAATCTGCAGAAAGACCGGAATTGAATATGAGAATATTATAGGTTCCACTACTATTCATATCATAGATATGTAACTGCTGTGATAATCACCTCCGATCATTAATCTAACATTTTCACTTCCTATATTCTTATTGATATTTCTATTTAGAGCTTTGATAGCAGGGAAGATGAACTGGATTTTATTTCTAACATTTAAGGTTGGTGATTATGATTGTAATTCTTTATTCTGTTTATGTACTATGTTTCAATGGGATTGAGAATAAATCCCTCCGCAATCATATGTACTCTATAAAAATGTATATAATTATCATCGTAAAAAATACAGAAACATTGTTAACAATAACATTAATATCTATAGTACATCTAAACATTTTTTTTATTTTATTGTATCCAATACCATAAATTTTTAAACAAGATAAGAGAAAGAGGAGGAAAGGTCTCTCTGAGTCAACATTTTTTTTTCTCCAAAATACAAATCGCTACTCTCCATTATGATTGTCTACCAAGACAATTCACATATATTTACTGAATCCTTAAAGTATGTATGAAGTAGTATCTAAATAGAAAAAATAGGAAATTACCGGTAAGCGATCAAAAATCAATGAATCATCAGCCTTATCAAGACATGTATATCAATAACTGAATATGCACTAAAACTCAAGCTGTCAAAACTATTTTCACTAATACTGCTATAATATTCATCTACCAGAAATGTAACATAGTTTCCTAAAATGGCATGATCACAGAAGCCCCAGTAGATAATTGCATCACAGGAATTTTATCTGTTTATTTTTCTTTTTCGTTAACATTTTTGGCGATGCCCGATTGCCTAATTTGGCATATTTGTAAACAAAAACAAAGTCTCATTCCTGCTTATAAGAGATTTTTATTTGTATTTGGGATAATTCACAAGAATTTCCCAAGCATTGGAACCTCACGAAAGGAAAACAGGATTGTGCCATTATTGTTTTTAGCTATTATCTACAGAGGGAAAATTTTATTTTTATTCCTCTGTTGATCTAATAATATTAATATTAATATATATTTAGTATTTTTGTTTTTTTTATTTTTGGAATTTAAAGGAGCTATTGACTAGAACCTAGTTTAAGGAGTCTCTATATATAGGAAATTTCGAAATCAATTGTTTTTGGTTAGGCTATTGTTCATACAAGGAGTTACCACCTGTTATTTTCCATCAAATTTTAATTTTCTCTTTCTCTCCTTTTGAAATATAAATACTTAAGATACCTATAGAAACAGAATTAGATACTATTCGAACTAGGGCCAACTAACAGTAAGTAATATGGATACTTCATTTGAGGAGTACGTTAAAGGCAATAATAATGTTCTAGCTTTGGTGGTGTCAGATAACGAAGATGATTATGATTCTTCGGTAGATTCAGTTTCTGATAATACTATTACTACTGAAGTCGAGCAGCCTATCGAAAGCTCACCTATACCTAAGCCTACGGTAGTGATACCCAAGCTAAGAGTTAATGATAGGGAAAAGTCATCAAGTTCTAAGAGATGGTCGTTTATTTCAAATCATTCTTCTTCTTCTTTGAAGAGGTGGTCAATGTTATCATCCATACCCAGTGAACCTTCAAACAGAAGTGTTTCAGGTCCAAAGGATGCCTCTAAAAGACTTTCTTCGGCTAGTAACTTCAGCGTTGATTCAATGGGATTGGACAATGTGGCAAAGAGGCATACATCATCCGATAAGAACTCTATCCCTTCATTAAAACGTTCTTCAACAGGAATGAGTCTTAGACATTTACTAAATAAAATAGTACCAGATGATTCAGACAAGGCAAGTAGCATAAACTCGGAAAAGGAAAATATTCTTGTAAACAAGGAAACAGTTACTCCCATGAAATCTTCATCTAATAGAGTTCCACTAAGGACAGTAACAAATGAACATACCGCTCACAGAAGCAAAAGTAGAATGTCCTTAAATAAATCTCGCCATTCTGTTCATTTCAACCCAGCTAACACAGATGAAACCACAGTCTCTTCGCGGTTATCGAAATCTTCTTCAATAACATCTTTGTCCTCAAAGCTGAAATTCTGGAAAAGAAATTCAGTAATATCATCATCGGCATCTTCAAGATCATTGAGGATTTCAGAGCCAACAGATTTCACTGTTATGGATTCGAGCATGAGAACAAAGACATCATTCTCTGATCTGCACAAGTCAATGTACTCAAGTCAACATTATATTACCAGTTTCCCACAAGAGACACCGGAGATAAATAGATATGTGAAGGAACACCCGCAATCAAGATTGAATCCAGTATTGCTGAATAAGAAGAAATCAGGTTCAAGCCTATCCATAAATAATGGTCTAAAGCACTTCTCCTCGAGTTCCAGTTTATCATTGGGTGGTATTAAAAATAAATCCTCTCACTCAAGTATGAATGTTAAACATAAGGCTTCTCATTCATCTTTGCATAAGCTCCAAAAGAATCGTAGGAAATCTAACAATGGTGATGACAGATCAAGTATCTCATCAAACACTGCCTCATCGATCAACACAAACTATCAAATCTCGCTTCCAGTACCTGATCAAGTTTCTAGGGAAAAGATAAGAAATAAGCTGAAAAACTCAACATCATTGCTTTCATTAAACTCTTCGATTCCTGTTTTTAAGAAGGAGTTTGATGAATCTTTGCTTCAAGAAATTTTAACTTATTGTGATTCTCAACAAGTCATAGATAATCTGAGGTATACTGATGACGAAATAATAGGAATATTAAAATCTCTTGGTTCTGCCTCTAAAATATCAAACAATGTTTGGAAATCTGATAAGGTTGGTCCTTTGAGTGAAAAAAACGTTATCTTTAAGAAAATTGATCTGGGATCACTAGATGACATTACTTATTCAAAGAAAGCCACTGCTTTACACGAATTGAAGGTTCACAAGTATACGTCTGATATACCTGGACTAACAAAATTACTACGAGCTTACGTAGTTACTTCTGAGATCGCAAATCCGGCTGGAATGGATAATGACGATTTGAATAGTTTATATCTGATTTTAGTTATGCGTGACCATGGCATAGCTTTAAGTTCATTAGTCCCAATTGATAATTGGAGAATATCGGCTACCCTTTTTTGGAACACTGTCGCTGTATTAGCAAATGTGGAACAAAAATTACAGTTTGAACATCGTAACTTACTACTAGATCACATATTAGTTAATCCCATGGATTATTCTGTCACACTTTGTGGACTAAAGAGTTCACGTTTCCAACAAGATGATATGAACACGATAGCGTTTACTAGGCTTGATGATCCAATATTTTTCCAGCGGAATGCTACTGATAATCAGTACGATCTCTATAGCACTATGAGGCTATATTTAAGTGAAAACTCTGGCGGACAAACTAATACTAATCATCCAGTATGTGCAAAATTTGAACCAAGATCTAATCTTCTATGGTTACACAATCTATCTAGGAGATTGTTAACCGAAACTGATGACAGTAAAAATCAAGTTATCAAAGAACAGATGTTCAAGATCAACTCGCTAATAGATCCCACCTTACTATCTAGAAGAAGTATGCTGAAACGTCCAGAGAATGATATTAAAAATGTTTCTGATGTTCTTAGATGGAAAAAGAACTGAGAATCATACAATATTTTCTTCGCAATATGGGTGACTACTATGTTCTGATCCTTTTATTATATATTTTATTGTTTTTTATTTACTTCATTCGTATTATTATTATTTTAGCTGGGTTAATTTAAAAAAATTCGTTTTACTATTCATTTGAATAATTATTTGATCTATATTGTTAGATTTGTGTATAGAGATAAGGTATTTTGATTATAATACACAGTGACAAAAATAAAAGGAAATTAGATAATATTAGTTAATAAAAGCCGAATTATGACTACTTGAAATTTCTCAATCCATCTTGATTTCATCAGATTTAATTTCTAAGTTTTCAGTGATTGGTTTTTGAATGCTTCTCGATCCAAATTGCTTGATCATAAATTCAATTGTGGAACTGACTCTCTCCAATGCCCACAACCAGATACCCAATGACACCCCAAGATGTGGGATAGTTGCGGTCTCGATATCGACGGTTGAGCCTGAGAGAGTCTGCTTAACGAGTTGCAAGGGCAGCAGTGCAATGTATAACCAACCTTGACTCCATACACCAGCAATCAATTGTGGAAACATTTGATGATCAGGTAAGTTGTAGACAATATGTTTCCCCTTCCAAAGCTTGAATAACAGGAACGGAACCGTGATTAGAACCAGCTTCAATTTTTTCAAGGACCCCTTCACCTTTTCGTTATTAGCCTTGATCTGCCCAGCCAATTCATCAATTTCTTTGTCCAGTTTGTCCAGTTTTCTATTGTTCTTGGTCCACTTGGCATAGTGGTCCTGAGCAGACAGGGATTTATTCTCCTCCCTCACTTTTCTCCTTTCTTTGATCAGCTCATGGAACTTTACCGTCACTGGATGTCTCTTGAAGAATACAGACTCCAACCAAGCATCGTGGAACGGTTGGCTCAGATGCACTAATTTAATCAGTATAAAGTAGAACACAGCTACAAATATAACCCAACTTGCCATCCTTCCTTTCTCACAATTAAGAACTGGTTTTATTACCTTATTGTAGCAATGATAGATAGTCACAGCAGTAGTATCCTAGACTGACTCTTCTAATCCAAGTCTTTCTCCAGGTCAGTTAATTCATTCTAGATAACTTCTAACAAACATTCTCGCTGTTCTTTTCAGAAGCCCGCTTTGTTTGTTGTCCTTGGGCCACAACGACTAAATGATAACGGTAAATGCTAAAATAATTGCTGAACCAACACCAAAGGAGAATGCTAGAACAACCTTTGTGAGTAGAATGATGATTTGATTCAATTCCATTTCTCTTCCTTGTCTGTTCTAAAAAGGTGCTGCTCAAAATGCCCCTTTTGGTTGGGTGGATAGTTGAATAAGTAGATGACCATATACACAGAGACGAGCTGATAATTATATACTGATCTAGTCTTTCATATCTTTTCCATAACATGTTTAGTATTTATTAGTTTAAACAAGATAGATTGCAGGCATAACGACACTTACATCCAGCGATTGAATAGTTACATCAATAGCATTACAGCATTGCAACGATGTACAGCACTGCAGTAATGGTATTGCAGTGCTGTACAATACAATTACACTGGAACAACCATTAAAAGCACCTGAACAATACTATTATAGCAGATTTTACAACATTTGCAACAATTTACAGCAGCGCAATAAGTTCGTTTATATATCCAGGATCATACCTGGAAATAAGGCTATGTATAATCTGTTGCTTATTAAGCTAAATATTGTAGTACAAGCTTATAATTACATTGTTCTCAATCGTTGTAGTATCTACTGAATATATACCTTGATATAGTAATATAACTGCATATGCAGTATACGAACAATACCTGGTTGTGGCGTATCATTGTGACGTATCGTTGGCTATTGTGCAGCAACTGTTCATTAACTGCGCATCAACTGTTCATAACACTATCACTGATGCATTGCTGTTGTTATATCGTTGTGTCGTCGTTGGTACCGTTGTCACTTCGTCTTGCTGCTGGCGAACGAAAGGCAAAACCAAAAAAAATTGATGAAAGAGAGAGAGAGACCCACTTTGATGATCAGTTGAAAAGGAAGAGGGGCACATTGGCTTGCTTTAATAGGTTGTACTTCCTTCTGGTCAAGAACCATATTTGACATAGGATAACGTCTTTGGAACTGAGTGAGAAAAAGGGAAAGAAAAGGATATTATATATAGGTTAAGTAAGGAAAGATAGAAAAAACAAAAACATTATAGAAGATGAGTGAATACGTAGAGGATAATTCTCATTCGGATGATAGCGGTACTTACGATGAGTGGATTCCGTCGTTTTGTTCCCGGTTTGGGCATGAGTATTTCTGTCAAGTGCCCACAGATTTCATAGAAGATGATTTCAATATGACCTCTCTTTCGCAGGAGGTTCCGCATTACAGGAAAGCATTGGACTTAATTTTGGATCTGGAAGTAGTTAGTGATGATGAGGATGTTGAGGATAAGGATGAGAGTGCAGATGCTAATGGCAATGGTAACGGCAACAACGGTAACGGCGCCGGCACTGGCACAGGGAGCAGTAATAAGACGATGGTTAATCGCAATATAATTGGGCATGCTGCAGAGCAGCTCTATGGTCTGATACATGCACGTTACATACTTACAAAGCCTGGTTTACAGGCTATGGCCGAGAAATTCGATCACAAAGACTTCGGTATCTGTCCGAGGTATTTCTGCCATGGTATGCAACTGCTTCCATGTGGTTTAAGCGACTCCATAGGTAAGCATGCCGTAAGGTTGTACTGTCCAAGTTGCCAGGATCTATATTTACCACAGAGTTCCCGTCATTTATGTTTGGAAGGTGCCTATTGGGGAACCAGTTTTCCTGGTGTTTTCCTAAAGCATTTCAAGGAGTTAGAAGAGTATGTTGAGAGAAAGAATAAAGAAACTTATGACCTAAAGGTTTTTGGCTTCAAGATAAATGACCAAGCAGTATCTGGTCCAAGAATGAAGTGGCTAAGACAATACCCAGTTACTGAAGAAGATTGGGAAGAGTTTAACAAGTGTGAGTTCGAAATGCCAAGTATTGAATGAATATATTGTACTATATGAAACAAAAAGAAAAAACAATACAATACAAAATGGTTCTAGTAAAACCAGTATTGGAATAGCATAAAGAATTGGAAGTAAGCATATTGAATGGTTGTAAATCATTCAAATTCATTTATTGCGTTACCAACTTCTATTCAGTTAAGAAAAGAGAAATAAGCCAAAGGTAGAAACACCTCTATAACATTCCTAATGTAATATGTACAAAATTAAGTATCTAATATAAACTATTATAATTTTCAAGAAATGAGGAAGAGGCATTTTTTACTTGGCTATTGTAGAGTTCATTATAATTGATAAAAATAAGAGAAATGAGTGAAATCGTTAGCAGAAAGGCATAAATATAGAATTACAAGAGATTCATTAGTGTTGTAGCTCTATTGTCTTTCCAGGAGACCAGTCCTTTATTGCGACTGCGACATTTTTCCAATATTTCAAGCCAGCAGTTAGATTTACGGCTTTATCGAGATCATTATTTTCATAGCATGATGCTAGCTCAGACTCTATCTGTTCAATACGAGCCTTATTTTCCTTCTCTATGGCCTTGACTTCCTCCCTCTTTGAAGCTTCCATCAATTGTTCGTGTACTTCGAGGACCTCCATAAGAAGGTCAGGATCCATCTGTGTCACTTCCCTGGCAACACTATCAACTGTTAAATCTATATCCTTAAGTACCTGAAGTAAGTGTTGCGAACGGGTCAAAGGGTCCTTCAATGTATGATATGCCTTGTTGAGCAGCGATGACTTATCTGAGTCCCCATTCACAATTGCCCGTTGATTTAACTTATCGGGATGAACCTCAGCTTGTAGCGACCTGTACTCTTTCCTCAACTTGGATTGATCAATCTGCCATTGAGGATCCTTGTTTGGGAATGTCTCAGGGAATAACTCGTAGTAATTCGATATAAATCGTCTAGTTTGCTTGCTTACTAAGCCCTGAGCAATTGGCCTTCTCAATAGCAAAGCTCTAATCATTTGTCCTTTTATATTCTTAGTTTCAGTACTCTCAAAACCCCAAAAAAGTACTTTAGTTCAAAGCAATAGATTACTATCTCATCACCTTCAGATACCCTTATTAATTAATTTTGTCAATCAAAGCGAGCCTGTATGGGAACCAAAAAAAATTGAAGGACCCTTTAAATATTGGGATTGCTTAGTTAGAGAGCATCGGCAGACACCCACACCCTCGATTTGGGTATTAGTACTATGGAACGGACCTCAGGATACAGGTCAAGAAATCGATTTTTGTTATGGATGATAAGTTGATTGTTTACAAGCCTATGTATTTCGCTGACAAAGCTGATTGTGGCTATTGCCATGGGTCGAAAGCGGACAGTGGTAATTACTATGCTTTGAAGTCCTGGTATCAATATTTATCCGCGAATAGAAAGGATGATGCAACCTCTGACAAGGCGACAATAAGGAGTTGTACTGTTGGTTTTCAATGCGAGTCTATGCCGGTGGAAAACTATGATAGAATGTGCAACATGGGTTTCAGAAGGTCGGGGCTCTTTGTATACAAGACGGACCCATTGAGAAACTGTTGTCGTCTGTATACCATAAGAACAACGCCAGGTGAAGTAGAACTTACTAAAGAGCTGAGGAAATGTATTAACAGGTATAGGACTCACCTTGGTCTCAACAAAATGGAACCTCCCAAAGATATTGAAGAGTCCCAGTACAAGTTTGTCAATGATATCGTCAGTGTTGAAGCACAAGTGGAGAATTCAACGTTTCACACTAAGTTTGGACCCGCAATATATACAGACGAGAAATACGAGCTCTTTGTCAAGTATCAAGAGCTTATTCATAATGACTATGACCATTCAAAGAAGGGCTTCAAAAGATTTCTATGCGATGCACCCTTTTCGAAGGCTGTGATTATGGGGACTGAAGAAGAATGGGAACAGCTAAACAACTGGAAGACTATGAAAACTGGAGAAAAATTGCTTCGTGTAGGGCCTGTACATGAGAGTTATTATCATAATGGGAAACTTATTGCGCTAGCCATTACTGATTTCTTGCCTAGTGGTATCTCATCGGTATACTTTATCTGGCATCCAGATTATCATAAATGGTCCCTAGGGAAACTAAGTGCATTGAGGGAATTGGCTTTGTTAGAAAAGTCAAATCTGGATTACTACTATTTGGGGTACTATATTGAAGACTGTAAGAAAATGAAATATAAAGCAAACTATGGTGGTGAACTTCTAGATACAAGCACTGAGCGCTACTACAGTATAAAGCAGGTAAATTTGATGATACAAGAAGGTAAGTTATTTATAATGGGTGACACTACTAAGGAGTATACTCGTGAACCACCACTGAATGACGCATTTGACAAGTGCAGTTTCCGGGACACTATAGAGATACAAAAAGGAACAACGGCTAATGAAAAAATGGGTAATGTGGTGGAAAGGGTATACGGTACTAACTCTCGAGTATTTGAACCTTCGTACCTACAGGAAACCGTTAGGGTGCTAAATGATTACGGTGTAGATTATGACATAAATCAACGTCCTAAGGATAAGTTTCGTTTGGAGAACACGATGTCGAATCAAGAGATAGCATCAGACGATATTACACCAAATTTTAATATTCCGTTAATCCTGCCAGGTATCGTCCCGCTCTGGGAGCTCCGAGAATTACTCGAAACTAATAGATTACAAAGACAACTAGTGGCTAAGACACTAATATTTGATATGCATACCGCTTCCATGAGACTGTTCGGACCATGGGAATACGAAGACAATGACACAAAGACAGCAGTTTGTAACGTTGTGAGATTACTCGGTCTAGAAATGGCATCTCATTCGATCATTGCTGTTTAAACAATTATACATCTTTATACAACACAATATACTGTATATACAAACATATCATACCATGAAATACACTGCATTTGTTTTCTTTGCTGTTGTCTTTTACTATCATAATTGATGGTCCGCTCCTGTCTGTCTCTTGTTCTGCTCTATACTACCCCAACAGAGACATACACTTTATCATATACCATTATATCATACTCTGTGATATAATAAACTATACTTCACATTGGTTGGAGTTGATAAAAAAAGTTCTCCAACAGCTGCGTAGGCAGAGCATGAACCTGCTTACAAAATTGTTGATCAAATTCGGTCTTTGTTATTGGTTCCGTCACGGATGTGCTAAAGCTCCGGGCATACTTCAAACTCAGCTTTGTTTTGCTTCTTTGGCTTTGCTTCTGCTGGGATTTTCTCTTGCCAGTTTGAGGGTACATCGTAGTTGATGAACAGTAATTACGTCGATTTTTGGTGGGGATCCCCTTAAAAAGAAACGTTTAATGACATCTACTTTTACTCAATAATCTGCGAGTATATAAGGTTTTGTAGTTAGCACCGAATACCTTTTAGTTATTTTAACGTTTCAAAAGTGGTTTGGTGAAAAGGCTATCCATCCACATTAGAAAAATAACTAATAAAAATAATGACTGACAGTTTGTTTGATTTACGGTCTCAATTGAGGTTTTACAAGTTCTACCATCATAACCTTGTTAATGTTCTGATACATTCTGTGTTTGTTCCTACTATTCTATTCACCTCAATTTGTATGTTGCATAGAGTAGGGCTCCCCTTTGAATTTATGGGCACTCCTGTTACTCTGGCTCATTTGTTGGGGTTAGGGTTTGGTCTCTTCTATATAATGTTATTTATTCCGACCGGACTTTTGGCTTCTGGTATTATTGCTGGAGCACTTTATATGCTAGATAAGGGAAAAATTGAGCTAGGTTTGAAACGTGAATTTGGGGTATTCGTTCTAGCATGGATTTTCCAATTTATAGGCCATGGTGTCTTTGAAAAGAAGAAGCCTGCACTGTTTGATAACCTGGTACAGAGTCTAGTATTGGCACCTTACTTTATATTGTTCGAATTATTGTTCTTGCTAGGGATGTTCCCCATGTTAAAAAATAACTTGAATGCTGATGTTGCCAAGATGGAGCAAGAGGCTAGAAAGAAAAACTAGCTGTATCGTTAGAGACTGCATACTCTTTATTTATTATTTATTTATTCTTTTATAAGTCAATGTCGTAACGTGAAAATGAATTCTTTTATTAATGCAAGTAATGAATATTATAACTTTCTTTTAGAGATAGTAACTAAAAAAAACTATATTATTATGGCAGCGTCTATATTAACGATTATTATCTTATTGACACTAATTTTTTTGTGTTATTGATGTCAAATATATTTTAAAGTTCAAATTATCATTCGAAATTATTACACGCTAATAAGAATGTGTAACAATTCTCTACTATGTGCTGATTCAAAAAAAATTACAAATAAATATATTATGACATAATTATTAAAATAAATAAATATAGTGGGAACAAAATAATAACATTTAAATTACAAAACAGAAATTGTTCATACCTCATGCTAATAATAAATAAGTTTTTTCACCTACCATTCTTGGTGTACAGTTTCGTATGTGGTAGTTGGTGTCTTTCTCTTCTTTGTTGCTGGCCCATCAGGGAATTTTAGTAATTTAGAACCACCCTCAAAGAATGAATATTTGTCCTTTCTAATTTTTTCATACTCGTCGATATAGGATTCCTTTTGCAGAGTAATACCAATATCGTCAAGACCATTGATTAGACAGTGCTTTCTGAAAGCTTCGACTTCGAAGTGGTCTACTAGAACGTTACCATCAGAATCACAGATCGTCTGGTCTGGCAAGTTGACTATTAGTCTTTTACCTTCCTTAGCAACAGGGACAAGTTTGTTGATAATAGTTTCTTGGTCAATTCTAATTGGTAGTAAACCATTCTTGAAACTGTTGTTGTAGAAAATATCACCAAAGGATGGAGCAATAATAGACTTGATACCAAAATCCTTCAATGCCCATGGTGCGTGTTCTCTGGATGAACCACAACCGAAGTTGTCACCAGTAACAACTAAAACTTCAGAGTTTCTCCATGGGTTGACATTTAGGACGAAGTCTGTTTCTTGGTCATTGCCAGCATCGTCCTTGGTAAATCTCCATTCGTAAAATAAACCTGATCTTAAACCAGTTCTCTTAATGGTCTTCAAGAATTGCTTTGGAATAATTGCATCAGTATCAACATTGGCTTTGTCCAATGGAGCAGCAACACCATCCAAAACAACAAATGGGTCCATACCACCAACGACCGGTTTGGTTGTGTCTGTTTTTAGGACCTTAGATTCGGATTTTGTAGGTATATCTCTCAACTCATCATTGGCAACGTCGCTTGGAGCTTCACTTGGTTGCTTTGGTTCAACGTGGTCATAAGCAACTTCTTGTAGTTCTTCATCCTCATCTGAGGAGATAGAGACCTTTGGAGCATCTGTATCTTTGTATTGAAACTCTCTAATGTCAACAAAATGACCGGCAACTGCTGTGGCAGCAGCCATAGCAGGTGACATTAGATGAGTTCTAGACAAAGCACCTTGACGACCTTCGAAATTTCTGTTAGAGGTTGAAGCACAACGCTCGTATTTATCAAGAATATCAGGGTTCATACCTAGACACATGGAGCAACCAGCTTCTCTCCATTCAAAACCGGCGGCTTCAAAGACCTTGTCTAGACCCTCTTGTTCAGCTTGAGTCTTGACCATACCGGAACCTGGAACGACCATGGCTCTCTTGATATTAGGAGCAATCTTGTAACCTTGTAGGACCTTAGCTGCATTTCTCAAATCTTCGATACGACCATTAGTACAGGAACCAATGAATACTTTGTCGACTTTAATGCTCTTCAATGGAGTGTTTGGTTCAAGACCCATGTATTCTAATGCTCTCTCCATACCGGACTTTTTAATTGGGTCGCTAGCGTTAGCTGGATCAGGTACAGATGCAGTGATTGGAAGGGCATCTTGTGGAGAAGTACCCCAAGTGATAGTAGGGATGATTTCTGAACCCTTAATGATTATTTCGTGATCGAATTTTGCACCTTCGTCAGAATGTAGGGTCTTCCAATAGCTGACAGCTTTATCCCATTCTGCGCCAGAAGGGGCCAATGGTCTACCTTTGCAGTAATCAAAAGTAGTTTGGTCTGGCTTGATCATACCGGCTCTAGCACCAGCTTCGATAGACATGTTACACATGGACATACGGGCCTCCATGGACAGATTTTCGATTGCTTCACCAGCGAATTCAATGACACAACCGGTACCACCTGCGGTACCGATTATACCGATGATGTGAAGGATCAAGTCCTTAGAAGTAATACCTGGACAGAGTTTACCATCAACTCTGATTCTCATGTTCTTAGACTTGGTCTGAATGATTGTCTGTGTGGCCAAGACATGTTCTACCTCGGATGTACCGATACCGAACGCTAGTGCACCGAATGCACCATGGGTCGAAGTATGTGAGTCACCGCAAACCACGGTGGTACCTGGAAGAGTGAAACCTTGCTCTGGTCCAATAGTGTGCACTATACCTTGTCTTCTCTCGGTCATACCAAAGTATGGGACACCAAACTTCTTGACATTTTCCTCCAATGTCTTCACTTGTAAACGAGAGTCGGATTGCTTAATGAAGCTGTCCAAGTCCTTGAAATTTTTACGGGAGGCAGTAGGAATGTTGTGGTCCACAGTGGCCAAGGTACAATCAGTTCTTCTTACTTTTCTATTAGCATTGGTCAAACCTTCAAAGGCTTGAGGAGAGGTGACTTCATGGACCAAGTGTCTATCTATGTACAACAGATATGACCCATTACTCTCATCCTTATGCACCACATGTGCATCAAAAACTTTATCATATAAGGTTCTAGGACCTTTTGTCTCAGCAGAAACCATTTTTTTTTTATATTAAAATAATTAATAAATTCTTTGCAGTTTTTCTTGCTGTAAGAATTACTTATTATATTGTTTTGGATCCTACAATTGATATTAGAGTTACGATTTAGAAATAGATAATCCAGGAAATGGAATCCAAGAGTTTATATATTAATTTGAAATAAAGTTAGAGTCATTTTTTTTTTTTTTTTTCAAATAATTTTTCATCGATCATTGTGTGCTATACCCTTTAAAATTTAAGTAAATAGTCAAAGGTATCAACGGTGAACAGCTTGAATAATATAATGATTCACAATATTTGTACAGCAACTTCTGAACTATTTCGCTAGGACTTACTCAACGATCTTCTCTTTGTCTTTCGCTATGGGCTCTCACTGCCTGGGCTCTCACTGCCTGGGCTCGCTGCTTTGCTTTGGCCTCGCTGTGCTGTGTACGTTTCTCCATGGCCAGTTTCGAAGTCCGGGACCGGCGAGCGGTGTCGGCAGAGCTTTTGAGTATGGGAATCCAATCTTTTCCCGGAAAGAACAACCCAAGGTCTCTTAGTTCAAAGCAAAAGGAAGTGGGCGTAGGCGGAGAAGTAGAGATTAATAAATAAATGGAAAAAAAAAAAATGTTGGCCGGTACCGGCAACATGACTCGTTACTCATAAGTTGTAGGCAGGGTAAACTTTTACTCGTTTTTAATTTGTAATAATAATTATATAACAGAAAAAATGAACAGCTTTTATCCGGGTAAAATCTCAATAGCCTGGCAAGCCGCTACATTCTAGCCACCAGGTGAGAAGAACGTTACCGGCGGCTCTGGAGCCTCTGGTGATGAATAGCTTATTGATTAGTTTTTCGTTGGCTTCTGGTTTGTTTACGATGGTTGGGAGCACAGTGGTGAGCCAGTTCTTCATCTCTATAGGGAACTTTGCCACGAGGGCTCTCACGAGCTCGGTGTAAGCGTTTAGGTCTGACCTCTGTGTGTGGTAGAGACCCGACATCACTTGTAGAGTTAATTCTTGTCCCAACGAGGCCATCTGTTGTCTAGTGGTGGCTAATTCCTCTTGTGTGTATTTCTTATTGTTGATTACCTTTGCCCAGAACTTGTTCACTGCTACGATGGTGAATTTTTCCTTGTGTGAGAGTAATTTTAAGAATTCTGGTAGTATGAACGTGGTCCAATAAGTAGAGAACACGGCGATGCCCGGTTTGGTATCGAGGATGCTGTTGACGTAGTTGACACTGGTTTGCAATAGGTCTGGGTCGTGCGAGATTGTTGTGTGATAGTTGCTCACCACCATTTTCTCGAACACAAAGTTGAAGTCTTCTACTGTTATAGAGTCCTTGTAACTGCTAAAGAGCTGTTCCAGTAAATAGATGAAAAATGGTAACGATGTGGAGATATCAGAGGTTTGTAAATGAGTCAGGATAAACTTCATTACTTCAGCCATAGGAAATCTCAAGAAAAATGGCTCATCATTTGGTAAGCTCAGGGATTTGCCCAATATTAAACAACTGACCTCAATAAGAACGGAAGATTTTTGGAAGTACGGATTTTGTAAGGTTTTCTCCATCATATGCATAACTGTGTTACGTAATCCCAACGGATCCTCAGACCAGAATTGGTGATATTGCGGTAGGAGTTGTAACGCCGCGGGATCCTCGATCTCACCTGGGTACATTAATCCTGAACCTAGTTCAGAGATACATTCTAGTATACCATGAATGTAGTTTTGTTTTTCTTGAATAGGGAAGTCGTTGGCCACTAAAGCTTGATCAACCAGTTCATTGAATAACGTGATCAATTTAGTTAATCCTTCCCCTTGAACGTTAGGACCTTTTTCAAATTCACCTTGGATTATATAGCCAATGGACCTCGTTAAACTTCTCTTAGAGAATTCTGAATAATTTGCTCCAGGCTTCATAGTGTCTTGTAAAAATGTAATGAAATGTTCTAGGAAAGGTGATAGTTCTTTCCTACATACAGAACATAGTGTAGAAATTGTTTTTACAAGCATGCTTTCTATCTTATTATAGTGGTTGGAACCAATTGTACATTTTTGCAGTCCTTGGAACAATAATTCGATGCAAGGACTAATTTGTTCGGGATTCTCTTTGTAGAAGCCAGATAAAGCACTCATTAAAGTAGTACTAGATCTTACAAAATCGATAGACAAAGGTCCATCGTTATCTAACCCAGTTCTCAGCAATGTTTGCACATTTGTTGATAAATACTTTGCGGCTTCTAACACGTCTAATATCCATAAACTTTCTGGAATGTTAATATCTTTCACTAGTTTTTCCAATAGGTATCCCATGGTTTCAATTTGGAAAAGTTGGTCTTGAGAAGTGATCTCATTCATACCAACACCGGCGATTAAAATGTTCGTGAGGTTTTCATTTCCCAATACTAGCCAGACAGATTGAGTCAGATCAGCGACAGCAGTTCTGAAATCTTCGAATTCATTTATTGTCGACCTGTCTTCGTTCATTTCAAGAAAGGTTTTTTTATTTGCTAGTGATATCTTTGGGATATAAATGTTAATCACTTGTTGGAAGATTTCTGTTGATGTTTGAGGAGCATTTGGTTTCAATGACTCTAGTGCCAGGTTTGCATAGGCTTCTGATAGGTCAAGCCAGAAATCAACCATTTTAGATGAAAAGCCTTCCTGTAGAACAGGAAGTAGTGGAAAATTTGTCATTTGTAGCAACACTTTTATATATTCCTCAGTATAACCATTGTTCATGGATTCTTGAGATTGGATGGTTGTAAATAATTTGTTACAGACGTCTAGGATATTGATTTGTAGGAAGTCACAAATACAGACAGCTAATTCTTTCAATTCAGCGAACATTTCATTAGTGACTAAATAGTTCATATACTGTAACATCCATTGATTCTGAGACAAATCGGCAGAAGGACCGTTCCTGGAAACACCTAAAAATATAGCTTCGATCGTAGAACGAAGTTCATAACTCATTAATAGAGGATCATTTGCAAATACATTCTCAAAAATGGATATGATTTTTTCGGCGACACTATATCCATCAGACTGTTCATTTGATTGTAGCATTCTATTGATCAAATTACTAAACATTTCACTTAGGTCCATCTTGCCATCAGGAGAAACCTGTCTGCTTAGTGAGATATAATTTACCCATGCCGTGACACAGTTAAATAAGCTGTCTACATTACCAGCGGTATTATTACTAGTCAAATTGAAGTTTATTAACGCCATTGTTGTAATGTATAAATGAACATGTACAACACTATGAATACTACTCATGGACAGTTTTTTCGTTTGGAATTTTGTTAAATCTTCAACGATAATTTCAGTAAATAATAAAATCATTTGGTTACAAACTGTAGAAGTGCTGATGAACTCTATTAATTGTGTATATGGTAACTCGGTATTCAATGCATCCAAAAATATCTTATTGACAGACTCATTGTCATCTATAGAAACGCACAGTTGTCTTTGATCAGGACCCATCTGATTATAGGCAACCAGCAACTGGATTAGTGTATTGATAGGATTATTCCAACTTCTAGTAAAATCTGTCTCTGACGTTGTGTCATCGTTGTTTATGGTTACAAATAGAGATGACAGATTAGACATCAGCTTCTTGATAACAATGGCATTGGCAGCCAACTTTTTTGGGTCACTTACTGCTAGCTCAACGTACTTAACTAAGAATGCGACATTTTGTCTGAAGATTTTAAACCCAATATCTTGACTTTTCAAGTGGTCGTGAAATACATTAGCTTGGACAGCCAAAGTTAATGCACCAAAATATTTTACATTGGTGGAGAACGTATCGTCGATAAGCAGGGCATTACTCAGGAGAAGTCCTTCATTTGACTTTTGAATACCTTGTAAGGAATGCTGGATTTCGTTGACGTCTCTGGTAGGTCTTGGAGAGTAAAGCTCCTCAATAAGAGCCACAACCTCATGTACAGAGCTCATGATTATTTTTATATGAATCTAATCTCTTATATTAGAGACAATAATATGTGCCGGTAGTATCTACTCTGTTATCACAAAAAAAAAAATAAGAATAAATAACAAAGATACGTAAATTCTTGTCCTTATGGAAATGAAGCTAGCCAGAATAATAATTAGATACGTTAGTTGGTTTACTAGAATTACTCTAACGTTTGTAGTAGTTTCAGTATCTTCTATCTCATCTCAAAGCTTCAATTGATATTTTTTCAGATTTTTTCAAAGCTGCATCTCACCTCGCATCGCACAAAAATACGTAGAAGCACTAGTACAATGTGCTTAAATAACTTGGCAAACTAATATTGGTAAAGATATGGAAAGTTTGCACCTGAATTGGTTCTGTTTGATTATACATGTCTTTTAATTTTTAGTGCCAACTTATTGGCTTGGTTTGGTAATTGATATGATTTGGATGTCCTTCTTTCCCTGCACTTCATAATTGAAATCATCAATTATTAGCACCAAAACTTAAAAAATTAAGGAACTACAATATTAACATTTAATATTGGAATTAGATTACAATGTAGTACCGACTTTTTGACAATCGTACAATTTATTCCTAATAAATCTGTTTAATAGATGGGTTGGATTTTATTAGTGTTTACTTTAGGATACGGTCTATCAACAGGTTGATATTGTTTCTTAATATTGGCGTAAAAATAAAACCATATATTAGCTCCTATTAACAAAATATGAACCTCGGCCTTACTCAGAAATGTGCATAATATTATATAGCCTCAATTCCTTCTGAACTATCCCTGATTCCATATTATATAAAAGTTTAGTACGTGAAAGAAAGGTAGTTATGCTGTTTTATGGATTTTAGTGGAGGAATCTGCCGCCTAAGCAGTAATATGCACCAGTACACATATCTATTATAATATATTATACTATGTATTTTTTTGTTTAATTAGCTGTGGCTTCATGCATAGTGTGGTTTTATTGGCTAAAATTGTTAACTCTGTTGTGTTTACTATATTACATATTCACAATCAAAAAAAAAAATGAACCATGTAACATACAAGCAAAGAGTCTTGAATTTCAGATGAAATCAGATAATAATATGTTCTGAATTAGTTAACTTATGACGCAAATCAGAAGTACACCACTTCTACAGAATGCTAATTTACACTATCCATACTCCAATATATTAGCTCACCCTTCTATTATACCAAGAACCTTGTAAATAACTATCTACGATTTATGGTGAAGTCATGAGAGTGATACCGTTAAAAGGTATAAATGATCTCAATTTTTGAAAATATTTATTGTACATCACTTTGTACGTTTTTGCGATGAGCTGAAAAAAAAAATGAAAAATTTCAAAAAAAATTTTTTTTTGTATTTGGAAAAAAAAATCGATGAGCTTTGTGAAAATTTGCTAAAGTGGTTCAACTTAACAATAGAGAAAAAAATTTTTTTATTACTATTTATCTTTTATTGTCAATTTGATTTCATACTATAATCTGAACTATTTAGATATTGACTATCATTCATTAATTGTATAATCTTCTAAAAGGATAACTTTGCGGACGAAAGATACATTTATCATATTAAAGTGCTTTTTGCTCGAGAAAGGAAAATAAATTATATTATCTTCCACAATCTTTTAGTTTTTTTAATTCAGAAATTCAACCAAAAGGAAAATAATATTGAGTACTTAAAAACATATTTAAGAGTATTCATTAAAATATAATTGAAACCAACTTAATTGTGAAGGCAAAAAAAAAAGTATAGTTACAATTAGGAATAACAGTTCAAAGACTTAATCCGCCCAACTTAAATCACAAAACTAAACAAACTTTAATAAAAAGAAGATGTCCTACGTTTTAACTGAAACCTCTGCAGGTTATGCCTTGTTGAAGGCTTCCGACAAGAAGATTTACAAGTCTTCTTCTTTGATCGAAGATTTGAACTCTTCTGAGAAGGTTTTGAAAGAGTTTAAGATTGCTGCCTTCTCCAAGTTTAACTCTGCAGCTAATGCTTTGGAAGAAGCTAATGCCGTTATTGAAGGTAAGGTCTCTCCACAATTGGAAAAGCTTTTGGATGAGATCAAGAAGGAGAAGAAGGCTACTTTGATTGTTAGTGAAACTAAGTTGGCTAACGCTATCAACAAGTTGGGTCTAAGCTTCAACGTTGTTTCTGATGCCGTTACCTTGGATATTTACAGAGCTGTCAAGGAATACCTACCTGAATTGTTACCAGGTATGTCTGATGCTGACATGAGCAAGATGTCTCTTGGTTTAGCTCATTCCATTGGTCGTCACAAACTTAAGTTCTCTGCTGATAAGGTCGATGTGATGATTATCCAAGCCATTGCTCTATTAGACGATCTTGACAAGGAGGTTAACACATATGCTATGAGATGTAAGGAATGGTACGGTTGGCATTTCCCTGAGCTGGCTAAGATCGTTACAGACTCTGTTGCTTACGCCAGATTGATTTTGACCATGGGTGTCAGATCCAAGGCTGCTGAAACCGACATGAGCGAAATCTTGCCAGAAGAAATCGAAGAACGTGTTAAGACTGCTGCCGAAGTTTCTATGGGTACTGAAATTACTGAAACTGATCTTCTAAACATCAAGGCTCTTGCTGACCAAATTGTTGAGTTTGCTGCATACAGAGAGCAACTATCTAACTACCTATCAGCCAGAATGAAGGCTATTGCTCCAAATTTGACCCAACTGGTCGGTGAACTAGTTGGTGCTAGACTAATTGCCCACTCTGGTTCTTTGATTTCTTTGGCTAAGTCTCCAGCTTCTACCATCCAAATTTTGGGTGCTGAGAAGGCTCTGTTCAGAGCTTTGAAGACTAAGCACGATACTCCAAAGTATGGTCTATTGTATCATGCCTCCCTTGTTGGTCAAGCCAGTGGTAGAAATAAGGGTAAGATTGCTAGAGTTCTAGCTGCCAAGGCTGCTGTTGCTCTACGTTACGATGCTCTAGCCGAGGACAGAGATGACTCTGGTGACATTGGTCTAGAAGTTAGAGCAAAGGTTGAGAACAGACTATCTCAAATCGAAGGTAGAGATCTAAGAACCACTCCAAAGGTTGTCCGTGAGGCTAAAAAGGTTGAAATGACTGAGGCTAGAGCTTACAATGCTGATGCCGATGCTGTATCAACTGCTGACTCTGATGATGAAGATGAGGAAGCTGAAGAGAAACCTGAAAAGAAGAGAAAGAGAGAGGAAGATGATGATGAAGAAGAAGAAGAAGAGAAGGAATCTAAGGAC
This sequence comes from Nakaseomyces bracarensis, assembly GCF_045282275.1. Lineage (NCBI taxonomy): Eukaryota > Fungi > Ascomycota > Saccharomycetes > Saccharomycetales > Saccharomycetaceae > Nakaseomyces > Nakaseomyces bracarensis. The sequence continues at coordinate 32,968 of NW_027263956.1, forward strand.
ACTAAGAAGGCTAAGAAGGAGAAGAAGGAGAAGAAGGATAAGAAGGAAAAGAAGGAAAAGAAGGAAAAGAAGGATAAGAAGGACAAGAAAGAAAAGAAGGACAAGAAGGACAAGAAGGAAAAGAAGGAAAAGAAGAGTAAAAAATAAGCATTTTAAAAAAAAAAGTTACTTTGGACTTAGTACTGAAGTAATTCCATATTACAAACTTAACAATCACATCTTTTTTTATTTTAGACCAAGATTTATTTTTATTTTGATTAAAAAAATCATCTGTAAATTAGAGACTCATTCAATACTATATATTTATTCAAATATATATGTTTTAATATTAGAATTTTCAATCGTACCAACCCACTAATCTAGCTTCAATCCCCATAGATTCAAGTTTAACCGATTTTAAGATTCCGGGTAAGGTTTTGACCTCATTTAAAAATTTGTAGAAATATCTGTACACTAGCCATATAGCTATTTGTAAGTAATAGGCTCATCGCCAAGGAGAACTCCGGTTAAAAGGCTTCGATCCATACAATCTTAGGAAAGGAGTCAAACCCCGTTATATATATAAAGATGGCTCGTGAAATCAGTTTGTCAATAGAAGAAACCAACAAGCTTCGAGCTCAAGTAGGGTTAAAGCTGATCCCAATTGATGATGGTAAAAAGAAGGAAACTAGAGACTATATTAGCATTAGTAATAATAAGCAAAGGGAGACATTGCCACAAAAAAAATATCAATTTGTTGATGAGAATGTTTTAAATAAATTACAAAGAAGAGTCAGAAACCGGTCAAGTATTCTGCAGTCAACTGAATCCAGTGAAGAAACCGACTGGCTGAGCCAGGTTAAGCATAATAAACCTAAGCCCGCAAACAGAATAGCTATTAACTTTGAAAATGAAGGAGAACAAGAAGATGAAGATCTTCTTCCAATTGTACAAGTTTCTAAGGATCTCGGACAATTAAAATCTGATAAGGATGTCATACTGACGTTAAAGGACCAGGAAATTAGTGCTCCAGATAATGCAAGTGATATACTAGAAGACACAAACGAAATAGAGAAGGATCTAAATGGAAGGGCTCTAAGCAGAAGACACGAAGCTAAGAAGTCTTCTCTGAATATAAAAGGGTCAGATACTGATCAAGGGAAAGCGCAGACAAGTTCCACCAATATGCTATCTATAGGAGCTATAAATAGTTTTTCATCGAGTAACAAAACGTTAGATAATGGTATTAAAAGTACAAATGCAACCAATATGATAAAAGTACAATTTATAGAACCTAACATTGAAGATGTAGACGATTCATCTGACTTCAAAAAACCTAAAATAAAGAAAAGGAAACGGAAGCAGGAAACGAATAACTCTTTCCGCGAAAAGCAGAATACAATTAAGAGAAATGTACAGTTGTCTTCCATTAATCTTGATACTGATGTATTAGACACCGAAGAAGATGAGTTTGTAGTGCTGCCTAACATTTCTTCATCCCGTAAGAAGCAAAGGACTGCAGAAGATATTGCAGAAGAAATTGAGAGGGAAGAACAGGACAGAAGAAAGCGTCAAGAAGAAATCGAAAGACTGAAGTCACAGAAAGAAAACATGCTTACACTTAGTGAAACGGCTGACTTTTTTGATAACTTACAAGCTAATTTGTTAAAGAATCCACAAGTTAGCGAAGACATCAGTGATATTAATAACGATAACAAAAAATCAGATGATGTGTTTAACAAGGCTGTTATTGAACAGAACCAGACAGAAATCATACCGCAAACAGAAGACATCACTTCTTTAGAAGAAAATGCTAATAACGCTGATTTCTATTCAGGTATTGCCTCTACATTACACTTCCTCAAGGATAATAACGCTCTCGTGAAGAAAGAAGAGCCGTCAAAGAAAGATAAAGAAGTTAGCTTAGAATACAAAGATACAGAGGGTAACATATTGACAACAAAGGAAGCATATAAACTACTCTCCCAGAAATTTCATGGGACCAAAAGCAATAAAAAAAAGCAAGAGAAATTCAAAGCTAAGGTCCGTGCTAGAAACCAAAAAGAAGAACCAACCTCCTATGCCAACTTAGATGTGTAATACCATGTCCTACAGAAAAATAAAACTACTATCAAAAAAATTATAATGGTGCATGGAATATCCATTGTTTTTTTATTACTTGCTTTTAATTTTTAGGTACTACTTTGGCCTCTATAGCTTCCTTCAAAATTGGACTACATGAATATGTAAATAGAGTGAGGGTTGACAGGGGTCCCTTCAAATTTGGCATGTGTGGGAGGTGTCTATGATCTATCAGTTTTTAAATGTAGGCGGGGGGAATAGCCTACTAATTCTGCAGGAACCATTACAGAAAGACCTGGTTGAATTCTCGAACCCTCCTCTTCCCCCGCCATTCAGTACAGCGAGAAATTGGATACCCACACGAAAATATACCATTATGAGATTTTTCCTGCTTGCATTTCCTCCCCCACTCTTCATTTGTCCGGTAATTTCTGTGCAAAAAAGTTTTTTGTACTGGTAAATGTTTGGATTCTTCTTTTTTTTCGTGTTTATTTATTTTTTTTTGCGCTGTGTTTAACCCGAAAAAGTACTAACAATACCAACAAATTAAAAAAAGAAGCATTTTAGTTTTTTTTTCTTTTTATCCGTTTTTTCTTAGAAAAGACTGCAGGAAGATGATAAATGATAAAATTTTTTTTCTAAAATTCATTATTGACAGTTACTATTTTGTTTTTGTAAATAGTGTATCGAGGGTCTAGGCATCAAGTATTGCAATTTCTCCCATTGAAAGACAATTCTCAGGGTATTGGGGGCTCCTGTGTATTTGACATGGCCTGATATAAATAAAAGTAAACCAAATTAAGAAAAAAAATTTCAATATTTTTATTTTCTCGAGGTTCCCTTCAAAGTTTTAATAAGCATTTAAGAAAATTAAAGTTAAACATATAAAAACAATACTCTTTTTCAAGTACTGTTTTATTCAATACCTAAGTTTAGTAACAAACGCTCACAGAATTCCATGACCTTAATATGATCCAGACTCAGCACATAACGACTACCACGACAAAGAGGAGAGGTTCCATTCACAAAAATCTCTTCGATCCTAGCATTCTCGACTTGAAAAAGACAACTGCTACACAAGATAATGCTCAATACAATAAATATAAACAAACGCAAAGGAATAGTCTCAATCAATCGTCAAGAAATGGGCTTTTATTTACGTCACAACAATTCAAGGATTTTTTATCATACTATTTAAGTGAAGAACAAGTACAAACAGTTTCGAATACTCTATTCTCGGCGATAGAATACATACAGAAGACTGTTCTCGGACGAAAAGACATAGGAATCCCGGTTCTATGTCTGACATGGTATGTGGTGTCTAGTATATCCAGCAATTTGTGCAAAACCATACTGAAGGGCTTTCCTTATCCTGTTGCGCTCACAGAGATACAATTCTTGTTCACAGCAATTCTTTGCACTGGTTTCATATCTTTAATCAATTACTATGAACGTCCTACCAGAAACCCATCTCATGCGTCAAAATGGCTAAAAATTTTCCCAGAGGGCACTTTCCCTGAGTACCTTGATGGTGACTTCCAAAACAGTATACAGAATAAATTTTTAAAACCATGCAAACAAACTATCCAAATGTGCCTACCATTGGGTATTTTCCAATTCTCCGGCCACATTTGTTCCCACCAATCTACTTCTATGATCCCTGTATCTTTGGTGCATTCTATAAAGGCATTATCTCCTATTGTTACAGTGGGTTATTATCGGTTGGCGCAAAATAAAAGATATGATCAGCACACCTATAGTAGCTTAACTATTATTGTTATGGGTGTTATAACTACATGTTTCAGCGGCAATGGAAAGAAAAAGGGTACTTTAGAACCTGAACACACCCATTATTATATGGGTTTGTTTTTTGCATTTCTGTCTATGGTGATATTTGTCAGCCAGAACATCTTTGCTAAGGGCGTTCTCACCCATAAGCGCAAGGACCAAACTATATCGGCACCCACTAATCAACCACCGCAATTAGATAAGATTACCATCTTATTCTACTGTTCATGTACGGGGTTTGTTCTTACCATCCCTCTATTACTCAGCTCCTTAATTTTTAAGGGGTCCTCGCCAAGCACGGCCACTACTTCATACTCTCTTGTTAAGCTGTTGTTCCTGCTGATGCTCCACAATATTAGTCACTTCTTGCAAGCAATGCTAGCGTTCCAACTAATTGGCCTATTGTCGCCAGTCAATTATTCTGTGGCTAATATCGTGAAGCGTATAGTAGTTATATGTGTAGCTCTAGTGTGGGAAAACAAACACAGCCCACTAGGATTACTGGGTGTCGCACTTACAATGGGAGGGCTCTACGGATATGACCGAGCCAAGCTACAAGAACAACAAGAGAAAAAAATAACCGTATAGAGAACGAAAAAATTTAAATAATTTATAGATGAAATATCACCATTTCCCTTTATACAATGAGAAGTATTTAATTTTTTTTTCAACTGAATCCTAACTACTAATTAATAATCATTTAAGTTTTCTTACAAGGTCGAACTCATGAATATGTAAACGTTTATGTGTCAACTTACCATGACTCGCCTTTATCTGAAAATAATAAAGAAAGGGCGGTACCGCCCTTTCGCTTTACTTTTTTTTCTCTCGTCTTGATAATCCCTACGGGAAATAGCAGTACGGAGATTTTCCCATTATTCCTTTCCACCACTTCTCGCACTCGTACGTCCGCCCAGTACGCTTAGGACAAAAATGATTCACACCCTCGAGACAAAATAGATAAAATGATTCAATTCCTCAGAAAATGCTGTACCAGTGTCGGAAAAATACTTCCATTCCCTATATGCCACAATGCTTTAAAATGTGTCAAAAGGACGATAGCGAAGTATTAAAAAAAGAAAGAAAGAAAAGAAAGAGATAAAGGTACCGTGGAGATCTCTAAGGGATGAGTCAAGGGAAATCCAGTTACTGGCCAAAACCAGGAAAAGAAGTTCTTCATTTTTAATTCCCTAGAATGAGGCGCAGAGATCAACCCCGAGGGGGTACAAAAAAAAAGAAATTTTATCTTCTTGCTGAATTAGAATTTGCCCCTCCGTCGGAAAAATTATTTTTTCCTTCAATTGCTGAACGAATGTCCACAGAGAAAATAGCGCGGGGAGGTGAGAGATACAATGTCGGTATTCGATTTGCTTCTATGCATTATCTAATTAAATTATAGTACAGATATCTTAATTCTTTTCTTTCTTTTTTTTTTACTTAAGGCTTGTGTAACTCATATTATGACAATAATAATATTAATAGTAGTATTAAGAAATAAAAAATTTTCATATTCTGAAGGAGTCGAGACTTGTAAGATGAGCCATCGGGGATTAATTTGCACAACAAGAAAATATTTATATATTTATATATAAGGAAGTGAATTAAAATTTATACATGTTTGGCTTTCTTATATTATATAGCCTTCGATTTAATTAATACTAAAAAAAAATATAAGAACAAAATAACATTAGAACAATATAAAATGTCAAACAATGAATCACGCAACTTGACGCCTCACACGACCCTGGTACCTGAGTCTTCCAGTAACAATCTACTGTCATATTACCGTCAGGTTGATGACAAGATTTCCTTAAGCAGTGCAGAGCTTGAGGACCAAGTGCAGAAGGCCGACGACATTGACTTAGACAAGCCACACTTCTATACGGTGGCATCTTCATCTGATGAAGAAGATAATAATATTAAAAAAGATGACAATGATCTAGTGCGGGAACGTACATCCCAGCGTTCAGATGATACTGATTCGGACTCTGATTCCGATGCTCGCTCCACCGATGAGGAGAAGAGACTTGTGACAGACGTTGAAGATTTCCCAGAAGGTGGATTACGTGCCTGGACAACTGTACTTGGATGCTTCTGTGGTCTGGTGGCATGTTTTGGTTTATTGAATGCTTCAGGTGTTGTCGAAGACCATATCCAACAATATCAGCTAAAGAATGAAAGTCCTTCCACCATTGGTTGGGTCTTCTCGCTGTTCTTATTCATCAATTTCAGCTCCTGTATTTTTTCCGGTACTTATTTCGATAGAAATGGTTTCAGAGACCCTGTTATTTTGGGGGCTGTCCTACACGTTGCAGGACTAATCGCTACTGCAAACTGTACCACAACATGGCAATTCATCCTGGCATTTTCTATTGTGTGTGGGTTCGGTAACGGTATCTTAATTTCTCCACTTGTTTCTGTTCCTGCTCACTACTTCAATAAGAGACGTGGTACTGCATTGGCAATGGCCACTGTTGGTGGTTCAATTGGTGGTGTTATCTTTCCAATTATTTTGAGAAAATTCTTCTCACTAAAATCTACCACTGATCCAAATTATGGTTTTGTTTGGGGTGTAAGAACCTGGGGTCTAATTGATCTTTTCTTATTAGGTATTTCTATTCTACTTGCCAAGGAAAGACTTCCTCACGTGGTTGAAGATGAGAAATATCAACAAGAGAGCCGTCTACAAAGAGTCCTTAGAGTCTATATCATGCAGAGTTTTGATGCAAAGGCATTTACCGATATGAAGTACTTGTTTTGTGTTGTTGGTACTGTCATTGGTGAATTCTCTCTATGTTCTACAATCACTTACTTCGCATCTTACAGCACAGCTCATGGTATTTCCGAATCAGATGCATACATGTTAATTATGGTGGTTAATTTAACAGGTATCCTTGGAAGATGGATTCCAGGTTACATGAGTGATGTTATCGGTAGATTCAATGTGGCCATTATGATGATTCTATCTCTAGGGATTGTTATGCTTGCTGGCTGGTTACCATTCGGAAAGGATTTAACAAACATGTATGTCATTAGTGCTTTATATGGTTTCTTTTCAGGTAGTATTTTTTCTCTACTGCCTGTATGTTGTGGTCAAATATCTAAAACTGAGGAGTTTGGTAGACGTTACTCTACTATGTACTTTGTCGTTGCGTTCGGTACATTAGTTGCTGTTCCAATTACGGGTGCTATTATAGGCAATCAAAGTCTGGCAGGATATCAACATTACGTTATTTTCTGTGGTGTTACATCTTTGCTATGTGCTTGCAGTTTTATTGTTTCCAGATACTTCTGTGTTGGATTCAAAATGGTTAAATTTTAAAATGATTCTGACAATGCTTACTATACGTTAAATGAATTCTAATTGATACATTTCCAATCTGTTTCCATCTGATATATTCCCTAAAAAATTTTTAAATGCTTCCAACTTTTTTTTCTTATTTTTGCTTGATCATATTAATCTTTCTAACTTTTATTCATTTCTTTTGCATTATAGATTTCTTTTGCTACTTACTTTACTAATTTCTTATTACTATACTCAATTTTTATGAGTCTTCTACAATATCTCTGACAAATTGCTCAATTATTTACTTTATAGAACCTAAGCAATTTGCATTGCAATGGTGTTAATAATATACAAAAATGCTATATTTATAATATTTTTCATATTCTAGTAATTGCCACAATGATAGAAGTGACATTTTTAATTTTTATATACAAGTAAATGCTGCCACAACTCAATTCTCTATGCTTAAGGCTGTTATTTAAACCGTTTAATATTCATTATATAATTCAAATTTCATCCATTCTTCAAAGCCTGTGCCAGCTAGATAATGTTTCAGAACCTGGTTTGACATATGTCCCAAGAGATTACCACTATTGTTTATATCGTAGTCTTCCGAATTTAACATCCTCAAGGTATCAATTCTTAAGTACAGAAATGGTATGGATAATTGATCGATTAATTTGATCGAGCTTGGTGTTAAGAGATGTGGGGAGCACATGATGGCTACTCCAGAGCCATCAGACTTCCTATTCGGGTACAAACTGAGGAAAGTTCCCGCTAACTCTCTGATTTCCTTTGGTGATATTTTACCAGTGAAGGCCTTACACTGCACAACACCATCAATAGTTAGAGCCGAGGGAGAAGTTGTGCCAGCTACCTGATTTATCAGAGGTCTGATTAGCCTACCATTGAGCCTTGCTCCCTTCATCGGTAGACTAGGCCCTGAAATCACGGTTCTGGCAAGACATCTCTTATAAATGGAGCCTACAGGCCACTTACAAGTTAGATCAACACCCCCATCATTAGCGCCACCAACGACATTCAGTTGTTCCATCAACAACTTCCTGCGTAACTCCCTCTCTACAGTGAGTTCATATAAAGTACCCTTATGTACAGTGGATCCACTGATGGCTCTATTATCTCGGATGAACCGTAGTATATCATCGCTGCAAGATGAGAGTCTCCGAACCGAAAACAATCTGAAGCATGTCATTAATGGCCATTTCCAGTTCTACCTGATTATCAAGTAACTGAAATAAGGTTAGCTAGCCTTCAAACTTTTTATTGTATTTTTTTTTTTTTTTTTTTTTTCAAATGGGTTTAATTTATTTTTTTTCAAATTTCTCGATGAGCTTTAATTATGAAGGAACATATGGAAACTTCAAATAAATATTATGATTTACGCAATTGGTGGATAGTAAGCTATAGCAACTAATCCAATTTAAAATAAATTAATTGTTAATATATAACAGTGTATACACAAATGTCACAAACGGAGAGAAGTCATGGGTCTACAGATCAATTGAGTCAAATACAGGCAGAAGAACCCCTAAATAATATACCGACGGAGTCCACTTCTACTAATGAACAGAAGACTGAGTCCAGTCCCGATGTAGTCACAGTATTTGATATTGCGAGTGAGATAGAGGGGCTCCTGATGGATGTACAGAGACAAGTCTCCGATAATGACGCTCAATTCCAGAAAAGCATATCAGCCATAGAGAATAAACTGAAGCTAATGCAGAAGTGATCCGCCTAATAACCTTAAAACAACAACAACAACAACAGCAATAGGTGCAAATATAACGAATCGTTATGATAATAACTGATATGACCCAGATCTATCTCTAACTTCGCCAAGGTTTATATTAATTTCTACGTATTGGCAATTTTTGCTTATCAAGGGAAAATATATATTTTAAACACTTGTATAGCTAATGAATGAATAGAGGACTTAGTCCTAATTTAATGATCACATTACTGCTGTGTTTTTAATAACTCGTAGTCAAAATGACTCTTTTCGTAATAATTTCTGTGAAGGATATAATGAAGTACTATAAAAAAAGCAGCAAGACTTTATTGAAAATAGTTTAATCAAAGAGCTAAGGGTGGTATCAAATACTTTTTGGATAGGATTAGTTGAAGGCTAATCGATTCATATAAATAATATGCAAACCAAAAGCCATAGGGTACGGAGCACTCGCACTCCGAATAGCAGCAGCAGAGGTAACACGTCACAGAGGCGACGTACCAGAGGGTCTAAAAGAGCTGATACAAGTGGTGTCTATAGGACAAGGACTCGGGATAATCATAAATCAAGTCGTAGAGGTAGTTACAGAGGGTCGGAAAGAGGTGCCAGAAGGAGGAAAAGACCCAGGCCCAGAAGAAATTCTGGCCGGAAGAACCAGATAGCTGATTACAGTGACATCTCAGACAATAGCGATGATGACATTCAAATTAGCGGTATGACTACTTTGAAAAGTAAAAATGGCTCACATGATAATTTATATAGCTTTTCCACGGTAATCGAATTGGAGCAAGCTGTCACTAATTTGGTGGAAAGTTACGAAAAGATAATAAGCCTGTCACCATCTATAGATTACTATACCCAAGTACTAGAGAATAAATCTGACTTACCTATTGGCTTAGTTCCTGCTTTTTCAAGGTTTCAATTAAAATTGGCTGCTGAGTTAAAAACTTTACATGAGCAAAAGCACTACTCATTCCTTGATGATATAATTACTTACCGTTTACGTTACACTTCTGGAAATATAGAACCATTATTTGAAGAGCTGCTTGAGGATGAAGACCAGCATACAAACTCCGAAGATTTGAATGAAAGTGATGATGAAGTGGAGGAATTAGATGAACATCTTACTAAGCAGTATTATACCGATCCGTCCTTACAGAAAGAAACGCACAACTCTAACACACCTCTTTTAGGCGCTGGCAGTAACAATAATAGGAAAGTGCCTTCTACAGATGAATTTCCTAGATATACAGATGACGATCTAGAAGACGACTCAGCTGAGTCGTCTAATGCTAGTGAATGTGATGGAAATAGTGATGAGCATAGCATTATCGAATTAGATTCTGATTCTGATGATGAGATTGTTGATGATTTAACTAGTAATCAAGATTCACATAATAATGCGCAATGTTTCGATATTAATAACAAGAAATCGAATATCGCCAAGGATACAAAAACAATAGAAGATGATGACGACGAGATTATTATCCTGGGCGAAAATCAAAAATATGTCAATTATGCTAACCAGTTTACAGATAATAATACGTCATTAAAACATAATACGAAAGTAGATACAACTGAAAATTTAACAACTCCGTCTAATCAAAGTCCCCTCCAAGAATTCTTAAAGTCACAAGATGAAATTTACTCCAAATTAAATGACAGTTGGCCCCCAGAGCTACCTGAAATTTATGATAGTACTATTAAAGCTCGTGTATTCACACATCAGTCAGCTTTAGAGAACCAACCTTATCTAACACCCGATGAGTCAGTCAGGAATAGTTATGAGAGGTTTGAATTCTTGGGAGATTCTGTTCTAAACTCTATAATAACAATGATAATCTATAAGTTATTCCCTACCTATGATGCTGGTCAAATGACAAGAATAAGGACACTGTTAGTTTCTAATAGAAGACTTGAAAAATGGGCCTATCTCTATGGTTTACAAAACCACTTGATAATAAAAAAAAGGATCTTGAAAGAAATACTAAACTCAGGAAATAAACTTTATAAAATATACGCTGATTTATTTGAAGCATATGTCGGTGGTTTAGTTGAAGCAAATCCAAAGGAAAATATGCCTAGAGTACGTGAGTGGCTGACCCAACTAGCAAAACCAGCAATCGAAAAAATACTTGCTAGTAACTCACTTCATGATGTCGACCCCACTGTTAATATGAATGCTAAAAAAGAACTCGAGAAAATACTTGAACCTGTAGGAGTAAATGCCTCATTCATTATCACCAGTAAGAAATCCAGGAAACAACCATATTCAATTGTTGAATGTCAAATTGCAGGTGGTCAGCTTACTGGAATTGGAAAAGCAAGAAATGTAAGGATCGCACAACAGGTCGCTGCAAGCAATATACTTGAAAAGAAAAACCTGCTTGATAAACTATTGGAAAATATTTCTACACAGAAAAATCATCAATACGATCCTTTAAGGAAAACCGGAAGGAATAATAACCCAGCAAACAACCAATCTCAACAAGATTCTAACAGACCAAGTGGAATAAAATGGCATTAATCTTTATGTTCTGTAATGATACATCCCTGCTATCGAATTTCTATTAATTAAACACTGTACATAACTAAGTTGGCTGAATAGTTTACTAAACATGACTGTTATTTTATATTTAATGTATACTTTTAAGTAGTCATAATTTTGCATTATCATAGGAGTTGTATTAATGGATATATTGTATTAGCTATTCGTTCATTCAAAAGATAAAACCAAATGCTAAATTTTCTTCTCCTTTTTATATTTCTTTTTATCTTTTTAAAATTCAGACACTATGCTTTTAATTGTAATTTCATTTTAAGTTATCTTTATGGTTCATATAATCAAATTAAACCTCACTAATATTATTACTCACAGATCATTCTTTAATGACGAGGAATAGTTGAATTTAAATAGTAAGTTTAGATAAAATATAGTATTTTATAGTTCTATAAAGTAGGTTCGTAGTACTAGTCGTGATCCTTCCAGGACCCAGCAAAAAAGTGGAGAACTAACGCCAATGGATGAGTGATATCCTTTGAATTCATTTGTTCAACATTAGGTGAAAAACAAGTAATTGGAAGAACCATAATATCATCAACTAAAACAGGTTCAGTGATCAATGAGAAGAATTCCCAGGATACTCGACAAATAGATTCTAATGCAGATGAGATAATGCTGTAAAACTTCTTAGTCGAATAGACAAAATCATCTTCAACACCATCATTATTCTCTCCCGAGAAGTTAATTTGTCTATTCACCGCTAGGTTGTCATTAATAAGCAACACATCTTTATTTTTTCTAATTATATGGGTCATGTACTCCACTATAATATCTGAAAAAACACCAGGTCCTGTCCAGTTCATGATATCATCATTATCCACATTGCGTGCTGTCTTCTTTTCTTTGTGATTAATAGATTTAGCAAATCTTTTTTTGTATCTATAATTGATATTGAAATCTTCCTCGTGTCCACTGGTATTGAGCATTTTTTTGACATCCGATGGAACACCCTCAGTAGAATATAAAGTCGTGGCTGTGATATTCATAATTAGTTCCCTCAGTACTGGGTGCCCAGGCTTACTTTGGATGGTCCACTGACAAAATTGAATTCTTCTTGCATACCAGTCTGCCCAATCCTCTCTATCTGGATCAGCCTCAATACCAACAACCAGACCAGGTTCTTGGTAATGATCAATCCTGGCCCTGGACCTTTGGAATCCCTTGTAGGGAATAATTTTCGCATTTTCTTTGATCTGTTCGATTATATCATGTCTTAGAGAAGGCCAAGCTTCAAAAGTCTTGACGGGAACTGTGTCAATGTCACTGTATATACCACCTCTTGCATATAAAATCAAATATCTGAAAAAATCTGCTTTCATAATATTATGTGGTATCAACTTGAATGCCTCAATAATTACTGGAACTTCTCCATAGAATTCGTTCAGGTAGGCTAGAACTTGATCATCAGTTATCAACGTGTATCTGTGGTTGTAGTGTTGACCAACCTCTGCAACACGTTCCTCGGATTCTTCGGTCCAAGGCCCATTACCAAACACAGCCTCATTTTTCCACCCCTGGATAAAATCTCTGGTATCTTCGTCCAGATTTGGGTGATTATGTGGTACTTTCCACGATTGCCAGATGTGTCTGGGGATAGGGCTCTTGGGATCATACGGGAAGATCCTAGTCAACTGTGCTCTGAAATCATCAATTGAGAGAAAAGTCGTGGGGTCTCTCAAGTTTATATCATCAATATCCTGCGTAGATTTAATCATCTTCTGCTTGTAACTGGGGATAAATTGTCGACTAACGGCGCCAAGCTTGAAGTACATATTCAGCAACGCAATACCAACAAGCACCGAAAGCAGCAAATTTCGACGCAAATTCTGAACTATTTCTTTCCTCCAATTCATTTTTTTTCTTTTAGATTCAAACTTGGGATCTCTGTATATCAGTATATTTCAAACGTAATGGCTACAAGTCCAGATAGAGCCAGTGTAACGTGTTTTTAACGCGTTTTTGTACTATAACTATTTGTACTGGACTACAGAGCACACCAAATACTTACTTTCAAATTAAACTTATATCAAGCAGCTTATAGCTATTTGATTTAGGAATTGGAACGTACCTAAGCCTCTATTCTGGCCCCTTGTAAGGAGGTATATAAAGATCAATGATTTAATTACAAATTGGAAAAGTCATGGGAGGTGCGCCATTAAAGGCATTTCCCGTGATTAAAAAAAAAAAAATTAAAAAATTGATCAAATTTCAATGAAATTGACTTGAAATGGCATTGAAGCCAAGTCTATTAACTATAAAATCATATACTTCTATAATCTGATAATGTTAAAAATCATTAATACAATGTAAACAATGCTTTGTAGAGCAGGATGGCTACTGGAAGACCACCTGGACCATCTTTGATTTCTTGTCTGTGTGTTCGTCGTCAGGAAGAGGTGTGTCGTCTCTTGTATTGGGTCTTGTGCGTTTCTTCTTTGCGTCTGGGGACTCGTATTCCCTTGTGATCAATGTCAGCAATGTGTTTACTCTTTTGGATATTTCATTGGCGGAACGCGTTCTGATGAACCAGTCAAACTTGAACAGGTCGCTCTCCATGATGTCTTGTTTGATCTTCTCGTAGAGCCTATCGGCCATGAGACCGTACTTACGAACTGTCATTAGAATGAACTTATCCTCTAAAGTGTTGTAAGTTCTTCTAACGTTGTTCGGAGGGTATTGTATTGAAAGCTCGTAGAGTGGAAAATTATATTGGTCCAGCTTATCGTTCAGAAGTTGTTCTTGGAATGCCAACTTCGCAAGTTTCTTTTCACCACTCTCAATGGAGTTGATATATTTCTCATAGCCGTTGATCTCTGTGTAACGCTCCCAGAATACCTTATAGTAGAGATCTACTTCTTCAGGCGTCTTGGAATCAATCGCCGTGCGGATTTTCTTTAGATTAGTTCTGCCATATTTCGCACAAGCACTTACAAATGACATGAGGTCCCTCCTGTTCCAGTTGGTGAATGCCAGTTCTAGCAGCTCCTGCTTCTTCGCTTCGTCCTCCTCTGTAAATTCTTCAACATTATCAATTTTCTCTTGTTCTTCTTTTATTCTTTCATTGGTTAATTTCTTCTTCTCTTTGGCCGACAGTGGCTCCTTGACCTCTTCCTTTGGTTCTTCTGTATAATCGTCGTCATCAGAATCAAGTGAAACATCAGCCGATGTGACTTTGAAACCAATTTTTTTTCTATAAGACAACTGTTCCTTCTCCTGCAGTTCCTCAAATTCTTTGGGAAAAAACTGATAATCTTGTCCATGGATGATCTTGGGCGCCTTAGGTATTTTTGGTTGAGGAGTTCCTTTATTGGACTTACTACCACCGCCAATTATTTCTTTATAATAGTCGTCAACAGAATAAGTAGTTTGTTCCCTTCTTCTCTCCCTCCTGGATGGGTTAATCCATTCGGTGACTGTATCTTTCTGCTTCTTTTCAAAGGTTTTACCGTTCCATTCATATGCAGAATGACTTTCCATACCGTTAAACCTCTGAAGGTCATCTAAACCAAGTGCCTCATATCTAGCATTCAATTCTTGTGTCTTCAATTCACCCTTCTTCAGGATTTCATCAATATCATCATCTACTGTGATAGTAGATGATTTTTTCTCAAAAACATCTTTGGCACCATATTGAATCATCTCAATCAAATCATCCTTGGAGTTACCAAGGTTAGCTGTCTTCTTACCACTTCCTTGCTGAATGACCAGTTGATCTAATCTTAGCTTCTGCGCTGCTCTCTCCAGAACCTTTTCTTCAACAGAATTTTCGGTGACAAATCTATAAACGTATACTTGTTTTTTTTGACCAATTCTGTGAGCTCTATCCATAGCTTGTAAATCAGCCTGTGGATTCCAATCTGAGTCAAAAAGAATAACTGTGTCCGCTGTGACCAAATTGATACCCAAGCCACCAGCTCTGGTTGTTAACAAGAATACAAACTTTTCCGAGTCCGGCTTGTTGTATTCATCAATTGCTTCAATTCTATCCTCATGACTTGTAGATCCATCTATTCTACAATATTCATATTCCCTAAAAAAACAATAATCTTCTAAGATATCCAATAATCTGGACATTTGACTGAAAATCAGAACTCTTGATCCTTTCTCTTTGAGCCTCTTTAATAATTTATCTAACACAATCATTTTCCCTGCATTAAAAACTAAATGCTCATCTGTCGTATACGGAGGACCCGGTTCTGCGCCTTCGAATAAATAAGGATGGTTACAACATTTTCTTAGTTGCATAACGATATTCAATAAACGTGTCTTACCTTCTCTTTTACCAACAGCACCATTAACAGCATCAATATCCTTTTCCAATAACGATTTGTACCATTGAACTTGCATATCTGTCATACCGACATAGACATTAGTTTCTATCTTTGGTAGTAAGGACTTCTCAACATCTGCTTTTATTCTTCGTAACAAAAATGGATTGAGTACAGTATGTAATTGTTTTACGACTTCTTCCTGATCCTGATCCGTATTATTTTGCTGGAACCATTCGTCAAAAACCTCGGCATCACCAAACACATCAGGAAGTAAAAAGTTCAATAGTGCCCATAATTCGTGCAGGTTATTTTGTAGTGGAGTACCTGTAATTAATAGTCTATTCTTCGAGTAGAAGAGTCGAATGATTTGAGATAAAGCACTCTGTTCATTCTTAATACGATGGGCCTCATCAATAATTATATATTCCCAAGCAAGTCTTTTCAAATAACCCTTTTCTCGAATAACCATTTCATATGAAGTAATAAGAACATCGAATCTAGCTTCTAGCACGATATTTTGTAAGATGTCTTGTCTCTGTTCTTTATTACCTTGTAGTACTACTGTGCTGACATCAGGAGTCCACTTAAAGAACTCTCTTCTCCAGTTATCAAGAGTGGATTTAGGAACTATGACCAAGAATGGACCATCAATATTTTTAACGTATCTCAAGTATCCCAGAAATGAAATGGTTTGTAATGTCTTACCCAGACCCATCTCATCTGCTAGAATACCAGAAATTTTATTTTCATGCAGTGAGATCATCCAGTTTAGACCTTGAATTTGATAGTCCCTAAGTTTTCCTGATTTCACAAATGAGGGAGACTCTGTAACAAAGGTCATATCATCATCCTCATTACCTTCGGCTTCTTCTTCGGCCATCAGCTCAGCGTCCTCCTCTTTCTCACTCTTCCTATGGTGACGGGAACCCGGATCAGGTTTTGTTTTACTCCCCGAATTCTCAGCATCAAAACTCTTCAGCAGTTTTTGTATATTCTTATCATTCTTCGCCTTCAATCCCATAAAATGTCTAAACAGGTCGGTAACACCCAATAGGTACTTAAATCTGTTATAGGTATCACTTTTGTCCTTCAGCTTAGCGTCTCTAGGATCACCTGGAAGAATGAATTTCGACTTCCGGTTATCCCAGAACTCCTTAGGACGGTCTTCAACCGTGTATACTTCAGCAGTCATTTAAGATATGGTGTTTCTCTCTTTAAATAATCACAATAAATGCTATAAAAAATCGCGTACAATATTTTCAAATGTATTTATTGGATATGTTGATTTGTTTTTCCTTTATATTTTAAAAAGGATATAAATAAAATATTCTTCCCACTTAAATTCCCACCAAAATCTGAACGTACCTTCCAATCAAAGGTTTATAGTCGACAGTCGATATTGTTTAGGATGGATTGCATTTGTTTTGTTACTAACATTGAAATTATTTTATTTATTTATTTTTTTTTCTTCGCTCTCTCTTTAAATGCGAAATTACGTATATTCGGTGATATAAGAAATTGAATATTGAATATATTGGATATTGAATATATTGGATATTGGACAACATTACCAAACTAATAAGATTAAAATTAAAAATGAATATATTATGACGAAGATGCTACTAAATAGTGTATTTGATGTAAATGAGAATGCTAAATAATTGATATTGTTTTTTTTTTTATATATTTTCTTATTGTCTTTCTATAAAAAAAAAAAAAGAACTGTAAAGTAATAAATTAAATTGAAAGGAGATGGATGTGGTCCTGTTCTTTTTTTCGTTGGATGCTGAGTTATGATTTATCTTGTGCTTAGGCTAGGATCCTCTCCTTGGAAAAGTTGTCGATGTCGATGTCAGATACCATCTTGTATGCGGCCTGGTGTTGATGAGTCTTGTATGCTTCAATGTTGGAGAAGAACTTGTCGAACAAGAGCATGGTATCTAGAGGGCCACCTTTAGCCTCTGGATGGAATTGGGTGGAAAAAATTGGTCTTTCGGTGTGGATCATGCCTTCGTTAGATTGGTCGTTCAAGTTGATGAAGTATGGTTTCCACTGGTCAGCTGGTAAGGATTCTGGTTCTACTGCATATCCATGGTTCTGAGATGTGATGTGGCATTGGCCCGTGGTTAAGTCCATTGCTGGTATGTTGTGGGCTCTGTTACCGTACTTTAATTTGTGTGTGTGTCCTCCAGATGCCAAGGCGAGTAGCTGGTGACCCAGGCAGATACCGAAGATCGGTAGACGTTCGAACTCCTTGTTGTTTAGCAATTCCTTAAGGTTTTGGATGGTCTCCTGGCATTTGGCTGGGTTACCAGGTCCATTAGATAGGAAGACACCATCGAATTGTCCGGCTACGTCTTGTATCCTAGCGTTATATGGGAAGATGGTTACGTTAGCGCCTCTGGCGACTAAGCTTCTGATGATATTTTCCTTGACACCACAGTCCACCACGGCTATGTTGGCAACTGGTTTGATGGCCGGTACGTATAAGGTTTCCTTGGTGGAAACCTCTGCAACCAAATGTTTAGACATGGCGTCGTAGAATTCTGGAGCCCTTTCACAACCATCGATCACTATACGACCTTGGGAAGAACCCTCTTCTCTCAAGTACTGTACGATCTCTCTGGTGTCAACACCAGTAATAGCGGCAACACCTTCTCTCTTACACCAGCTTCCTAGGGACTCCACAGCGGTCCAGTGTGAGTATTGAGCAGCATAGTCAGCAACGACAATACCAGCTACTTGGATATGGGATGATTCAAAATATCTCAATAGATTGTATTCATCACGGACATCCATAGAAGGTACACCGTAGTTACCAATCAATGGTTGTGTGAAGACTAGAATTTGACCACGGTACGAAGGATCCGTCATCGATTCAGGATATCCTACCAAGGAAGTGGTGAAAACTGCTTCACCACTAATAGATTTCTCGGCACCAAAGGAATAACCTTGAAACGTTGGGCCATTCTTAATAGCAAATGTAGCTTTAGTAGACATCTCTGTTTATTCTATTTTTTTTTATATTAAAATTCTCCTTTAAGTTATTACTATATTATCGTTAATAGTAATACTATTTTATCGGTAGTTTTTTTTTTTGTTTTTATTTTTATTGACTTTCTTTTTCTAACAAATTTTTTTAATAATAGTTCATGACAAGAAACTAAAATAAGATAAATCCAATTGATAGAAGTATTTATATCCTTCCTTCCAACCAATTCAAACAAAAAATTGGTAATTTCAATATGTTAGACTCAATATTGGTCTGATGCCCATACGCCTGCGGTTGCCATTAAAGTTCATCTATCTCGGACCAACAGAAAAAATTTTTGAAAAAAAAAAAATTTTCCTTCAGCGTGATGAGTCTCAATTTCTTTTTTTTTTTTGATTGTGGACTGCGTATTTTGTACGTCTTTTTGTTAGAGGAGAAGAGTATGTATTATAGACTCGCCTGTAGATGCCATATATTGTCAGATCAAGTTTAATGTCTGATTTCTGGGTGGGAAGTTACAAGCGAGAGTTTTCCTCGCTGCTTCCCCCCCCCTTCGTAGCACAAAAAGAAGGAAAAAATAAGGAATAAGGAATACGTCGCTGGTATATTCCATTAACAGGCATATTAGGAAGAGATAGTTGTTAACTTCCACAGACAGCAAAGCTAGTTGAAGGGGAGGAAGTTAATAGCGAGATAAGCTATGACACAAACTAGGAACCTTTGCATTTGGATGGGGTTTTTTCTGTTCAATGAATACCCCGTTCATACGCACTGATGACTTCACATGAAAATTGATACTCAGATCTGATGTATCGATGACTTCACATTATTCTTTCCCACTCCCACCCCCCGCCATTGTTCTATTTATGTTTTCTTTCTTTTTCTTGTTATTGACCGCTGATAGGTTGTGTTTGTAGTTTCTTACTATCATTTGTTATATCTTCATTATGTTCTCGTTTAACTGGGATCAAGTTGTCTGTTGATTTCTCCTCTGATTCTATCTCATCATTATCAGAGGATGAATCATCCATATCAGCTTCACTGCTCTCGGTAGAGACTATTTTCAAACCGGAGAAATTCCCCGCATCACTGCTCTCTAAGTAGGAGTCTGAGTTTGAGTTAGTGTTCTTATTATCCAGTGATTGAGATATTAACTGTTCTTGATCTTCGAATTTCCTTAAATATTCTTCTAATTCCAGTTTCATTCGAGGAATGTCATAAATACTTCTGTCGATAGTACTGACAACTTTCTCGTACAAGTTTTGATGAAGTTTCATAACACTCTCTCTAATTGCCGTTAACTCATCTGGGTTTACATATACTTCCGCTCGTTGTCTAACTATGAGTTCTGCGTCAAGAACTAGTTCATATTCCAACAGCTTCTTATGGACGTTGGAAGTATCAAGGATGAATTCATCTTGAGCCTTCTTGCTTATCAGCTCGGCAATACATAGCATGAAATCAGCTTCGTCATTACCAACTAACCTTCTAAGAACGTCTGGTGGAGGTGTCCACTTGACAGCATACCTTCTCCAGAGCCGGGCACATCTGATGCATAGGGCTCCAAGTTTAGTTCTCCTGGATCTAGAGTTGGGTCTTTGGTTGTTCTTTTTACTATTTAGATACTCCGATATGTCGTTATCATTGGTACCACCAGAGACCTTGTACCACATAGGCGAATAGTCAACGGAGCAAAATTTACATTTGAAGCAGTCTGTTGCGAGCGATATGTCGTCGGTATCTATGGAGGAGTCGTCAAGGTATTTGATAGACTGGATCGATTCAGCATTTTTTCCATACTCCTTGTAGTGAAGCTCTCTATCCTTTTCTTCTTCAATTTTCTTCTTCTTTTCTAGTTTACCACGTACTTCTAAACCACGGCGTGATTTTTTCCATTTATAAAAATATTTCACAATCATAGACATCGGTTGGGTTTTAACCATCTTCCAGACAGGCCGTAGCTGCCCACCATATTTAGTAACACCTGACTCAAACTTTTTCAATTCTTCAGGGGAAAAATCGGGTTCGTTCAAAGCTTGTCTATTCAAGTTTAATCTTGCAGTATTATATGCAAGGGATGTATCAAAACTGTTCTCATATAAAGTTTTTAGGATATAATCAAGAAAAGCACAACTCGTGGGATCCATATCCGCAGATTCCTTCAAAATAACTGCACATTTCTCTTTATATCCGTCGAATTTATCGTCATTTATCTTACCTTCCGTATCTTCCCATATTTTAGTTATTGTATTATCCATTCCACGAGCATTGTTATCATCATCATTATACGGTGCTGGTGTCCATTTATCGATATTAGTATTACAACCATCCCATTGATACTTTATTCCTATCCTGGATGGCAATATAGGAAATGGTAAAAGTAGGTTGTCATTCAGAACGTCATCGAAGTTTAAAATTAGATGCTTACCAAAATATTGAAATAAAATATTGTCTTTATTATAAGAAACATCCCTTTGATTTCTTTTAAGTGCTAGCTGGTTCAACCTCCTTGCATTATACTCAGCCATGGCGTTTTGTACCCCTCTACTGGTGTGTTTTACAGATTTGTTGCAAAAAAAGCAATACAAATCCTTAATATTTGTTGTAGAAGGTTTTTTCAATAGTGGAGGTTTCATACATGCTAGATGTACATGTATTTTACAAGCAGAGCATTTTATACTAGTATCGTTTTCACACCAACTACGACACACTTGACAACTTTGATCCCAGTTATCAACCAAACTTGCTGGGTTTTCAGTTGTTTCACCACATATATACTTCTTTACCATTTTAATCATGGGATAATCCTCTTCACAAAATATAAAGTCATATTTCTTCATTAATATTGTGAGATATTCAGACTCAGGGTTCACAGTATCCCGCAGTTTCTGGGTGTTGAATATTTTGTAGTATTTAAGGTGGAAACGATCAAACAGCTCCTCATAGTAAAACACGTTAGGCTGTTCGTATAGATAATTAGCGTCGTCCATATGATACTCTAGCTCATCTTTGTGGTATACTTGGCATTTACCTCTGTAAGAAGTAATTGGGCACACGTCTTGTTGTAAAGTAGCGTACAGCATCCTCGGATCCACTATACCCAATTTCTCACGAATATCTCTAGGCCTAAAGAACCAGTTCATTTTTACGTTGAAGTATTTGGCGGGAAACACGGTAGCCGAGGTGTGTGACTGTTTGATAATCTCTCTGAACTTCTCCTTGATCACGAACTCCACCACCCTCCCGATGTAGTATGGCTCGCCCGGCGGCTCCGAGACCATATATATCGTGTCGTTCCTCGACAGCAGCACAGCCCCGTCATTATCCAGCACACAGTGCCTCGCTGTGTCCACCACAGCAGTCTCAAGGTATAGCATGTTCGAAAACAGCGCATCTCTCCTAAATGCCTCCGGCAGTGTCGGTATCATGCTCCACGGCGTGGTTTTATCATTGATGTACGAGGCCAGCGGTTCGAGGTCCTTGTCAATCACCACCCTGGGAGACTTCTTCTTCGCCGGCTTGGCCTTAATACCTTTCTCGAGCTCAGCTAACCGCTGCTTAAACTCGGCATCCGCCTCCATCTCATTATAGCTCACTGGGCGTCTAGATCTTCGTGACATTGCTGGAACATGTAGTATAGTCGGTGGGAAAAGAAGTAGTTGGACAATCCCACTTAGAGTATTATTATAATCGCTATTGCTTTTTTTAAATGGGGTTGTATTGGATAATCAGCTGCCAAGCCCATTCCATGTCCCTTCTTGAAATATTGTTAAATATCCAAAAATTCCCTTCTTCGCCCTTCATACCCAAAGCAAAAAAAAAATTGTTAAAATTTATTTCAAGGCTATATGAATCAATTGATATACGGAAGCCACAAGGTTACTCTACTACAACCTTTTAAGGAAGTGGGTTTTGTTGGTTGCAAGTTGGAAGTAGATATAGAGACAAGTCGAAGAAGAAGAAGCTGAAGAAGAATAAGAAGCTGAAGAAGAAGAAACAAAAAAAATACTGAAACTCAAGATGGATAGCAGAGTATCTCCTGAAATTCCTGGTATAATCCAGCCTAGTCATGTTACGCAGGATTTGAAGATGCTGGTGTGTAAGTTGCTGAACTCTCCGAAGCCTTCGAAGACGTTTCCTGGTTCTCAGCCGGTTTCCTTTCAGCATTCGGATATACAAGATAAGTTGGTTGGGCAGGATTACTATGTCTGTGAGAAGACTGATGGTATGCGTGTGTTGATGCTTGTTGTTTTGAATCCCGTAACTGGGGAGCAAGGGTGTTTCATGATTGACCGTGAGAATAACTACTACTTGGTTAATGGGTTCCATTTCCCGTGTTTACCACAACGGAAGAAAGAGGAATTGCTGGAGACTTCGCAGAACGGTACCTTAATTGATGGTGAATTGGTCATACAGACAAATCCCATGACAAAGCTGCAGGAGCTGCGGTACTTGATGTTTGATTGTCTTGCTATAAACGGGAGGGCACTGGTCCAGTCTCCTACAAGTTCGAGACTTGCCCATCTGGGGAAAGAGTTTTTCAAGCCATACTATGACCTGAGATCTCTTTATCCCGACAAGTGTGCCACCTTCCCGTTCAAGCTCTCCATGAAGCATATGGATTTCAGTTATTCGTTGGTAAAAGTGGCCAACAGTTTGGACAAACTACCTCACATGTCAGATGGTTTGATTTTCACACCGGTGAGAACACCTTACTACGTTGGTGGTAAGGACTCACTATTATTGAAATGGAAGCCTGAAGAAGAAAACTCCGTGGATTTCAAGTTGATTCTTGAAATACCAATGGTAGAAGATACGTCAGTTAACAAAAAAGATCCCAGAAGATGGTACTATAATTATGATGTCAAGCCAACATTCGCACTTTACGTATGGCAGGGTGGTTCTGACGTGAACACGAAGTTGAATATTTTTGATCAACCATTTGATAGAAAAGAGATGGAATTGTTAGAGAAAACTTATAGCAGATTTGCTGAGCTCACAATAACAGATGAGCAATGGCAAGATTTGAAAAATCTGGAACAGCCATTAAACGGTAGAATTGTTGAATGTTCGAAGGACGCCGAAACAGGAAACTGGACAATGTTAAGATTTAGAGATGATAAATTGAATGGTAACCATACTTCTGTGGTACAAAAGGTGTTGGAAAGTATTAATGATTCTGTCACTATTGATGATTTAAGTGAAGCTGTCCCAACCATTAAAGAAGCCTGGGAAGAAAGAAAAAGGATGCATGCAGTACCAAAACAGGCACCAAAACCTATACCAGCTGCAAATAATGTTAATGAAAGCGAAAAACAATCTCAACCAAAATATGTTGATGAGGACGACTGGTCCGACTAGTACTGCTTCTAGGTTTCTCTTGCATATGATGGTTATATAAAATCCTAATAAATTTTTTCTAAAGTATATCTAGATATATTTCATTTCATTAAGAATACTGTATTATTAGTTATTTACATGTGCGATTGTTATTACATATATATTCTACCTTTTAAACTTGGAATAAGAAGTAAATCTATTTCTTTAATAAGGCAATTTTCCTTCTTTTTTATGGGAGAATTTCAGATCAAGTTCAAATTTAGTATACAAGGATATTATTTTCTACTTTGATCTAAAGTTCACCTGTAGGACAAAGAGACACTCTTTAGTAATTCTCTAGGGTTGCCATTTCCGCTAACAAAGTATTTTTCATCGACAAGTTTATCAAATTCGGCACATTCTAGATCTCTACCAGACAAAATCTGAGAGTCACGATAATACTCTAATAGTGATCTAACCTCCTCCTTACTTAGTTTTGGAACTTCAAACTCTTGTATCTTACCTTTCTTCAATATATCAGAGAAGATCTTCTCGTAATGGTATCTAGTCACATAAAGATCTTCTTCAATTTTGCCCAATCCCACAGGCAATGTTTTGTTAGTTCTATCGACACCGGAAATGGCGGCGACAAACGCACTATTGCTACTCTTGAATTTAATCGCACCTGATATTATATCCATTATCATTTTACCCAATTGGAATTGCAATGAAAATATTTGTTTGTTTTGGGTGTTTCTGTAATCTGTGAAAGACTTAGTTAAGAACTTAGAGAAATTATCGATAGTGAAAATAGTTCCAGTATGCTCCTGAGTAGTCAACTCTTCCATAATTACTGCAAATTGGGTTCCAATAGCCTTATTTGTAGTCTTTAAAGATACTAAATCCAATAAAGTATGCTGGTCTTTCTTCAAATTTATCGTCGCATTTTGACCTATATCCTTAGGATTGCTACTAGAAAATTTATAATCCTTGGATAGCTTTATCTTAGATAGAATTTCAGGTTTATTCGATTTCCGAATTTTTCTAATTAATTGTTTTGTGTACATTGGTTGTGTGTATAGATTCAACTTCTCATCAAAGAGGAAGTCATTTCTCCCATTCAAGAACATTTCAGGATATGAAATGTTCACCACCACCATATTTGTTTCCGCCCCATAGGAATGTACCTGCGCCAACAAACTGGATTTGCCAACACCTGGCTCACCTGTAATGATGAATTTCTTGTTGGATTCATTCTTCAGTTTATCAAGGAATGCTCCAGTGCTCTCACGAACCAGGGACACTGGTTTTGAAAATAACTCGTTATGCTGACTTTTCTTGAAAGAGCCTAAATTATGTAGAGCCTTATAGCTATTATCAGAGAAGAATGTTACTTTGTTGTAAGACTCTGATAAATTCTTCACATCCATCACAGGTAAATTCAAATCAACAGCATTACTGTTCAACCTCGCCGTATGAACAGTATCGGCCCAATTCTTGTACAAACTACCAGGTGTCACTCTCTTTCTTGTCACAGTGGAAGAACCACCTTTCTTCTGAGAGAATCCCTGAGCTCGTCCACGAGCTGGAGCTGCCGCTTTCAACAGACTACCCGTACTAAACTTCCTAGTCGAACTTCTCAACATCCCCCAAAGTAAAAACACTTGCTCTGTAGTTAAAGAATACTTGCTTACCGCTTACTAACTTTCAATATAGGTAACACATGCCATTGCCAGCCCTTCGATACCCGATCCTTTGATAAATAGGTTGTCAACTGTAGTACTCTCACGATTGGGGCCCTCGTCGGGTCCTCGATTCAATGATAAATCGTATATAACGATACAAATAGGTTAATTAAAATTAATATATTAGAGTATTTATGAGATACCAGATGGGGTCTGGAAAAGGACTTTTACGTATTATTCTATAATTTTATCGATGGTGCATTCGTCTCCTGTGTGTGTGAACCATTCTGATCCCATTTTTGCCCATTGTTGGGAGTATTCTGACCTACACATCTTGAAAAAAGCTATATTTTATTCGTAATGATGCTAGTCTAAAGAAATGACTGTTGGTTCGTTGTTGAATTGATCTAAGACATTTTGTTTTAGTGAGATTCGTTCTTTGAATGTTTCGAAGGCCTTTGGTGGAATATTGGGTTGGATGTCAAGGATAGACTCGTTCGGGTTTCTCAACATAAGGTGGTATAGTTTTGACGATATCTGTACACTGTGAAGGACAATGTATACAACTACCTCATCAGGTTCTTCGTAGCTGTTGTTTTCAGAAAAGTATATATCCTCGAATTGGGGTGCAAATTGTGTGTATCTGTCTTCAAACCAACTCTTTACGTCTTTTAAGTTGCTAATATCAGGAATTGTATAGTAGTCGAGCACTATTCTTAAGGTACGAAGCTCGAGATCTTTCGGCTGTAAGACTTGTTTATTTTTTTGGTTGTGTATATGCTCATCAAGGTGAATCCAATCGCCGTACCCCATTTCATAATGCTTTAGCCTTCGAAGTTTCTCGCCATATGCTTGAATCTTACCCAAGTCTCCCGAGATGTCTTGCTCGTTTCCTATACTTGCTTCCCTGTGGTTTAGTTCCTGTATCAATTCTTCTCTCCTCGTTCGATCTTCCTGCGGTATATGGCCATCTGGGTAGAGATACCTAGAAACCCAGCTATCATATTCTCCCTTTAAACCTTCATCAACTAGCACTGATGCGGCCAAGCTAAGTAAATGGAACTTCCCAATAGCATCATCGTCTTCTGGGTTTTTATCTGGATGGTATTTTAACGACAGTAACCTGTACTTCCTCTTCAACTCCCGTAAAGCACTCTCATCAACTCGATCTCTATAGTCATCAAACTTCACATCAAGCACACGGTACAAATCAATACGCCCATTGATAGCTTGTTTTAATGCATCTGCCATTGTGGTTTATATATAACCTAGCTAACCCAGTGCATTAAATTAAGTTTGATCCAACCTTCAGGGAAACAGTTCTCTTCTTGCTCATCTTCAAATTTTGTTTCGAGCTTTTCTGTACAGATTATTTTTTACTATACGTTACTGAGATTAGGAATAAGAGTAGAAATCGGGATTTCTAATAATATTACAATTCTACATGGTATAAAGTATTTAGTTTTGGTTTGGTATCAAGATAATCTCTCTACTTAAGACGGCGATGCGCTTGAAGAGCCTTCTCCATTCCAATGGGTCTCCAGTTTTCCGGTTAAAACTGATACTCTTCAGGCAATCTTCCACGGTTACTATATTTACAAGCCCTGACAGGTTACCACCACGCCTATCTCTTGTTTTGATATTAATAACTAAGGGTGAGATGGTTTCTTGATCCAGTTCCTTCCTTAACTTCTGAAAATGGAGGTACAGGTCGCTCTTAACTCTGATTCCTGAATCAACTAAGGAATTCTCCAGTACAGGTAGAAGAGTGTCCATGGGTTCTAAGGAGAAGAACTTAGTATATTTAGTAGGGTTGAACTTTAGGGATGAGTCCTGTTCAATCCCTTCGCTTCTAAACTGAAATGCGACTTGTTCATTGTTAATATATTGTGTCCATCTTTCTTTTGAGTTTGTCCTAAATCCTGGAATTTCAGTATTGGATTCTACTTGAGTAAAGGCTTTTGCAGCTGAATTCAAAGCCCCATCATTAATTGAATCATATTCCAATTCCGCTATTTCACCGTCAATTGGTTGAGTAGCTCTAAATCTAGGAGGACCAGTGTCAAACTGAGTAGCATCTTGTGTAAATTTCATATAAGTTTCGTTACTCAGTGACACTCTTAACTTACCTAGCAATCTCTTGGCCAGTATTTCAGGGTTTCGACAGAGACCTCTTGAGTCCGCCAATTTACATTTAGCCATGACCCATGGGTGCTGTCTCAACTTTTGAATACTAATTCTTTTGTGATAGTTAGGTTGCAATATCTTTCTAAGCAAATTCATTTGTCGGAGATCAATTTTCTCCCAGGGTCCGATGCTGAGGTTCCCGCCATTATTTATAAACCATTCAAAACTTTCATCCTCCTTCACCGGCATTCCCCAGGGGATTTCACCAGTAATGAGTACAAACAACAATACACCAGCGGACCATATATCGGTGGCATTGGCATAGTATTCGTCATCGTGTATTATTTCGGGCGCCATGTATGGTGGTGATCCGCGTTGACCCGTGCTGATCCTCAGCGATCCGTCCTTCCTCCTAAATTGTGATGCTAATCCGAAGTCAGCAAGTTTCAAATTACCATTCTTATCCAGCAATATGTTTTCAGGTTTAATATCGCGATGTGCCACCCCGCAATCCTCGTGAAGATAATACAATGCGCTTGTGAGTTGCTGGAAATAGAACTGTGCCACTTCGGGATCTACACCAACATCTGGTTCAATCTTATCAAAGAGATCACCACCATCAGCGAGTTCTAATAGCACCCACATGTAATCCCCGCTGATATTGCAATCGATGAGCTTTAAAACATTGACATGCTTCGAACATCGTGAGTGCAGCACGACCTCCTTGGTGACATCCTTCTCTGAAAGACCATGGTCACGACATGTCGGTAGGTGTACATACTTAACTGCCACAAAAACACCGGGATCAAACTTCAAATGTGCACTTCGTACACAACCGAATGAACCTTCCCCCAAAACCTTCCCGACAACCACATCCTTAATAACAGGCAATGAATCTTGCGTAAAGACCATTCGAGCATATGAATTAAGGGCAACTCTATATGAAAATTATATTAAATATCACTTAGATTCCACCCAGTAATAACCAAAAACATAGATAATATAAATATACATATACATAAATAATACGTAAATATCAATCACGTTTTGTATTAATAGGTCAGCTGATATAATATCATATACGGATAGTCACGTTACTTACAGTTCTTATATACGGAATATCACATGTATTTACGTATAATATTACATCCGGGTAACCCTGGGACTGGAGATAGAGTGGCCCTTTTGCGCATGTGAAGAAGGGCAAAGTTCTAGTCGTGTCAATAATAAGACATTGCTTAATGATAAAGTATTGGTTTCTATATCTATTGTTATCTTTACATTTTAGGTGATAGTTACGTATAGCGCATAGTTCAATATATCTAATCGTGAGAATGCTCTTTGGTACTAATGTTGAAGAGGCAGTAGCGGAGTCGTTGCAAGGGGATAAGGTTCTCGTCGTTTATTGTAAAGCTGGTGATGGAGAGGGAACTGATCCGTGGCTTGATCAGTGGTTTAAGAAGGATTCTGATGTTAGCATACTGAAGGGTAAAGCTGTGTGGCTAGAAGTTGTGCGGGGATCTGCGGAGTTTGACAATTTTACGCAGATTTTCCCGGATGTTGTGGTGCCTAGTGTACGTTTGATTAAGCAAGGGAAAGTTGTTTTGGTGATAAAAGGAGATGATAACACACATGAAGTTTCTCACTGGAAGAAGTTAATGATAGGGCTTGGGATCAAGGATGAAAATGCAATCACAGAACATAAGATTAGCGATAAACCTAGGGAATCCCCACCTAGAAAGACAGAAAGAGATAAGATAGTGGAGAAAGCCACTACTGTACTTCAACAGGAGTACCTGAAACAGCTAAAGCAGGCTGAGGAAGAAAGATTAAGGATTTTGACACTTGTTAGAGCCGATAAGGCCGAGAGATTGGCCAGGAAACACTCACATGAGGTGGAAGCTGGGCATGAACTGCCAATGGACGTGCGTGACAATATCATTGACAAGAGTAGGTTCAATACGGGTAAATGTGTGCTTATGTTCAGGCTAACAGATAGCAAAAATTTAAAGCACACTTTTGACTCACAAGAAACCTTGAATGATGTGAGGAAATGGGTAGATGTTAATAGGACGGATGGGGCGGGCCCATATTCCTTCCATAGAAACATTCCCCGTGTTACGTTCACAGAATCTGATGAGCTG
The DNA here is from genome assembly GCF_045282275.1 of Nakaseomyces bracarensis. NCBI lineage: Eukaryota > Fungi > Ascomycota > Saccharomycetes > Saccharomycetales > Saccharomycetaceae > Nakaseomyces > Nakaseomyces bracarensis. Next base: position 62,954 of record NW_027263956.1, read on the forward strand.
AAGACATTAGAGGACTTGGACCTCGCCCCCAGATCAGTTTTACTCCTAAAGGCTCTAGATAGTGGCAATAAGCATTTAAATGTTACTGATGAACAGGATTCTGGCCTTATTAACAAAATGTTTACTGGTTTCTCCCAATGGTGGGTAGGGAGCCATTCTGCCTCCCCTCCCACTACGGAGCAACTCTACGAGCAAGAGGAACATATTAGTAGACAGCATGAAGAACACTTCAATAGACAGCACGAAGATCATTTCAATAGACAACATGAAGACCGTCTCAACAGACAGCATTCAAATATAAATCATGAATCCGCAGCATCTTCCCATTACTCTACACCTATAATGGCCCCTAGAGTCACAAAGCTTGCCAAGGAACCCTCAGAGATGAACTTAGCCTCAAGACCTGTGTCACCAAACATTGTTAAGTTTGTAAACAGGGATGACGAGGAAAAGGACGATGACCCTGAGGAGAAGGCTACATATAATGGTAATAACGTGAAGTTGGAAAAAAATAGGGACCCCAAAGATTAGTTATTCAAATCCCAATTCCTTCAGCCATATATATTGTCTCGCCTAGTTAACGACTATTTATAGGACTAAACAGTCTGAATAACATATAAAGATTGTACATAATAACACTTCCAGATAAAAGCCATTCCATGACGACGATATTTTGTTATGTCGATTGGGTGTCCGAGCATTAATATCGATATGTGGCGATGAGCTGTAGTTAAAGAAGAAAAAAAAGAAATTAAAAGGAACAATGTATTAAGTTTGTGGATACACCCTAGAGAGCGTACTTGTACTAGATGGTAAGAAGCTGTAGTGCTATAACTAGCTGCTTTATTTTGTTAATTGTAGAATGGCTATGAACCAAGCTTTTGTCGATTTCAATGAGACGTTTAGTTCTTTGGTGGCCTCTAATGGTGATAGTTCGGAAGGTCTGCTTGATGAGGTTATTGACAGGTGCAATATCAATCTAGTGAGCTATGAGGGCTCACCCACCCTAGAGATGGATCGGACATTGGGTATTATGAAACAAATAGTTACTTCTGACCAAGTGTATCCGATAGATTATGGTGCTCTGATGACTCTCTTATCGGCATTGATTATGAAATATCCATTTGAAAGGCTAATTGAATTATTTACTGTAAGTGATTTGGAAGGTGCCCTGTTGGCTCCAATAGAGAGGTTGAATGGGATGGCATGTTTGATTATTGCCAATTCGGATCCAAAGGGTTTGTTTGCCTCCACAGAGATGATTGATATTTTACTAGGAAAATACTTTGATCCCAAATCTGGAATTGAATTAATAAATAATATTGAACTGGTCTTTAATAGATTGGCTACCGATGAATTAATAAGGAGAAGGGTACTCAAGAATAATCTTCCTCTGCTTCTAAGAGTAAAGAATAAAACTAAGGATGTATTGATTGCGACAAGACTACTTGAGTTATTAAAGATATGTTTTGAGTACATAACTTTCTCAGAATTTAATGAAAACTTGTTTATTGTCAGTGGTACGGATATAAAGGAGTCGATTGATGTGAACATTCTCCTGTTTATAAACATTTGTACATATTATTGCAATTTGTTTGAAACAACTAGATTTTTAACAGTGGGCAATTTAAAAAACCAATGGAGGTTGAAACATTTACAGAAAATAATTCCCATTTTTGGAGAACTGTATAGGGATATTAACATGTATCCGGATGTTCAACAATATGGTCTATCATACCTGTTCAAAGTTCTTAAGCAAATCTCATTCTTAGATGATAAGTCGTATTTTAATGATCTGGATAAGAATTATATCAAAATATCAAATACGAATGAATACCTGTTAGATTTACTTTCATTTGTGGATCCAGGGTATCTGTATCAATACCATGCAAACATAGTAAAAACAAAAGGGCATGTCTCTCCTAGTGAGATTACTATATTAAGAAATTTGATGTCTAACGAGGATTGTTTTGATCTGATAAAGAAAAATATATCTGCAGAAGACTTTCTTGTTATGCCTTACTTGGAGCAAATGGTTGTATTACAAAAAATGTCACAGTATAGGTACTCAGCAAGTTTCCTATTGATGCATTTACCAAAAGTGATGTCAAGTTTAATCTCTAAAGAACAGACCGAGATTACTGAACCAGAAACAGCTCAACTAAGAATTGAGGTAATTGAAAATTTGTTGACAAGTGAAGTGGAAGAACTAAATGTATGGTATGAACCATTAAGAGGCTTGTTGACGAGGATAAAAACTGGAGTACCAAGAGAATTTATTGGCTCCAAAATAGAGTCCTCATTTTCATGATTGAATATAATTAATTGTTCTTCAAAAATATATAAATACTAAGCCTCTTAAGAAGTAACAGCTATATAAATTCAAACAATCATATCGTTATGCTAATTTCATTTCTATCATCATTTCCATTGGATTTTTTTATATATATACTCTACATCGCCCCAATCATCTTTCCCCTTATCCAATCTTTCATTAATAATACTGAGTCCTTTTTCGTCGAGTAAACGCCATAACAGTGCTCTTTCTAAGCTGTATCTCTCTCTTACTGGTATTTGTAGATGACATACACCATCTTGTTTCAGGAATTTGATAATCATATTTACCACCCATTCTGGATGTTGTGGGGAATAAATTGGATCTGCTACCAAAATGAAATCAAATCGTTCATCACTATACTTCGCAATGAAACTAGAAGGATCAGTCCAGTCTAAAACATCTGCAGTTACAAAACTGTCCAAGTCATTTATAGCCACATTCTTCTTTAAATTTTCTACAATTTCAGGGAGATCGGTTAGATAAATATCAGATTTGATATTCTTGTAAGAGGATGATCTCCACTTTTCAGCCCATGCAATCCCTACGAGCCCTGTCCCGGCACCCAATTCTAGAGTTCTAATATTATTACCATTAATCTTCAGATTCTCTGTGTGAATTAAATCAACGACAATATCTGCTAGTACCAATGAAGAGCCCCAAGTTTTCCAACCAAGGTTATCTGCGGTCAATGAAGGCTCATGCAAACGTATCACTTTCTCCAAGTTATTTAGCTTGAAGTCTCTGCTAATAGCAGGTTGGGCCGTTCTTCCACAATTTTCAGCTATCCTCAGACTCACTTCTCTGAGTACCGGCTCTGCTCCCCCATGAGTAGGGTTCTTATCGTAGTATTGCAAGATGGAAGTGTAGTACCCCAATAGGGCATCTCTTGAAGATATCGTGGGCACTTTCGGTATATTACGCAAGACCTTCTCGCGTGTATTGAGATGCATATTTGGCCATTTGACCCTATACCACTCAACCAACTTATCTAATAGTTCGAGGTCTTCAAACTCAGGTAGCTCCTGGTCATCCGCAAAATTCACCTGACTCATGGGTCTCAGCAACACCAAAACACACATAATAACCTCCCAGTTAGCATAAACACAGGACGGTAACTCTAATACATCAACAATATAGTCACTGTCCTCATCATTGGCCTCTATAGCACCCTCATTGTGGCTCTCGATCAGCACATCTTGCCTTTCCTTCTCCTCTTCCGGGGTGTACAAATCCAATGGATCAAACATAGCAGGGTTATTTATAAGCGGTTATTGAATTCACAATTGATCAATTGAATTGATAAGAAATGATAGATTGACAGGATGAATACCAATATAGTTCTGTATGTTATTGCTCATCGCATCGCATCGCATCGCATCAAGCACTGAAAAATTTCGTTGTGCCAAAACACGACTTGCCAGTATAAAAAGGGTCTTAAAGGTCAATAAGACACTGATCAAAGAACAGTTAGGACGGATATTATTAGCATTCAGCACAGGTGATAGATTATATCAGGATATAGAATAGACGAGATGGTGCAAGGCTCGAATGGAAGGCGACAAGGCGCAATGTCGTCGACGAGTTCGTTTACCAGTGCAAGGAATAGGGCGACTAGTACAGTTAGCAAGGATTCTCAGGCTTCAGGGCATCTGAGCAATTACTCACGAGTGTACAATATCTCGTCAGACATTGTGCCGCAAACACTAACACATCCGGATGAGGAGTCTAATGTGAAGAAAGTGCCTGGGTCGGTAGAGATGGGGTCCTCAGTACCACGATGGTCTCAAGTGGGGTTTCAGTCTATATTCCAAGGGAATAGTTCAGGACCGATGCGTATGAGGAATTCAAGTGACTCTTTTGGTGATGAGATCAAGTTTCAGAAGCTGCGGAACACGGCTTCTGTGGATAGATTTGATACAAGGATGGATGACTCAAAGATAACAGAGGAAGAGCCATATCAGGATAGTCTCTATAGTAATGGGTCTCAAAAGACTAAGGAGAAACGAAGAATATCGCTATTTAGTAACAATAGGGAGAACAGCAGTCCATTGTTAAAGACCGAGCGGAAATCCAGCTTGTTTAAACCTAAGGCAACTAAGAGTACGTCAAGCATGAATACACACTTACTAAACTCCCCAACAACTACTAAGAATAAGCACAATCCTTTTTCTAAGATGGCCAGAAAACTGCTATCAAATAAGAGTCATAAAAAAATAGGAAGTGGAGATACTGAGGCAGCTCCACAAAATTCATTTAGTAAATTTCTGCATGCCTCCTATGGCAAACATAAAGTATCATCACAGTTCATTCATACAGCCGGTGGATTAATTGACTCTGCTAGATCAGTTCATTCATTTAGTCCTTCTATGGTAAACATCCCAAATGATACACCTATGTCCATTAATGTTACCGATGATATGATTGAATCAGCTAACGTTGCAATGCTTCATGATCTTCTCAAAAATCTCTCTTCATTAGAGGCAAATTATAAAGGATTCACCTCACAAGAACTACACATATTGGCCGGTAATATCTGGGGCATATATTGTGGTGTTATTATTGAATTATTCAAGATGCAAAGGATATGGCAGCTACCTGCCAAGATTGAAGACATCAACCGTATTTTAGACTTCTACATTGTCATAAAGACAGAATCAAAGGCCTCGGTGTCTTATAAGAAATTTCTTTCTGAGATAGAAGAATTTTTGACTACGTCTCTGTACATTCTTGAGAACCAAATCGTTTTCAACTATAGCAATGAAGAAACTATGAACACTGCATTGAAAAGAGTCGGGGTGATTTGGCAAGTATTTTATCAACAAGTCTACTTTGACGTCTTGTCTGTGTTTTTACCATTAGAAAAAATTACGAAGAAATTCTCACGTTACTCAGGAGGACTTTCCCAGGAGGGCAGTAAGCATTCATTTTTAACCATTGATTATCTACTTCTGAAATGCTTCAGAGACTCTATTGTCTTACCTTATTACCAAAATTTCATACATAGTAATGATGGTGCTAGTAAGAGTTTCCAGCAATATATTTTCAATGAGGAAGAAGAAAGTGGCGTTACAGAGCATGATAAGTTGACGTTACTACAATGTTTTGGGATCTTAGAGACTATACAAGGGAATGATAGAAACCAGGTTATCATCGATGAACTTCTTGAAGGTATAAGAATGAGTATATAATCTAGTTGAAGCTGGCTTCATCTCTAGAAATTGTAAATCAGGCAAGATTAATACCTACACCATCGAGCATCAATAAATAATGAAAGCGATAAATTATATAGTTAGAGAGTATAAAATGTAAATATTACAAGGCATATATACTATTTCTTTCAGATCGATATAAATGTCACATGATCTCCTCGGTGATGGCCGACGTACTCGGGGTTCCTAGTATTAACACCATATCCAAGATTACATAGATTATATAAATGACAGTAAACCATAACATTTAAGTAAGGTGGCGACAAAATATTTAGTATATTGTATCCATAAGAAAATAGATCAAAGCATTTACTAATGTTGCGCCAATATATGTTAAGAAGTGTCAGCCGTGTCAACTCAGTGGTACCTGGTTTCCGAGTAACGACGGCGTTGCCATCTGCCAGGATGTTGAACACTACAAGGCAACCAAGTCCCCCAAAACTACCACGTGAAGAACAAGAAGAGTTTGAGAAACTGCAGAGGATAGCCCATTCTCAGGAGGCGATCGAAGAATATAACCGTAAGATCAAGAGCGATCCTACCAAGGAGAGTTTAAACAACGAGCTATTGACTAAGAACGATATAGGCTCCTTCTCTCCTGAGTTCTCCAAGACCATCCCAGAGTTTGAAGGAGATGTCAACCCTAAAACAGGTGAGATCGGTGGCCCTAAACAGGATCCTCTAAAGCATGGAGACTACTCATTCAACGGTAGAGTTACCGATTTCTAAGTATGTCCTTATTTTAGTATTTTGTTTCTGTATGTAAATATATTCATTTGTAATAAAGTTTATCTTTTATTTTTACTTTTTTGTTTTATATGTACAGGTCATCTAGAATATTATATACATAAAAGGTTGCTTCTATAACTGGTTCAGGAAGTTACGTTGCTTAATCTTCTCTCTGTTGGCCTGTCTTATTTGTTTCTTTCTCAGCTTCAAAGTGTCCTCAGAGACCTCCATCTTACTAGTATCCACAGCAGTTTTCTTATCCAAAACACTCCATAGCCATTCAGGATATTCGCCGTCCTCTAACGCTACCGGATCCTTCCCGGTCTTCTTAATATTCAAATTCAATACCGTCCCAGCCTTACAGGATGACTGGAAACGCCAAACCGACGCTGAAAACCTCCTTGAGAATACCCTAAGCATCGTTTTTTACTTATAGCAGTGTGTTATCCTTGCTTGCAATAGCTCTAAAGATCCCTATATCCAAACCGACTTTACAAATTGCTGTTGTCCCCTTCCGATTTTGTGTTTTTAGAGCTTTCTGCTCTTTTTTTTTTCATTGATGGCTTGAAGGCGATGAGCTCATCGGAAGTACAAAGTAATTGAAACGATACAACGATCAACGAACAGACGGCAACCAATACATCAGCAAAACTAAATATTAGCAATATAGCATCTACAAGATAAGGCTTTTACTTGTTTATAAGCAGTTCTCCAGGTTAACACGAAGCTCGCACTGTTCCTTTCAACAGTAAATTCGACGTTAAACTCACAGAGACATAGTATCGGGCTTCTTTATAAACCAATGGCTGATTACGATCCATATCTATTGGCCGACGACGGCCAACCTAACAAGACGGCCGCTCTGCAGGCAGAGATCGACGACACGGTTGACATAATGCGTAACAATATCAATAAAGTTGCCGAACGTGGGGAGATGTTGAACTCCATTGACGATAATGCTGAAAACTTGGCCATGTCAGCTCAGGGCTTCAAGCGTGGTGCTAACAGAGTGCGGAAACAGATGTGGTGGAAGGACTTGAAGATGCGGATGTGTCTCTTCCTCGCTGCCGTGCTCCTGCTGGTGGTAATCATCGTCCCTATTGTGGTACACTTCAGTTAAGGAAACTTTTATACAGATGTTAGAAAACAGATATATAGATGATACAAAAGAGAGCAGTGACAACTGAATCGAAATTGTCTGATTGAAATGTTACGCTCTTAAGCGAGCAGGCTGCAAGACAGCTAGTAATAATATGCACCAATAGAAGTAGTAGTAAACTATAAATAATATAAATAACATCGGATCAGTAGCTATATATATATGTGTGTGTATTAATTCGTCACTTTTATACAGGTAGTATTATTATTATACTAATGCACGAAAACTCTTTGATGAACATATAAGGGGAGGAATATCAACAAACTATATGTTCTGTGGATTAATATATTATATGGAATTACAGAAGACCAATGTTTAAGCAAGAGATAAGTATGGCGTCTCAATTGGTCAAGCAGGTAAGATTTGGTGGCTCTGGGTTAAAGATTTCACCTATTTTGATTGGATGCATGTCGTATGGTTCCAAAAAATGGGCCAACTGGGTGATGGAGGACAAGAAGGAGATATTCTCTATCTTAAAACATGCTTATGATAGAGGGCTCAGAACATATGATACTGCTGATTTCTACTCTAATGGTCTGAGTGAAAAATTGTTGAAAGAGTTTATGGAGACGTACAATATCAGAAGAGAAACTGTTGTCATTATGACAAAAGTGTTCTTTGGTGTCGACGAGACGCTGGAGCTCCATCATGAGAACAAGTTAAGCAGTGAGGAAGATCTTGATTTGTCTAACCAACGTGGGTTATCCAGAAAACATATAATAGATGGGGTTAAGAAATGTACTGAGAGATTGGGTACATACATCGATGTTTTACAAATCCATCGTCTAGACCGTGAAACCCCTATGAAAGAAATTATGCGTGCACTAAATGACGTCGTTGAGATGGGATATACTAGGTACATTGGTGCCTCCTCCATGCTAGCTACAGAATTTGCCGAGTTACAATTCATTGCTGATAAATACAACTGGTTCCAATTTATTTCCTCACAATCGTATTATAATCTAATGAACCGTGAAGACGAACGAGAGTTGATCCCGTTTGCGAAGAGACACAATATTGCGTTGATCCCATGGTCTCCAAATGCTCGTGGTATACTAACAAGACCACTGGAGCAGACAACAGACCGTATCAAGAGTGATCCTACGTTCAAGTCACTAGAGTTGGACAATTTAACCTCGGAAGACAAAGAGATTGTCAGTCGTGTTGAGAAAGTAGCCAAGAAAAACAATGTCTCTATGGCAATAATCTCTACTGCATGGGTACTAAGTAAAGGGTGTAACCCAATTGTGGGCCTGAACTCTATAAAGCGAGTCGATGAAGCCGTTGAGGCCATCAACTTCAAGCTATCACAAGAGGATATTAACTATTTAGAAGAACCATACAGACCAAAGAAGGTGTACCGCTAGAAAAATAAATACAAAACGTGAACACCCCTGGTATATTGTCATACACCTTATAAAGTATGACTAAGATCTACCCTTTTTTTTAATCTTGTGCATGTAACTCCATATAACGAGGACTAATATTAGAGTGAAATCAACTATCTAAATAGTCAAACGAGAGGTGTATAGATTGTATTAATTGTTATGCCAATATATCAGTATGTCAGGATGTCAGTTTGTGATGATATCAGTACATCAATATTTCAGTATTCCAATATGTACGATCTGTACGATGTAGCAACTTCACATGCCCATCGGCCGAACCTCGGACAGCCCCGTCCAGCCGTGGAAACGGTATTATACGGGCTTTTTAGTAGAATACTCCCTTAAAATGGAAGAAAACATCCGTCGGCCGACAACACTCCCATTGCGGTTGCCCAGCACGAAGCAATGCGAGATGCGGTGTTTTATGTGTGTGTTCAGTGTCGGTGCCAACGTCGGGCGTTGCTGCCTAGGTGTCGGCCGACAAGGGGATTATCTGGTTCGGTCTTGTTATGGGAAAAGTGGGCCCAAGGATAACTTCGATAAGGGTTCGTTGAAAAAAAAGTCGGCCGACACCTTTTTTTAATTAAGGGTATAAGTTATAAGGTGATGAGCTTTAGGTATAAAAGTGAAGGGATATTTCTTGTTTGAAGAATAAATTGAAACTTTTATTTCTCTAATATTTTATATAAAAGAGTAGCAAGTCAATTGAATAGCAATTGAATTATATTACCACAAAAAACAAGTAAAAAAAAAAATTATATAACGCATTATGTCTAACGCTAACACAACAGTTTTTGTTTCTGGTGCTACTGGTTTCATTGCCCAACACATTGTCAGACAATTGTTGGACCAAGGTTACAAGGTCATTGGCTCTGTTAGATCCACTGAGAAAGGTGAACACTTGAAGAACGTCATCTTTAAGGGTTCTAACTTCTCTTACGAGATCGTCAAGGATATTTCTGACCTAAACGGTTTTGATCCTGTCTTTGAAAAGTTGGGTAAGGAGATTAAGATTGTTATCCATGCTGCTTCTCCATTCCACTTTAACACCACTGATATTGAGAAGGACTTGTTGATCCCAGCTATTAACGGTACTAAGGGTATTCTTGAATCCATCAAGAAGTACGCTGCTCAAACTGTTGAAAGAGTTGTTATTACTTCTTCCTTGGCTGCTAACTCCTCCATCAAGTACATGACAAACCCAGCTAACACTATTAATGAGGAATCCTGGAATGATGACACTTGGGAGGAAGCACTATCCAACCCACTATACGGTTACTGTGACTCCAAGAAGTTCGCTGAAAAGGCCGCTTGGGAGTTCTACAACGCAAACAAGCATTCTATCAAGTTTAAGATGTCCGTCATTAACCCGGTCTACGTCTTCGGTCCACAAAACTACATTGAGCCAGGTAAGAAGGTTTTGAACACTTCTTCTGAGGTTATCAACAGCTTGGTGAAGTTAAACAAGAATGACGAGATTCCACAGATCATGGGTGGTCACATTGATGTCCGTGATGTCGCCAAGGCCCATATACAAGCCTTCCAAAGGGACGATTTGATCGAACAAAGATTGTTCTTGACCGCTGGTATGTTTACCAACCATGATATCGTTAGAATAATGCGCGAACAGTTCCCAGAGCTAAAGGACAAGCTTCCTGTTCCTGATCCAAAAATTGGTGAAGAATGGTTAAAGACTGGTCACGCCACCTATGACAACTCCAAGACCAAGAAATTGTTGGGTTACGAATTCATTGACTTGGAAAAGGATATTCATGACACTGTCTCTCAAATTTTGGAAGCCAATGCCCAAAGCAACTAAGTTATTATCTTACCAAGATTTTAATATTCCAAACAGATTAGATAAAAGAAATAGCTAAATGGGTAGCCATTATGTTTATGTAATCGCAATAACGAAAAGCTGAACAAGGTTTAAAGTGTCTTTCAACCTCAGATTTTTTATGTAGTACGCTCAAACAATAGATATACAAATATATACAAAATTACAGTTTTCTCACACCTAATGAATATCTGTTTTACTCAAAATATTCAGAATATGTATTTAGGTTATAGTAATGACTATATATGCCAACAATGACTGTATATCATTAATGAATCATATGATCCATCTTCGAATACGACTAGTCATCGTAGGCTGAGGGGAGGGGAAGGTGTGTGTAAGGTTCTTTTGTGCGGGTTTTTCTGTGCAGTGCAATGCTTACGGCAAGAGGTGTTAAGACCCTATATAGGACTTGGAAGGTACCAGAGTGGCCTTTAGTATATATAAACAAGTACTGTTAAAGTTTTATACTTATAATAGTCGTTTTTATTCATTAGAGGAGAGATAATAGAACTAGAGCGTTGTTTATTTGAGATGTATAGACAGCAAAAGGTTCTTGATGAGCGGAATTATGATCCGCAGTTCAAGCCTGTAAAAGGGATTTACGAAGACAGGTTACGGCAGTTTCTTGACAAGGGTGGGCCCTACAGCCACCAGAATTTGCCCAAGTTCTATGATTATGAGCGTATTGGGTTAGGCTCTGAGAATGTCAAAGTGCAATGGTGGCAGGTAGGGTTTGAAGAAGGGACGTCCCCTGTTTCACCTGATAAGAGGCCTTCTTGGAAGTCTATCATTGAGCAGGACAAGAAAGGGGAATTGGAATTTCGGGACTCATATATTGGGCAGCCCTTTGGTCCTAGTTGGACTACAACTTGGTTCAAAATCAAATTGAAGCTTCCTTCTGAGTGGATTGGTAAGAAGGTTATCTTTGATTGGGATTGCTCAAATGAAGGTGTTGTTATTGACCCTGAGACGCTAATTCCTGCCACTGCATTCTCTGGTAACGAGAGGACTGAGTACCAGCTGCCAAAGAATGAGTCCGGTGAGTACTTCTTCTACATAGAATCCGGTAACAATGGTATGTTCGGCTGTGGTGCTGGTTCTACAATTAACCCACCAGAAATGAACAGATACTTCACTTTGATTAAGGCAGATATAGTGTTGCCTGATTGGGAAGCCCGTGCTTTACGTATTGATTTCTGGATGCTTGGTGATGCCGCTAGAGAACTTCCTGATGATTCCTGGCAAAAACATAAAGCCAGGCAGGTAGGCAACATGGTCATGGACTTATTTGACCCTGAAGATCGTAATAGTGTAGTCAAATGTAGAGAATTATTGCATAAGGAATTTATGGATGACTTTGCTGACTCGCATAAAGTGTACCAACATGGATCTGATGTTATGACTAGTGTATATGGTATTGGTAATTGTCACATTGATACTGCCTGGTTGTGGCCATTTGCTGAAACTCGCAGAAAAATTGTCAGATCATGGTCGTCACAATGTACTTTGATTGATGAATTCCCAGAATATCAATTTGTTGCGTCTCAAGCCCAACAATTTAAGTGGTTGCTGGAAGACCACCCGGAATTCTTTAAGAAAGTTCTTGTTCCAAAGGTACAATCGGGGCAATTCATCCCAATTGGTGGATCCTGGGTTGAAAATGACACCAACATGCCATCTGGTGAATCTTTAGCTAGACAGTTCTTTTTTGGCCAACGTTTCTTTATCAAACATTTGGGTACAAAAACGCAGGTATTTTGGTTACCTGATACTTTTGGTTACTCTTCTCAGGTTCCACAAATCTGTCGTTTATCTGGTATAGACAAATTCTTAACTCAAAAACTATCATGGAATAACATCAATAGTTTCCCACATTCTACATTCAATTGGGCTGGTATTGATGGTTCTCAGTTGGTTACACACATGCCACCTGGTAACACTTACACTGCTGATTCTCATTTTGGAGATGTGTTGCGGTCTTCCAGGCAAAACAAGACTACAGAGTTTTATAGTGCTGGGTTAATGCTGTACGGTAAGGGTGATGGTGGTGGTGGACCAACTAGGGAGATGTTGGAGAAAATGAGACGTATTCGCTCTATTTCAAACCGTAATGGTAATGTGATCCCTAAGCTGGATGTTGGTAAATCTGTCGAAGATTTCTACGAGGATGTCTTGAAGAAAACGGATAATGGTGTCACTTTACCCACTTGGAATGGTGAATTATACTTTGAGTTCCATAGAGGTACCTACACTAGTCAAGCCAGAACCAAAAAGGATATGAGATTCTCGGAAATCAAGATACATGATCTAGAATGGATTGCTACTAAGACATCAATATTATGCTCAGATTACAAATATCCAATTAATGAGATCAATAAGTTATGGGAGGACATTTTATTGTGTCAATTCCATGATGTGCTACCAGGTTCTTGTATAGAGATGGTCTATAAATATGAAGCTATTCCTAAATTGGAAGATGTTATTGAGACATGCGACAAACTCATTGAGAAAGCCCTTGATCATTTGAAGAAGGACTCCGGAAAGTCATTAGTTAATGTTACCACAATTCCATGGTCTGAAGTATCAGAAGAGAAATTGGCGGATGCTCAAACTAAGAAATTCTTCGCTTCTGTTAAGGATAAGGGAGAATTTATTGTTTTGGCCAATGGTAAATGGACATTGACCATTGATAAAAAGAGAGGTATCATTACTAGTTTGATTGACTCTATTAATGAAATTGAATATTTAGACACCAAGAATGGCAGAAATAAATTTGGTGCGAATCAATTTGTTATTTTCGATGATAAGCCATTGTCATGGCAAGCTTGGGATACAGAGTTATATTCTGTAAACCAATTCACCTACTTGGAGGAGGCTGAAGAGGTTAAGATAAGTTCTGACAGCGGCCATGAATGTACAGTTGACTCGATCTTTAAGATCTCAGAGAACTGTAAGGTTAAGACGAGTGTGACTCTAAGATCGACCGACGAGGAACATGCTGACGAGAGCATTATCAGCATTAAGACTAATGTTGACAACTGGGAAAGTGAAAACAAGTTTTTGAAGGTTGAGTTCCCAGTCAATGTCAGAAATGAATATGCCTCTTATGAGACCCAATTTGGTATTACCAAGAGACCTACTCACTATAATACATCTTGGGATGTCGCTAAATTTGAAGTATGCAACCATAAGTTTGCTGATTACTCTGAGTTTACTAAAGGTGTGTCCATTCTAAACGACTGTAAGTATGGTTTCTCCGTTCATGGTAACTTGATGAGACTCTCTCTTTTAAGATCACCAAAGGCTCCGGACGCACATGCCGACATGGGCTCCCATGAGATCAACTATGCCATCTATCCACACAAGGGCAGCTTGGGTGCAGCTACTGTTAAAGCAGCTATTGATTTCAACTACAAGCACAAATACCCTGTCCCCAAGGATATTATTCCTAAATTGAGAGACATCTTGACCATTACAGGTGAGCCAAATGTCATTCTGTCCAACTTGAAGCGTGGTGAGGACGACGAAGAGCTGAACTCCGATTACTCATTTAAGCCAAGTAAGGGCAAGAGTGTCGTCGCGAGGGTTTATGAGTCACTCGGTGGTGAGTCCCGTGCCACTCTGAAGACATCTCTACCACTCAGAGACGTCTATTTGATCGATAATCTGGAATTGGAGACCTACAAAGATGTCAAATTCCACAAACTCGATGATGGCAACTACGAAATTCCAATCTCATTGAAGCCATTTGAAATTGCCTCCTTTAAACTAGTATTCTAAATATAAAGAATAATATACAAATATATATTCAAGTAAGATGATAAATGCTGAAAGTCGTCAAAATGGTCAAGTCTTAGGCTGTGATGCCCTCATCTGCTTCGGAAGCCACTTTGACCTCCGCAATTTTATTTTGTCAGAGAAACTGCGCAGAGGAGAGATATTTTGATCCGTTCCGTAGGAAAAACATTGCAAAACCCATTATATATTGACATTTCATTAGAATATTCTTTAGTTTTCCAAGTATTGCTTTGTTTCTTAGTATCATATAATGATCAATTGATAGATAAACGACTTTGGTTTCTGTTGGTGGGAGATGTTGATGACTGAGAAGGCGAGGAATAAGCACTTGAAATTTGTAGAGAGGCATTTGCAGGTGCTGCCTGCTCATCACCAAGGGCACGATGTTAATAAGATGGCAATCTTGTTCTATAGCTTCCAGAGTCTGAGTTGTCTTGGGGTTGATGTGCGTGAGCAATATGCTGATAATATTCCCTGGATCAAATCGCATTACGTTACTTTCAGAGACGGTGAAATAGCTGGTTTTGTTGGTAGCCTGAATATGAAAATTGGTAAATTGGTGACAGTAAATCTGTCTAACACGCTGTTTTCTCTATTGATTTTAACATTGTTTAGGGAGTACCGCTATATACATGAAGAGATGGACCACCAACTGCTAGGAAATTTAGTAAAGAAGTGCCAACTGCCCAATGGTTCATTTAAGTCATGTTTGGACTACTCTGGGAAAGCTGTATCACCTGTGGATGGAGAAGATCTACGGTACTGTTATATGGCAGTGGCCATATTATATTTACTGGGTTGTAGAACTACAGAAGAGTTTAATAAATACATTAACGTTGAGCTATTGGAGACATATATACTGGACCAGAGATGCCCAGAGGGGGCTTTTGGTCAATATGGAGAGGCACATGCTGGCTACACATCATGTGCATTATCGGCACTGTCCCTACTGGGTTCTATCCAAAAGATACCGAAGTCCTACATCGATAAAACTTTGTTGTGGTTATCTAATAGACAGGTATCGTCAGAATCTGTCATGAAGAAGCAAGAAGATAATAACCCATTTTTTGATAGTGATGATCATGGTGGGTTCCAAGGTCGTCCCAATAAATTCGCAGATACCTGTTATGCGTTATGGTGTCTCAACTCCATTCAGTTATTAACCCCTGAATGGGAATTGTATTATGATAGAGAGGCAGTGGAGAAATACCTCATAGATGTTACTCAAAATAATGTTATAGGTGGTTTCAGCAAAAACGATGCAGACGATCCAGATTTATACCATACCTGTCTGGGTATATCATCATTAACCTTAATGAGATCACACCTAAATGGAGCATTATGCCTCCCAAAGGAGATGGCAGAAGGATTATTGGCATAGAACATTTCTATCTTTCTTATTATTTGTTATTGGTTTATGCTATGCGATGTCATTATTTATATTTTAATGATTCTTTATACTAATGAATATAAGATATAACGAATTTAATGAAACATTTCTTTATTTGTTTTCATATAGTCTATAATGTCAGTTATCCTCAATCTAAACACTTTAGGGCTCAAATTTTCAGCAGTGTTTTCTAGATAGCAGTAAGAAACAATCTCCTCGTCATCTACCCAGAAGGATTTGAATATCAGATCAAGGATCCTGTTCTCTGTGTATCCTGATCCGGTTCTGGTTGGCGGTATGGAACCTGATCCATCAATTGATTTCAGGTCAAAGTTCAACCCTACACCAAGATATTTTGTATAGCTCTCCTTTATAGACCAGTAAAATGCAAATTTCGACTTCATGTCTCCGAGACAAGCCTCCTGTATAGCACTATACTCTTCATCCGCAAGCACGTCTCTGTATATTTCTAGGTCATCCTCGCACTTGAAGTCATTTGTAGATGCAATATCTATACCCACATCCATTCCTGATGTACATGGAGTCCTCACAACAAACATACACACATATTGTTCGCCATTGGTCATGCTAAAACTAACGTTAGGGTCGTCCAAGTACGGCTTACCGTATTTCCCAGTGTGGAAACTGACATCACGTCCACCGCACACCAATTGAGCCACACAGCTCTGTAATATTCGGTTGCTCAATGTAATATACCGGTCATGTGCTACTTTCTTGGCATTTACTCGAGCCTGCACGCCCAGAGGCAACAGTCTGAGAGCCTCTTCATAACAAAAGTCATCCGACAACACATTGTCCTCTACTTCGACAACCACTAACGCTGCAACACTGGGGCCAGATACCAGTCGCACTAATTCATCCATCACCCACTTATAAATACAGTGTACAACTTGTCTTGAACTCAAGCTCTTGAGAGGCCTTGTGTTTGTTATTGGTCCATTAAGCATCATTATAAGGTTTTGCTGCGGATTTAGTGAGTTATTATGGACATAACTCCGAGAAGCGATGGGAGAAGGGCCGACCGGCGACGAAATGCCGATGAGTGCCCTTTTTACAGCTTAACAAGGACCTATATAAGCAAGACAAGGATGTTATCTCAGATATGAGATCAACGAAGGCGTGGTCTGTTGTCGTATTCTGGAAATTTGGTGCTAGTTGTATAAGGCATTTTTATGGCGGTGGAAACTGGAAGGAAGGAGTTGTTTGACTCTGCGGTTGCGTTTTTGCAAGATGCTGGGATTAAGGATGCACCATTGAGCAAGAAGATTGAGTTTTTGAAGAGCAAAGGGTTGCAGGATGATGAAGTCGAGTTGGCGTTGCAGGAGGCTGGGAAGGGTGCCGGTTCTGGTGCTTCTTCCGGTGCTGCTGCTGGTGTGGAGGGCAATGTGGAGGTCAGAAGAAATGGGCCTGGTCGGGAGTACATGTATGAAGCCGTGCCTCCGCCATTGCCAAGACGCGACTGGAAGGATTATTTCATAATGGCTACTGCCACAGCTGGACTGTTATATGGGGCCTATGAGGTGACGAGACGGTATGTTGTGCCCAACCTTTTGCCTGAGACTACCTCGAAGCTGGAACGTGATAAAGAAGAGATCAAGAAGGAGTTTGAGAAAGTAGATAAGGTCTTGATGGCTATACAGGACGAGCAGACGGAGTTCAAGGAGAAGGAACAAGAGAAACTAGGTGAGCTTGATGAGGTCATATCGGAGTTGAAGATAGCATTAAAGGAGACGACTCATACCAAAGAGAAGATGGAGGACGATTTCAGACTATTGAAGCTGGAGATTACTTCCTTACAGAATAGTATTGATAAATTTATGTCAGATAACTCCAGTGTCAAAGAGATTGAGACTTTGACCCGTGAAGTTCAGTCTCTGAAGAATCTGATCAATGTTGCCAAAAATAATTCTAGAAGGGATGCTATGTCCCCTGAACCTAAAAACTCCATGTCACCAGGAAGGTTGCCTGGTGTGGATGCCATTCCTTCAGCTGCAGATATTCTTGCTAAGATGAATATTGGAACTGATACGAATAAGATTGACGACTCCACAAGTCCTAAGTCTGCAACCAATGAACCAAAGAAGTCTATGGATAACATGATTGACTCTTCTGAGTTCATCCCTGAATGGCAGCGAGCATCATCTACTAACTCCAACCTTGATATACCAGAATGGCAGAAGACCGCATCATCAGAGAACAATAAGTCCAGCTCCAATGTAGATATTCCAGACTGGCAAAATACCCTACAGGGTACAAATAATGATACCGAGTAATATTAATTGCCATCGTTATTAATGTATAAAAAAAAATTGTTTATAAGATAGTTTTGCATCAGTAGATATATATTAGCTAATTAACATTCCTACAAATATGTGAATGCTTTATTTTGTTCACTTCCTTGTAGTAATTTCCATATGGTCGAAAGTGGATCAGTTTTAAATAAGTCTAAGCACAGGTCTTTATGACCATACTCAGCAGGGGATTAACGATATAATGATACCTGTGAAGGTATGTATGCATGAATATATGTATGTACATTGGTTGTTACATACAAATTGGCCTAATAGAATTGTTAAAAGTGTGATCATTTCGTATGTAAGTACATATTAGGCCCGTAGGCCAATCTTGCGATTCTGTCACTAATCATATGAAGATGCTAGGTGCATAATCAAGACTGGTAATGGGCTGACGGGAAATTAAGGAACAGCTTGTACAAGGATTGTTGTCATTGGGTCACTTACATTGAGATATCCTGAGTATTATATTGTGGAGACAGGAAGCATTGCGAAAAGCCTGCCTTGATATAATCATAAAATAGTTTAACAAGAGAGCTAAGGCAACGAGTGGTATTGATATAGATTGAAGAAAAAGAACGTATAGAGTATCTGGTATTTATTTGAGATATGGAGACAAAATCAGTATCGACATTGGCCCTGAGGTGTGCGGAAAAGAAGCTTGCTGCTCTTGAATTTCTAAATTTATATAAAGAATTCTTCAACGAGCGGTTTCCTGCCAGCACAATTGAATCAGAGAGTGTTAACACTACAGAGGAGAACATTGTCGAGAATGCTGACAATGAGACAGGAAAATCACAGGTAGATGCGGAAAGTTCAAAAGAAAGACCGGCAGTTGTGCTATCTTCTGAGTTTTTCGAATTACTAAATACTGGGAAATCGATACTACTTGCAGATTACGTTGTTGAAGTATTATTTGTAAACTATTACTCGGACTTGGTAAGGGAATACCTTCCCAAACTGAAAGATATCAAGAACACAGAAATGTTAGTTCATTTTTTTTCTAAAAGTTGTTCCTTTTTCGTAAACCTGAGTGATGATTTGGTAATTACACAATTGAACAAAGACCTCAAGTCGACTATTATACCTTGTATACTAGAGTTTCAGTTTAATGATATGAAGAATGAACTTACAGTATCAATTGCTAAATTTCTGCAAGCGGTTCTAAAATTTGCACCACAACCGATTCAGATTAATTCAGATTCATATAGGGATAATGCATTTGCACTGACTAAAAAACTTTCCTCACTGAATAGGATTTTATCAAAGAAGCTTGGTACAGTATTAGAGAAGAAGCTTCATTTCAAAGAGAATTTTGGACCGTTTTCTAAGGACTCTGCTGTGGACTTCGATAATTCACCTTCAATAACGTCACCACAATTTATCTCTAGCCCATTACATACATCAAAAGGTATTTCACAATCTGCTAGTCATTCAGCAATCAAATATAAGGATATGAAGTTATTGAGATACTATAAGAATATATGGTTGAACAGTAAATTAATGAAATGGCAGCCAGTGAATTCAGAATTTCTTTCAAGATATTCAGCTATAAAGGCTGCTCTGTATGAAGATCATGCAAACTCTATACAGAATGTTGATTCATTATTTATTGACCTAATTGAAACTTCTTTCACATGTTTTGCTCAGTTCGTTAGCAATAAACTATACCATCAGGCGAACTCGACATATAATTTACTGGAATATAAATGGATCCTCTTTTTATCTAAATTTTTGCCATTGTTAATATCCAAGAACTCATCTAGAAGTTCCCACGTGATATCTAATGCGCTGGATAACATTGATGATAAAGCAATAAAAGCTATCAGGGCATATTATGCCGAGAAAGATGATGGAAGAAACAGGAATGATGATTTATTTGATGATTATCCTTTAACAAGTTTAGATATTAGACATGAATTTATCAAGGCGCTAACAATGCTTGGGGTGGTACCACCGGCCTTTATCCATAACTATTTACAGGAAGATCAGATTTTTGACTCAAAATCTCTAACGGTTACCGATGATTTGATGTTTATTAACCAACAAGGTATACAGGAAATAGTATCTGATATTAAATCTTTTATAAAAGATTCTTTAGAATCTCTTGAAATTGAAAACATATCAGAAGATCCTTCTGAGTCTAAAAATGGACTATTTCAGGTTTTTATGAACTTTGAGTCAGTACCACCAACTAAACAACTTGAGCTAGCCGAAAATGTATTAGAAACTCTTCAAGAAGCCAGTCAAACCTTTGATTATAATACCATCGTAAAATTGACCGCATTGTTATCATTTAATTTTTCTCACTCCTTAACGTCTATCCTCATGTATGTAACTCCAAAAGCATTTGCGAGGGTTTACTTAGATTTTGTTGATAATATATGGAGCTCACAGGTAGCAAATAAATCTGAAGAAGGTGGTGAATCACAATTCGAAAATGTTAATATTTCAATGTCTTTTAGTTGGTCAATATTAATATTGACTATCCTTGTAAAGCATTACAAAATAAACTTTCTGGATATATACCCATGCTGCTCTAGTGAGAACATAAAGTCTTCCTTTGCAGTCAGGTTCGTAGAAAATTTACCAGATATTTCAGATCTCTTTTTTATCGATGAAAAAAGGTCTGATGATCCTGAAATACAAGTCAACTCTCATAAATTAGTACGTGACTGGCTAAATGATCTTTTTGTTAATGGGTCATTGTCTGACGCCTTATTACAAGATATTGTGCCAAAGCAATTAGCGATATTAGTACCATATATTTTTAAGCAAGTGACATTAGCTATGGAAATAGGTGCGGTGGGTGATCTCCAAAATTTGATCGGTGGCTTTGAATATTTCTTACAACCATTTATGCTAGTGGGGTTAATAAAAGTGGTATATTGGTTAGAACAATATCTCTCATGTTTGAAGAGCGATAATGGTGATGAAAAGCTGGTTCAAAAAGTATTGTCTTTACTCAATACAATAATTAATCCATCTACACTTAATGAAGATTCAAAAGCTTTCCATTCTGCCGTATTAAGATTGAATGCAATACCTCTGCTAGGTATTTTAAATCAGTTCAAATCAAATGCTCCCTCAGAATTTGGATATGGTATCTATTCGTCAGATAATGAAGGCAATCCAACCTTGGAATCAATCATTACCAGGATACTCAAATCTCTTTCAATTTCACCTGTTTATGATGTTGACCCTGTTTTGTTGAATAATGATAACAGCTTCTCTCAAAAACCTCCAAAATTCAACGAATTTTTCCTAACTAATGAAACTCCTATGAATAAAGTATTAACCAATCAAATGAACTCATTTTGGTGTCTTCATAGTAGCACATACTATAATTTAGATTATTTGAGAACTGTAATCGATGCTATCACACCTAGAAAATTCCTAATTGATGTATTACTAACTTTAGAGTATAAATTAAGTACTTTTGGTGCTAGGGACTCCAGAAATAAAATGAGTTCTAACGAAACAGAACATGTTCTAGATTATTTCTTTTATTTTCTGGTCCTTTTGGATATATCCTCACCTGAAGAATCAAAGGCTATGATCGAATTCATGGAAGGGAAAGCTGACGCCATGATTATGGAGGAAGTAAAAACGATAAAGACAGAACCCCAACCAAAATTGGAAAATAGTTTAGATGATGATATTGACATGCTATTTGGTGAGAATGACACAAGTATGCAAGGTAATGACGATGATGATGATGACGTAATGGCTGTCGATGATGTTGCAAAGGAAAAGGGATATGACATCCGTATTCGCGCTCGTAACTCCTTTGGGATGATTCTACAAGAAATAAAAATGAGCTATGATGGGTTAGATTTAAACTCCCCATCATACAATGATTACAAAAAATACTGTAATTATCATGATAAATATTTAAATATGCTGAAAACCTGTGTATTCTGAAAAGAAGGTAAATAATGAATGCAAATTATTAATTAATGATGTCGTAAAAACTTTATAAAAATAAATGACTTATGCTATTGTAATTAGTTTAGAACAGATATCATGTTGCCTCTCTCAGCTGTTTCAGAAGCTAAAGATTCTGGGGTCAATTGTTTCAGATGAGAAGTATCGTCTATAGTTTTTACTTGTTTATCATTTGTCTTACCTTCCATAACAACTTGTTGAACTTGCTCTTTTTGCTTAGCTCTATCTCTCATCCTTTCTTCAATTGTTCCACGAACTAAAAGTCTATAGACTGTCACTTGTCTAGTTTGACCTAATCTATGCGCTCTGTCCATTGCCTGAGAATCTATGGTTGGGTTCCAGTCTGAATCGTAGAAAATAACCGTATCAGCGGCAGTTAAATTGATACCGAGACCACCTGCCCTAGTACTTAGCAGAAAAATAAATATCTCCGGTTTAGTCTGCCAATCATGAACTAAATCACGACGATCCTCGAGTTTTGATGAACCATCCAATCTGATATGATTGTATTGCCGATAGGTTAAATACTCTTCCATTAGATCCATCATTTTAGTCATTTGGAAATAGATTAATACACGATGATCATTTTTCTTCAATTCGTATAATAACTCATCCAGTTTTTTCAGTTTAGCTGATTCTGTTATGAATCTGTCCATCGATGGCATCGATATTGTCGAAGAGAAATGTTTATTTAACGTTTTTGGATATAGTTCAGAGACTGGGAAATTATCCAACGGAATTTTTTTATCAACTAGCATGTGATATTGCGTTATTGGTGGAATGGTTGAAAGAGAAGTAGTGATTTTTGGATCAAATAAATAATCTTGAAGTAAGTTTGAAAACCTCTTGGAACCAGGAACATTCATATTTACAGGAGGAGCAGCAACAATTGGACTGTAACTGGGTTGCATTGCGTTCAGATAGTTATTATAGTAGATAGTATCCTGGACGCTTAATAATTCAGGTTCGGATCCAGTGCTAGGATTTTTGATTTCCCTTAATAATTCCTCTGGAGATTGTATTAAAAGAGAAGAATTATTATTTGTTGATTTTCTCGCTAAGCTAATGGCCCTTGTTAGAAGATTAGTGTTGTAATCATCATAAAAGCTACCAAGATCATTACCTGTAAGGAATTTCAAGGAGTCACAAAGTGGCCTATTAACGACCGGCTGATAAATAGAAAAGGATGAGTTTAGAATCTTTTCTAATGTATCATAATTATTGGAATCAGTTGGTGTTAGCAATTCCTCATAAACCAACCTAGGTATATTATATGTAATCGGGTTTTGTGTAGAATACATCAAATCAGTAAAGACTTCACCTTTATTATTACTTGTAACAGCGGCTGCGGCGGCTGAAGATACTAGTGAAGATGTTTTACCAAAGACAGCGAACGAAAAAGGAGAGTTAATGTCTGCTCTCTCAAACAAATCAGGATGGTTACAAACCTTCCTAAATTGCATAACGGCATTTATTAGATTTTGATCAGAACCGCCAGCACTTCCCAACCCTTCAGAACTTTCTGCTGCGGCATTTTCGATAGCATCGTAATTGGATGAAAGTTGTGACTTAAGAACTTGGTACAGTTTAGATTGACGCTGAGTTAAGTCACACAATACATCGATTTCAATTTTATCACCTAATTCGGATTGAACATTTTTCTTTATACGTCTTAACATAAATGGTTTTAGAATCATATGTAATCTCCTTAATTGTTGCTGGTTTAATTTGCTATTACCCTCGGCATGTGACTCGATATCTTTTGAGAACCACTCGTTAAATTCATCATGGGAATCAAATAAAGAGGGCATAATAAAATGTAACAATGCCCATAGCTCTTGCATATTATTTTGGATTGGGGTACCAGTTAATAGCAATCTATTTCTACAATGAAAACTTAACAGATTTTTCCATCTAGAGGATTGGGAAGATTTAATGGCTTGAGCTTCATCAAGTATCATGTATTGCCATTTCATTTTTTGAAGATATGCACAGTCTGCCACCACCATTTGGTAGGAAGTAATCATGACATGAAAAGGAGCTTTCTCTGTATACCTTAAGTTCTTACGGTCCCAAAATTTTCTTAGAACCTTTCTATCATTAGCAGATCCCCAATATGGAAGGATCTTAAATTGTGGGACAAACTTTGAAATTTCATTAACCCAATTGTGTAATGTTGAAGCAGGTGTAACAACCAGAAACGGCCCCCATATATTATGATTTTCAGCTAAATGAGCTAAAACTGAAATGGATTGTACAGTTTTACCTAAACCCATTTCATCAGCTAAAATACCATTGATACCTTGGTCATATAAGTTAGCTAACCAATTCAAACCCTTAAGTTGATATTCCTTTAACGTGCAAGCAAGCATCTTTGGTTGTTCGATAGTTATGTCACCTAAAGACGTCGGATTTTGGAAGTTCAACTCTTCATCGTCTTCATCGTCTGCAGATGCTTTATGAGCCTCATCAAACGCTTTTGCTTTTGCCCTAGTTTCAGCCAATGCATTTGAAGCATTTTGTGCAGCTTTTAACTTAAGTTGCTCGTCGTCTTCATTATCGAAATCAATGGCATGGAATTCATTTTTATTTGGAGCTGTTGAAAGGAGATCAAAATTCTCTTGTTCATCATCAAGGTCGTCATTACCTTCAAGTTCACTAGTTTTGATCTTTCTTCCAATAAAGTGAGAGTACAGTTCCGTTTGTGTCAACAAGAAATTCAATTTTTTGGCTTGTCTCTTTGATTCCTTTTCTTCTTCTTCTTTCTTTGCCAATTCAAGCGCTTCTCTCTCAGCCTTCTTCTTGAGATCTCTTTCTTCTCGTTCATTTCTCTTCCAGAAGTTTGCCATTTCTCTGATACCTCTACGAGCACGTGTTTGGAAGTCTTTCAATTGTTTGAAGTTTCTAGATTGCCATTTCCTGGCTTCCCTAGCACATAAAGAAGAAGTCTTCTTATGGTTCAAAGCTTTAGTTGTTTGTATTTGTTGAACCAAACGTGCAATCTTAGCGCAATCTTTTCTAGCCATATCCTTCCAAATCATAGAGTAAGTGTTATCATAATGTCTCTGGATCGCTCTCGCATCCTTCAAACTCATCTTCATACCATACATCGGTAGGCCACTCGTATTTGGTTGTTTTGCAACGACTGTTTCCTCCTTTTGAGGTGGTTCCTCAGGCTTTTCAACTTTCCTTCTCTTCCTTGGGCTTTCACTCTGTGCCTGCTTACTTTTCTCCTCTTGTAGTTTCTTCTCTTCTGCACGCTTAGCTTCATTAATAATTCTTTTTAGCTTCTTTACATGCATCTGTTTCAATGTCACTTTGACAGTAATCTTCTTTTCAGTGGGGCTATAGTCCAAAATTGTAGCACTAGTGTACCTTCTTTTGGTAGGTTTAGGTACTTTGTTCTTATTACAGAGTTTGATCAACTCACGTACAATTTTAGGTCTGTCACTGTTTATGGTAATATTCTTGTTTATAGATGATTTCTTCCTGGCAGCCCCATTAAAATCGTCATCATTATTCTCATCGCTGGTGTCTGGTCCGTCTTCCTCTGAGTCCTCTGTTGGGAATTCATCGTGATCCTTTAGCAAGTCAGGGTCACCTCCAGTACTAGAATCAGTATCGCTATCAATTCTGGTATCGATATCAGAGGAGTAAGTTGTGTTATCTTCAGAGTCATCGATTATACTTGAATTATCGTCATCAGCTTCTACATCACTGTTGGTGCTAGAGGCCGCTACGCTAACAGTGGCACTTGGGTTCTCGCTTACGCTAGTACTACCTGTAGCACTGGCATCAGAGTTTTTTGTATCACTGTTAGGAAGTCTTGCTTCCATATTGGAGTTGCCATTGGCTGTCTCTGATTGAACTGCGGAACCACCCGTGATAGCTGCAGAGGTTTCGTTTGATTTATTTGAGGGTCTTCCAGGTCTTTTCCCCGATAGTGCTGGCTTGGGACCTCTTGATTTACCAATTCTGCGCCTATTATTGGACCCATTGGCTGTGTCAGAATCCAGATCACCTCCATTTGCGCTACCTACGAGTACGGCAGCAGCGTCAGCTGCATCTGCAGCCGCTGCCGCAGCTGCCTCATCAGCTTCTATCTCCTCCCTTGTCCTCCTCTTACGCTTAGGTTTCTTCATTGTCATGTCAGCAGCATTGGAAGTGCTTGTCGTGTTGTTATTCGTGTTCGTGTTGCTCGATGGTGTCTCTAGTAATAGTTTCTCTCTGGCCTCTTTGAACGCCTCGTAGCCCTTCCACTCATTGGTTATATCATCCATGTGTCCGTACAGCTCATCTAGACGGACTTCTTCCTCAGCATACTCGTCATCTGCTGTCTCCTCCACTAACTCTTTACTCTGGCTATTCCACTCGCTGATCAGCTCGAATTCCTGGAAATTAGCAAACTTCCAGTCCTGGTACGCCAGCTCCAGCTGGTCTCGTTGTAACAACCTATCCATCTCACGGTTGAGACTCTCCAGAAACTTCGTATCCTCTTCAGGATCATTATTCAGTAAAGCACTCAACGACATTAAGTATTTTTTTCTAAAAACAAGTTATATGTGGGGTGTTGTAAAGTATATCGAGTTGCTTTGGACTTTTACGGGTACTTATCTTATTCTATTTTATTTAAATGACTGGGGGGAGGGAGTTCCTACAAGAATACAATTCTGATTAAGAGAAAAGAAAAATTTTTATATAGTTTTTTTATCATATAACTCCTTTTCACACTTCTAGTAAGACATCAATGCAAGAAAAAGAAAACCAAGGTTTTCTTTTTTTTCTCTTTGGGTTTTTTTTTTTGATTTTTTTTTTTGTCCCTTCAATCCTTTAATTCTTTCTAGAAATCTAACCTAAACCCTTCTCTCTCTTACTCTTTTACTCTCTTACTCTCTGTCTTTCTTTTGCCCTTTCCCGGGGCTTTCCCTTTCGTCATTTTGTAGTTTGTTATGCTAAAAATGCAAGAACGCAAGAGACCCAAGAACCCACAAAGAAGAGGGAAAAAAAAAAGATGAATAAAAGATCAAAAGACCAACACCCCTCTACCGGTCTTCCCACCCAGCGCTCCCTCTCCAATGCTCCCCTCCCAATGCCTAACCTAATCACGTCGACTCTATTTATTTCTATACATACTATATTGTAAATGCTACTACAACTACTTGCACTTGACACACAAATTAATAAGCCCAGTATTCCTTATATCAACTATACTATAACTATACTATAACTATACTATACTATACTATCACTATGCTATCACTATGCTATAACTATGCTATGCTATAAGTCAACTTGCATCTTCAGCATGGAAAAAGAAAAAAGACTATTGTCCTCCCTCTGCACATCTTTCTATGCCCGTCTCTCTATGCACTTCTATTCTGCGTCAAGTCTCTCTGTGAGACTCTCTCTCTCTCTCTCTCTGCGTGTCCAGATGGTATTCCTTAATACGGTAATAATCACATGTCGTAAATCACGTGATGTATACCTCGTTCTGTACGTTAATATCACATGCTGTACCTCGCTTTACACGTAATGGTCACATGTTTTTCCACTTTTAATTTTTTTTTTTATTTTTTATTTTTTATTTTTTTGGGCCCAAAGAAAAAAATTTTTGTTTGTTTTTTGTGCGGGAGTTTCTGTGTGAGATAGGAATAAAAAAAAAGTTAGTCATTAAATGCTATAAGCTATTGGATATAAAAGCCCTATGTACTATCACCAATTTTACTTATATATTTCATTTGTTGTCTTGGGGAGGAGGGGGGGATCATATTTGATTAAAGTAGGTATAAAACCATTAAAGTAGAGGAAAGCGATGTCTAGTTTTGGTAGGTTGTTCAAGGTTACCACTTATGGTGAGTCGCACTGCCGTAGTGTTGGGTGTATAGTCGATGGTGTTCCACCGGGAATGTCGTTGGAAGAGAAGGATATCCAGCCGCAATTGACCAGGAGGAGACCTGGTCAATCTGCGCTGTCTACGCCGCGTAACGAGAAGGACCGTGTGGAGATTCAGTCCGGTACAGAGTTCGGGAAGACGCTAGGTACGCCGATTGCAATGATTGTGAAGAACGAGGACCACAAGCCTCGTGATTACTCCGAGATGGACAAGTACCCTAGACCTTCTCACGCTGACTTCACTTACTCTGAGAAGTACGGGATCAAGGCCTCCTCCGGTGGTGGTAGAGCATCCGCAAGAGAGACTATCGGTAGGGTCGCAGCCGGTGCCATCGCCGAAAAGTTTCTACATTACGTCTCGGAGGTCGAGATCGTTGCATTTGTAACTCAGATCGGTAACGTGAAGATGAACCGTGACCCATTCGACCCACAGTTTCATGAGATCCTAAATACTATCACTAGAGAGAAGGTGGACTCCATGGGTCCTATCAGATGTCCTGACCCATCTGTCGCAGACCTGATGGTTAAAGAAATTGAAAAGTACAGAGATGCTAAGGACTCAATTGGTGGTGTCGTCACATGTGTGGTTAGAAACCTGCCAACTGGTCTAGGTGAACCATGTTTCGATAAACTAGAGGCCCTTCTGGCGCATGCCATGCTATCCATCCCTGCTTCCAAGGGTTTCGAAATCGGCTCTGGTTTCGAAGGTGTTGGTGTTCCAGGTTCTAAACATAATGATGCTTTCTATATGGATAAGGAAACCGGTAAGCTAAGAACTAGAACTAATAACTCCGGTGGTGTCCAAGGTGGTATTTCTAACGGAGAAAATATCTATTTTTCCGTTCCTTTCAAGTCTGTTGCTACCATTGCACAAGAACAAAAGACCTCCACTTACGACGGCGAAGAAGGTATCCTTGCCGCCAAGGGTAGACATGACCCTGCTGTTACACCAAGAGCTATCCCAATTGTAGAAGCAATGACCGCCCTTGTATTAGCCGATGCCGTATTGATACAAAAGGCTAGAGAATTCTCAAGAGATATCGTACGTTAATGTAAATGAGAGCTAAGCTCAGTCTAATTTATACAAAAAGAAGAAAATAATGTTAAGAAAATTATTTTTACCTTATTCATGCACTTCTAGTCTATCAGAAGGAATTACTACATAGATGTTTTTGCAAATATATTTAAGATGATAGATAATATATTCACCAATCCTTAAATATCTTCATAATACAAAACAAAGAGTCGACCATGATGTTATACAAGAAGTTTACGATTTTTATGTTTTGGCACTCGATTTTCTCAATGCTCCAGAAGTATCAACGTTGTGATTAACCATGGCAGCGGAGTGTGTGAACAGTATGATATACAAAAGCTTACTTTAGACTATATAATACATAATAACTATATTATCAATTTAGATAAGGCATTTTGTAGAAGTCGATAATTTTGCTCTTATATGTCTTATTCAGATAATAAAAGACTGTTAGTTTTGATTTATGATATTGTATTAAGTTAGAGAAATATTTAGCAGAGAAAAAAAAATATTGTTAATAATGATTAGAAAATTAATTTAAAAATCCCGCTTTACATATCTTCTTGGATGAAACCCTTGTGGGAAACGTAGATACCATCCAAAAACTTTCTGATATCCTTGTTTCTGACACGACAGATTTGTTGAACATCGGCAGCGTTTTGGGAAACGTCTTCGACAGAGTTACCGGACAAGACCAATTCATCCTTTTGGGTAGTGGAGAATTCGACATCGACACCTTCTCTGACTGGGACCAATCTGACCTTCTTGTCACCCAAGAAGTTTCTGATTTCGATGAACTTCTTACCGTCCTTGTCAATAGTGTTGACGTTGATTGGGAAATGCGCGTAAACGTATCTCAACTTGTACTTGTAACCCTTGGTAACACCGGTGATCAAGTTGTCAACCAAAGACTTGACAGTTCTCAAAGCAGCAACGTGCTTTCTGTCACCGTTGTGGACGGTAACCTTGATCAATCTCTCGCTGACCTTAGTGAAAGTAACATCAATGTGCTTTAGGGACTTGACCAAAGTACCTCTTGGACCAGTAACCTTAACAACTCTGGACTTGATGTTAACGGTAACACCTTCTGGAACTTCGATGGATTGTTCAGTTTGAATGTACTTCATCTTTCACTAATGTTCGGTAGAGACCTTCCTCTTTTTCCTTTAAAACACACACACAAACAAAACTAAAACTAAAAATATATATTAAGAATATAACGATATAATCTACAATTAACGAATAGCAATAAAAGCAATATAGTCTAGGTAGCCTACCACTAAACGTATTGCTCAAAGGTGTGCGATGAGGGCCCAATTGGCACTACGAGGTCAAAAAAAAAATTTTTTTTTTTTTTTCAAAACTTTTTTTTTCAAAAGCCGGGTAAAGGTATGTAATTGATGAGTTTACCCTGCCACTATCTATGGTAATTCCTTTGGTAGTACTGTGGTTTCTGAGGTACATAGTATGGTCCCTGCACAGTGTTCTGTGGTGTATCCCTTATTTGTTTTCGTTTTTTCAATCTCTCGCCTTTTGTGCGTCGGTAATTTTTAAATTTGTTTTTTATTGTTTTTTGTAATTTTCTTAGAGAAATTACTATATTAGGCTAAAATAGTACAGAAATCCGTACATATCATAATAAGGTGAGGTGTGCAGAATACAGTCACAAATTCTTTGACATGACTACAAATAAGCTACGGCATAACATTCGCATTGCATAGTCAAAGATAGCATATCATAGCATAGCATATTATTATAAATAGAAATAAGCTGGGCGGTATTGCAGTATAAGCATTTTTTTTACACCCAAATTACAACAAACAGATATCACATAACTTTCTCCCCCCCCCCACTGATATTATACCGAATTACCGTGTTTGAGAAAAGGCTGTGATCTATAATAACTAATCTATCGTTGTAAATTATCTGTCACATGCACTTTTCCGGGTAATAACAATAACATATTTGTGATGTCCGGGTAATAGTTATAATTTCCGGGTAACGAAATTATTTTATCACTGTCGAGTTAGCCAAAAGGCCCTAAAATCCCCTTCTTCACCTTCTTATTAATTTAATAAACTATTTATACCTTTTATTGTTCATTATGAAAAGAGAGGGACTTCTCATTGATTATCTTATTTTGAAAGAAAGGAATTAGTATTAGGGAATAGCTTCAGTTACCTTTATGGCTTTAGGATTGATTTTAAGGGGTGTTTGAATGAAAAAAAAATGTTGAATGATATTAATGATTTGTTCGAATTGGAACAACGGATTAATGAAATTGAGAGTAAGAGGGGCCAATTGGCGGAGGATTTGCAGAAGTATAGGGATGCGTTGAGTGCGCGGACTCAGGAGCAATCGCATTTGGATCAGCTGGCGGATCAGATCATGGAGTCGCAGAACAATTGGGATGCTATACAGAATTTGAAATTGAATTATGGCGAATTGCAGATCCTAAACGAGTTGGAGTCACAATTAGAGGACGAACAATTGAAATCTGGTGTTGTGACAGCATTGAAGGAGCTAGAACCGAGGTTAGATGAGCTGATTGCTCGTGAACAAAGTGGAGAATGTGATGATGTAAACGTCGTGGTGACTCTTTATGAAGATTTGTCCAGGGCACTCAACGGTCTGGATCCTAGCATTGATGACTATTCTCAGTACATATTTTTCAAGTTCGAGGATGATTTGGTGAAAAAGATAATAAAGAGAAAAGAGTCCCTGTTTAATGAGGAATTGTTTAAGACCTACTGGGATAACCAAAAGAAGCACACACTAACGGAGAATCAGAGAGGTGAATTGAGAGGTAAATCGAGCGAGTTATTCCGCTTGAGTAAATGCATTCTGATGGATAGTGACCGTACTTTATGGAACTTCAGATCTATTTCTAACAACTTTAGGGTTAGGTTCACTTACCATTTCCACAATTCAACTACAAATATCGAAACATATTTCAAGTTTTTGAACGACTATTTGCAAGAGAATCTCTATCACTGTATATCGATCTTCAATGATGAGGAGAGTGGTGTCACAAAATCATTGATCCATGAACAATTTATTGACCATGTTTTAGACCCCATTCGTGATAAGATCCGCACAACACTGTCAACAAATGATTTGAAGACTTCAATCCTTTTAATTTCACAGGTTCTAGCGACTGATAAAGTTCTATCAAAAACTTTCCATTATAGAGGTAACGGTCTTGCTAGTTTGGTTACTGATGAACTTTGGGGACAATGGATCACTTATGAAGAAGAGATAACAAAAAGACAATTTGAATCTATCTCCGGAAGTACCGACAAAGACTTGCTCCATTCCGGCACCAACTTTAATGAATTGATAAAGAAAACTTATGAATATTTGGAACCTCTATTAACGTTAGAATATCCTCCAGCTCAAAAATTTAAGTTATTATGTTCATCAAATATCTTCTTAAATTTGTTTTCTAAGTTTTTGGATTATATATTACATGTTGATACTCTAGGTGAACATAAAACTAAAGAGGAAGAACTACAACAGACATTGGTGAAATTGAATAATCTGAGTTTTGTGCTAAACAAGATGAACGAGCTTTCTGGGAAAGAGTCGTTTATTTTACTAACCTCCATTGTCAATCTTAATGAAGGCAAATCTTACGTTTCATTGTTCCAAGATATTCAGAAGGATTATGAATATAATATGAAAGTAGACATCCAAAATTCCATTGTTTACAGAATCCAAAAACTTCTAAAAGAAACGCTTAGAAACTATTTCAAAATTACTGGCTGGTCTTATGATTCTGAAGAGGAAGAAGTTTTAAAACCAAGCCCTGAATTAGTCAATTCCATTAACTTTTTGACCAGGATTTTTACGAAGCTCGATGCACATCAAATACCTACTAATATTACTTTGAAGGTAAAAAATGATGTCTTGAGTCAGTTGGTTCATTATTTCGTGGAGTCTATTTTAAAATTAAACAAGTTCAACGAAAGAGGTCTTGAACAATTCAAGTATGATTTTTATCATCTTAAGGAGTGTTTAAACCTTCCTGAAGGTAATAGAAATAGTGATGAGAAAAAATTAAATGAAATTTTGACGTTATTAAAGTTAAGATATGATCCTGACGCATCTCATTTTTATCAAACCTCTTTTATAAAGAGCGGGAACTTCCGTGATTTACGCAATTATAAGTTAATAAACATTCTAAAAGATACGGATATACAAGATGCGCTATATAGGATTGCGTATGGTAATATTATTGAATGAATTAATAGATATTCCTTTACTGATATATAACCAAAGATAGGTACAAATTCATGTGCAAATAATTAATTCTATATTATACTTCGTTATCAGCAATCATATTGTAATTTACTGCATTATAACTGTCATCTTCTGATATTTGATTAATTACTTCCCCATCTGCTGTGAAATTGGGAAAGCTTCTTTTAGCTAATGTTTCTACCATTTCACCAACAGTAGATATCAGCCCTGTAGGACCTTCTTTGAATAAAGAATTCTGATCTTCTCGTAATACCCAATCATTAGACTCTTGAGTGTTTTTCAAAGGAGATTCTAGAAAACTTTCAGAAGAAGTTGTGATGCCTTCCGCAGCTAAATCAGTTTTATCTACGTCTCCTCCAAAATGATTTTCTATAATATGGTCAATTATAGGCCAGCCATAAGCGTTTGCAAACCTTCGTCTGACTATAATGTTATTGTGTGAATCTGGTTTCAGTGCAACAATGACTTTCCTCCATGTGAGGTCTTTGTGCCAACGAATAGCAATACTCTTCTCTAATTGTTGATATTTCTGTTTTTCAGTAGTCATAGCTGATAATACCTGTAGAAATATATTTTTTGAGGTGAATAAATCTTCATCTAGTTCAACTTCTACCTCGGCACTATCATCGGTACCATAAATTTTATCATGAATAATGATGTTATTTCTTTTTTGGGGGTCTACAATGTAGTTTGTATCAGGTATTGGGGGGATTAAAATAGAGGCTGCAGATTGAAAAAATGAGACCTTTGGTATCTGACTATTATCATTTGGAAATTTCTGAGGTGCCCAAAGACTAAGCATTTTGGTTAATGGTGAAATGAAATTTTTGTTGAAAAATGCTGTGTTATCTGAAACAGTAATATTGTTGGGGCCCGATAGTGTATCATTGGATTCCATTTCCTTCAACTTCTTTAAAATTGAATCGTAATCAAGAAATAGAAGACCTGCAGTATACAATGGAACTATACCATCATTTACAGCATTTGCATACAAAGTACGATTCTTGAATCTTCGCAAAATGGATCGTACTAACTCACCTGAGAGAGAATATATAAGCGGTTTTTGGTCTGGTAAATCAATATCTAGATTTAAGTCTTTACCGGTTTTACCTACAACGCCGAATGATAGCAATAAGTTAATATATGCAGGGTTATCGGTGACAATCCCAAGCATTGGAGAAGCAATTGTTATAAAATTGACAGGCACTACTTTTTCAAAAAACCAAGGGTATTTGGCCGCTAATTGTGCTATGACAAAGGTCTGGACTAGCCCTCCTAAAGAATGACCAATAAATGATATTTTCTTGACATTCTCGTCGTACAATTCGTTTATTATGTAGTTTGTGATTCTAGTACCTAGATATCTAATGCCTTTTTCAGTCTCACAAACGTTTTTGAAATAGCCGTCGACGACCAAAACTTCATCTGGATAGTTCACTTGAGCATTATAAATTTGCTCCATTAGGTATGACATATCTACAGAGACGTTGGAGTGTAAACCATGTGTTAATATCACTAGATGTTTCTTTTTGTTCTTTGGAGCAATCGCCCTGGGGAGCTTCCATATATCATCAGTAGTTAGTCTTGAGACCACTAGTTGATTACATACTGATCCCACATCCGGAAGACAGTCAATGTCCTTCGCATCTGATAGGTATTCCTTATTTCGACCAATCGTTACTTCAAATGGGATATTTGTATTTGTCGTAAACAGAATCTGACTCACCACATCCAGCACCCAAACATACCTGGATTGAATTTTATGAAGAGAGAGCTCCATTACACGTGATTGCTGCGCCTGCATATTGGATTCATACTGAGGGTAATCGGAAGATGAGACGATCTTTTGGGAATGATGGTAATTCTGGCTCCTTAAATCTGTATACAGGATAAATGGACCCGCCAGGTACCCCGCACGAAACGATAGTGGACTACAGTTCTTAACGCGAACCCATAGTGAATCCAGTACTATATCCTCCGGTATTTCGTCATCTTCAAAAAGCGTGTATTCAATCACGTACCTCTCTAGCTCTCCTACTTTAACAGCA
The DNA here is from genome assembly GCF_045282275.1 of Nakaseomyces bracarensis. Lineage (NCBI taxonomy): Eukaryota > Fungi > Ascomycota > Saccharomycetes > Saccharomycetales > Saccharomycetaceae > Nakaseomyces > Nakaseomyces bracarensis. Next base: position 98,307 of record NW_027263956.1, read on the forward strand.
GATCTATAATGGTATGCCAACGTATCACTCATATATTTTTATTATCCTATATTTTTCTTTGTATAATTTTGCTCGATCCTTGTTTGTTTATATATCTAAGTTGATACCTTAGTTCTAACCATTGGACATTAAACCAGCGGTTGTCTGTGACTACTATCCCTTTATTGAAGTAATTCTGAGCCAGGACTAACCAAAGTGTCAATAGCCAAGCCCAACCTGTATAAATATAAAATCTAAAGCTCATCGATTGCTAGGCACTTTCACGCCAGCTATGTAAAATTGAAAAATTATCCCATAGTAACATGATGTTGTACGTCACTTTCTGAGAACATGTGAAATTTTAATTGGCCTTTTTTGGGCTTTTTTTGTACTAACCCGAAAATATTAGGCTGACTAAATCACGTGAGTCAATTGGAATATGTAGTTATTATTAGTGTATGAATAAAATTACAGTGGAAACTGTATCGTGTCAAGGTTATATATACAAGGGTCTGATGTGAGATCATTCTAATTATTTTTTCTAGCTGCTAGATTCAGATTCTGCTAGAAGTCGTTTGGCTTGTTCGTTGTCGTCGTACTTTCTGTTGGCATCGATAACTTCGTCCAGTCTTTCACCTGCCATGACACCGTCTAGGGCGTAGAGGTTGAAACCGCACCGGTGGTCTGTTATTCTGTTTTGTGTGAAGTTGTATGTTCTGATCTTGTCCGAACGATCCATGGTAGTAACTTGTTCTTTTCTCACGTTTCTAGCTTCCTCTTCCTTTTGCTGGCGTTCTAACTCGGCTAGTTTCGATCTCAGGATCGAGAATGCTTTGGCCTTATTTCTATGTTGCGAACGTTCGTCTTGCATGTGTATCATGATCCCCGTCGGTATATGTGTAAGTCTAACAGCAGATTCTGTAGTGTTCACATGCTGTCCACCTTTACCACTAGCCCTCTTTACATCGATACGAATCTCCTCAGGTGTAAAAGACCTCTCATATGCATCTAGGTCCTTGCCATTCTCGTCTCCTAATTGAGGCAAAACTATAACGGCAGCTGTTGATGTATGTACCCTACCTTTACTTTCTGTTGCAGGTATCCTTTGTACTCGGTGCACACCGGCTTCGTACTTAAGTTGGTTATAGGCACCAGGTTCATCGATTGCCAGCACAGCCTCCATGACACCATTTCCACTTTCATTCTCCCTTTTTGAGACCAGGTGGTACTTCCATTTCTTGTTATGAGCATAACTGATGTACATATTCAACAAATCCTGAGCGAAAATCATAGCCTCCACACCGCCCACCCCTGGCCTGAGCTCAAGCATGCAAGCTTTATCTGCAAATGGGTGGGCAGGAATTAGCATACCTAGTAGTTCTGATGATGTCTGTCTCAAATTTGGTAACAACTCTTTGATCTCTTCAGAGGCCTCGTCCGCCAGGCTCTGATCCTGCTCAACCATCTCCTTCAATTCATGAAGACTATCTACTTGTTGCTGATATTTTTCATATACTTCCTGTAAGGATATCAGTGTTGAATATCTCTTCTGTAATTCTGAATCATAGCCACTGCTGATATCTTTTTCAAGACCTTTTATCTCATTGGTATAGTTTTGAGCCCTTTGTAACAGCTTCGGATTTATCTCTGTAAAATCACCTATTTCATCGGATTGTGCCGATGAATTATATCGAGTCTGCAGCATTTTGTATTTGTTGCTCCCAGCTATATTTATCGCTGTATTATAGAACAGTGAATGTTCACCTATGGATCGTACCCTTAATATAGCTCTCATGAATCAAAATTTGTATTTACAAGTAAAAAGTCGAACAAAAGAGAGTTACTTCAATTATAAGTAATTGCTTTCGGTGATGATATCAATATAGCCTCCTCTGATAATATAACTAGTTGTTTTAATTATATACAATATTATTTCTATGGCATATAATTGTCTTTTTTTCATTTTTTTACAATTTCTAGCGAATTAACTATGTAATCGTGACATGTCTTAATGATAAAATAGAAATTTGATTATAACATAATATTTAGACTATTGAGATAGCAGTCTATAATGCAGTATTAGGATTGTTGACCCATTGATTCTTCTCTTTCGATGATCTTTCGTTCGAGCTCCATGCGGTTGTTGAACTTTCTGTAAACGATGACATCGCCGGCCCTTCTTGAGTCCCAATGGGATAATGAGTTGAAAAACCTCTTATATTCTATATAGTCAGTGTTCTTTAGGTAGTCCCTGATGAACTTGTCATCTAGATGTTCGAACAGCACTAGGTACTGCGGCCAGTGGTGTGGAAATTCCGGGATATCTGATGTAGACTCATCTGTTTCCTTAGATTCGGTAAGACTGGGGAAATTCTTGGTTATGAAACCGGGTATATTGGCATATAGATAGTCGCTTTCATCCATGTATGATTTCAGTTTCCGGGCAGCTTCTGGATCATCCAGTAAGTGAAGCGGCGGCTCGCATGTTACTGCCCATAAATTATTTACGTCCTTTCTGTGTAAATGAGATTGCCATGGTGTGGAATGACATGGCATTATAAAACCAATACTTTCCAATTGATTTTCATCATGTAGGAACTTCATTACTTCAACGACACCACTTTCATTAAAAAAGTTAATTATTGCAGCCGCAACAATGGCTACTACAGGTAAGAAACCAAGGAGCTTTTTAAGTGCTCTATAATCTTTGAACTTCATCTTTAACTTTAATAAACCAAATGAGGATAACACACAAAATAGCGGTTGTAGTGGATAAATGAATCTGAATTCTTTGTGTTTCAGGGAACTGTACAGTATTATATTTGCCATTATTACAACCTTAATCTGCGTAAAAGGGTTCACATATATTCCTGGGGTTGTTCTGTTGGAATGGACTGCTATCAAGGAATAAATGAATATCGGTAATGTGTATCCTAGCAAGATTGGTACACTTTGTGCGATGTGGAAGTGCCATGGGGCAGTACCATAAAATTCCGATAGAACACTGGTAAAGTTAAACTTAACAAATCTGAACACAGGGAATATAATTTCTCCGTAAAAATAGTAGTCAATTGCTGCATTTATAGTTAGAACCAGAGTGAATATAGAACTAATTTTTAATATCAAAGCTAATATGAGCTTGTACTTTGAACCACGGACCAAATTGTAAAGAAGGAAGGTGCCTAAAATAAGCCATATGGCGGCATTGCTAGGTCGAGAGAAGCAGGCAAAGATTGCAAAGAATAAAGATTTAGAAAATGAAAGCGTGAGAATATCTTGTCCACCAGACCAGTCCCAATAATATAGTGCAATAGCTGTCAATACCATTTCAAAGGAATTTATGAAAGTTCTAGTAATAAAAAAAAAGTTAAAGAAATTCATTAACGTCAATTGAGCTGCAATATTGGTCACCGCGGAAATATCAGGTTTTCCCTCCTCTTCCGTATCCTTCTTGTAAAATAGCTTTATGTAAAGTTTCTGTATGAGTTTAATAGTGAAGTATTCACCTGTAGCCGCTAATATAGCCATTAAGATCTTTGGTCCATAGAGAACAGAATAATATTCAAACTCAGCTGCATATTCTGCGGGTATCATATAGAGATCATGAGAAATATCCGATGCCAGATCGGAATTTGGGAATAGTAGAGCTAAAATCTCAGCGCCAAATTGACACACTAAGGTAATTAGTAGGTTAAAGAGCTGAGTCAATCCACCAGCTATGCGATATGTAATCTCAAATAGTAGCGGGAAAGCATAACTCCGAAGACCGACTTTCCATTCCCACGTCAATTCACCATAACCAAATGCCTTAAAATGTGCTGGCTCTAACGATTGCCAGAACTCATCGGCCTGGAAATAAGACCTCGTAAATAGGGCATTCAGAATACGAAATATTACCAGAACCGGAAATATAGAAGCAGTTCTAGTAATGCGTTTATCAGGACTGGGATCCACCATGATTTTAGATATCGGCAGAATCGAACAGCTAAGAGGATAGAGTCTGACTGGCCAAATTGAGCAGGTTTTTTCAGGTTCAGATGGTAAGCTGTATATTTAAAAGAAATAGCTATGAGCCAATATCTGATCTTATTATTATTATACAAGCCGTTCCTGCGATGCCCTTTTTCCGGCCAGCTTGGAGTGAAATTTCACGTGGTACCAACGTAGAATATTACATTGTGAATAAAGATATAAAGGCCTTCGGTGGCAGTACTTATAAGGATCCCATTCAGAGGCGTATTATGATAGAGGATATGTAGATCAAATACGAACGATAGCTTCTATTTGGTATAAACTACGTTTGGGAAATAGTTGGGCTAGTTTTTAGTTCGAGGATTATACCTATTTTTTTGTTCATTCCATTGAATATATAAGTGATTAAAGAAAAATTAAGGGTTTCATATACCCATTAGCTCACGGGGAGTTTCTGTACTTTGATTTTATATTTCGATCAGTGTACTATAGAAGAGCATGTTGAATTTTACTGGTCAGACAAGGAGGAGAAATGTTAATCTCGGTAGAAAACAACAGACTACGAAGAAAGATGTATTGCTGAGGGCCCAACAGGAAAGAGAAAGACGTGCGGAGGATAGGCGACAGGAGAGCGCCACGGTTGTCATACAAAACAATATTAGGAGGTTTGTAAGCTGTAGAAAACTTGTGGTTAATCTATTGGCAACAGGTCATCCAAATGTAAAGTACCTGATACCTGTTTTCGGTGCCACGTTACTAAGATTAATTGATATTGAGTCATTCATCAAAATAACAAAGCTTTCTGCAGAATATTTACAATCAATGAAATCTCCACTAGGTAATTATCGGATTTTGGACATAGTTGGTTATCTTAGTGAATCAGAAACGATGGTTAATGCTTTAAGATGTTTAAATTTAGATATTCCATTGAATATTGCACTTATATTGAATTTGAGAAAGGTAGTTTCGGAGCTCATAGAGCCACTTTCTCAGTCAGTTCTTCAAATGGTCATAGATTTACTAAACTTTTGGAGAACCTCTGCCGAAAATGAATATCAGAGCTTGTTTGAGCTGTGTGATTCTGAATGCAGGAACTTTAATGAAGTATTGAAAACGTATGTCATATTAGGATCAAATAATCTTTTACCTCAAAGCATTGTTGAGGGCAATTCAGTTCTTCTAGAGAATATTAGCTATGTTTATTCTAAATTAAAACATGAACACCCAAATGTTAACGACATTATGATACAATGTGTTACCAATATAAAATATGTTCCAGTAAGTCGAAATATGCAGGAATTTGTTACTGAAATATATCAACGAGATTTTATTTATTCATATCTCGATAGTATAGATGTTGAGAAAGATCCTGGTTCTGAGCTAATGAATTTCATTGATAATGCACCAAGTGAGGCTGAAAAGGATAGCGTATATGTTTCGTTACTATCAAAGAAGGATTTTATTGATCATTTATTTAATATGTTTTTACCGGTTTCAAATGAGATATCTTCTTTTTGGGATGATGAAGCAAAATTTCCTGCATTTAAGTTGTTGTGTCGTTTAATTAAAGTAAATCTATGGTTATCTACTGATCATGAACTACTGACTGACTCCACAAAAATTACTATGCAGAATTTAGTCCATTTTACCAATACTGTTAAAGATCATGTTTTCCGTGATCTTTGGTATGCACCATTAGGAAGTAAGCTCTTATTTACTGATGAGACATTACCTTTATTAAGGCTTATCTATAATAGAGATTCTAGGATGCGCTTCTGTTCTAGTGATCAGAAAAATGATGAAGAATACTGGACTTCTAGAGATCCAGAATTTTTGAAAATCACAATCTATAAGCAGATCCAAGAATATGAGGATCATTATAGACTTTATAAAGATTATCAAGAGGAGACCCATGATATTGATGACGAAAGTAATGATGATAAAGAAATTGATGAAATGAGGAACATGAAATATAAATATTTGAATAATATGGAGGTGAAGCCTAGTAATGTCCGTCAATTCCGTAAGTTACGTATATTACTTGAGGCACCATTTTATGTTCCATTTGAACAGAGAGTTGAGATATTTTATACTCTTATTGAACTGGACAAAAGAAGGTTAAATTTAGATGATGAAAGTTCTGCTATCCTAGACATGCTAATGCCTATGACGGCGAACAATTCTAGAAGACAGGCTGCAAATATCTCTAGAGAAAACATTTTGGAGGATGCTTATAACTCATTTAATGTAGTCGGGGAAAGATTCAAGGCTAAATTATCTGTGACATTTACTAACGAATTTGGTCCTGAGGCTGGCATAGATGGTGGTGGTATCACCAAAGAGTTTTTGACCAGTGTTTCGGAAGAGGCTATTAAGAGCGAGAAATATTCGCTGTTTCAAACTAATGACAAATATGAATTGTATCCAAGTACTCAGATTAATCCTACGAAATTAAAATATTTGTACTTTCTTGGGAAGATTGTCGGTAAGTGTATTTACGATCGTGTCTTGATTGACGTACAGTTTGCCGATTTTTTCCTAAAAAAATTACTAAATTACTCTAGTCATTATACATCATTATTCGACGATCTGCAATCCCTGGACTCATCGCTTTACCAAAATTTGGTCAAGCTGTTGACGATGGAAGCTGAAGAACTAGAGGCTATAGACTTGAGGTTCGAACTGACCGACACATCCAGTGGGCAGAATAAGACCATCGAGCTGGTTCCCAATGGTTCTAATATCAAGGTCAAGAAGGAAAATGTCTTGAAGTACCTTGTCCTCATCGCCGATTTCAAGTTGAACAAGACTCTCTTCAAGCAAACGTCGGCATTCCACCGTGGACTCAGCGTAATGATCGCTCCACACTGGATGGAGCTTTTTAACTCAGGTGAGCTACAAATGTTAATATCTGGTGGTGGTAAAGACGTTGACCTGACCGACCTGAAGAATAACACGGAGTACGGAGGATTCCTTCCAGATGATCCCACAATTACTTACTTCTGGGAAATCCTCGAAGAGTTCGAACCAGAACAGAGACTGAGCTTCCTGAAATTCGTAACTTCGGTACCACAAGCCCCATTACAAGGGTTCGCCACTTTGGAACCCAGGTTTGGTATCAGAAACACAGGCTCTGACATAACCCGTCTGCCAACAGCATCAACCTGTGTCAACCTCCTCAAACTCCCAGACTACAAGACAAAAGAGCTCCTAAGACAGAAGCTCCTCTACGCAATCAATGCCGGTGCCGGATTCGACCTATCATGAAAGCATATATACTATTAAATATATAATTGTGCATATGTATTGGTTAGTTTATATAGTTAACGACCGATCAGTAACAGCATACGTGAGGTATCACATGGGGCCTGGGAGACCTCCCGCCTCCCCCCTCAGTTTTGGTGTTCGTGTCAGTGATTAGAACCCGCAAGAGGGGCTAGGTTATCTTTAATATCTTCATTTCTTTTTTTTCATTGAGCCTTGGTATAAAGACTTCTTTTTTATAAAAAGTGTGTTTTCATTAGGAGACACCTTTAATTAAGCTTACAAGTCTAAACGTAATAAGTATTTAAAATTGATAAGAAGTTCTTTTGATAGTGAAAAGTACCATAAACTGCTTTATTATTTTATAGCCAAGATCAGAGAAGGAAAGAAAAGAAAGAATATAATCATTGAAAGATACTAGTAAAAGTAAGTGTAGACATAAAGGTTTTTTTAACGTAATGAATATCCTGTATCTGCTGGTGGCGTGCGGTTATGGGTACGTTATTCCTCGTGATGATATGGAGGCTAGTGAGTATTCTGGTGGGCCTGATGGGTTTCCCAACCAGGACGATCAGCTGGATATTAACGTGATGTTTATATACCTGGGGTCTATGCTGGTGATGTATTTGTTCATCTGTATTATATATTTCACTACTAAGATAGTGGTGACGCGACTGTTAACTATGCATGCACGTGTTTCGCTGCTGAACGAGGATGGTGTATCAGGAGGCCGGTTGCATGGTCGAAGTCGAGTAGTTGAGAGTGCAGAGAGTCGCTGGCCTAGTGTCCTCGACGATGAGGAGTTGGTTAGGGACAAGTTGAGGCTGTTAACTGCTGAAGAGCAGTTCTATTACAAGCAAGGGGAAGAGTTTATAAAGCAGAACCCGCCGCTTATCATACCGGACTCTGGCGTGCGCCGTGAATCCGGGGCTCATGCTTCGGATGCTATTATCAACGAACAGACTAGACAATACATCGAGGAAGAAGGAGCACTTGCGTGGGAATTCCAACCAAACCAAAATCTACCTAATGATACTATTATAGTGGAGAACAAGACTGAAATTTCATTTTTGAATTTCAACTACGACGCATCGGTTACTACGAACTTGCCTATCCCTTGTATCAATAGGGTTTACTACTGTGAATTTAAGATTTTTGAGTTGAGTTTAGCTGATAATCAAACCTCGCTTAAGGACAACGAACTAATTTCCTTCGGTTTAAGCACTTCGCCTTATCCATATTTCAGACTACCTGGTAGACATCACCATTCCATTGCATATGATTCCTCAGGTGCCAGGAGATTTAATGACTCTTTTATATTAGAAGAAGATCTTGCAAATATATTTCCAAAATGTGAAAAAGGAGACATAATCGGGATTGGTTATAGAACCCGTAGTGGGACTGTATTCTTCACAAGGAATGGTAAGAAACTAAATGAGAAACCTATAGGTGGGCATATCAAGGGTTGGAGGTTTAAATATTTGTATCCTATAGTTGGTGCCAATGTACCTTGTAAGATCCATGCCAACTTTGGTTCCTATGGTTTTGTATTCATTGAAGCCAATGTCAAGAAGTGGGGTTATGCCAAACCAAACGGCCTAAAGATGCCACCACCATCTTACGAGGATTATGTTCAAGATACTTTACTAGAAAGCGGGTACGAAGATAACGACCACTCAGATAATGAAAGTGACGATGATTCGGGCAGTGAGCAAGGAACAAGATACAGAAGATACAAAAATACAATTATAGATGATGAAGGAAATTTGTTGCCACCACCGCCAGGCTTCGAGTTCAGCACTTCACCACAATCTGTAGGGCTCAATGAAGAAATAAACTTGGACTCTCTGCCTGCTGAGCCACCTAACTATTCTGACGATGAAATTAGAGCTATGAAAGGCGAACCAACCCCAAGAATCTCTGTAGGTAGAAGTCGCGATTACTTATTGGATGATGGGGAGGTTAGAGAAGGAAAGAGTCGCATGCTTGAGGATTTTGCAGGCCAGGATGAAGATGAGGATGAGTATGCCGACTCTGAAGAGGATTATGAAGCAAACATCGACGAACTGCAAGCAATGATTGAATCAGGCAGTATTGAAAGTGGTAGTGATGAACTTTAATGACTGTACACATGATATTTGACTTTTATCGTTAGCCTTAACTCCATTTCTCCACTTAATTATCTCTCAAGGCTCTTATTCACAGAGAATTATACAAACAAACATATTACTAAACCTCATCTTTTTTTATGTTTTTGTTATTATGACCATGATATTCAATTCGATTTTATTTTATTTTTTTTTTTACTTAATACTAAGATACAAGAGTAAAAAATCCTTATACTTACCATCTCTTTATTTTGTTATTTTATTATAATTTATTAGATTTTCAATCTAATTTGATGTGCATTGGTAAAACTTTGATTTCTCCATTTTCAATTTATTTCTGCAGCTAATTTGTCTCCGTTGTTCTACAAGGGTAAAGGAAACTATTAGTTGAAGAATACGAAATCTTTAGTCACTTTTTGATACTGTTATTTTATTTTTTTTGCCCTTACTTTTTTTTTCCATTCAAGATAAAGTATATATTAATTATTATTCCTGCTCCGCAATATCAATATTTCATTCTTCGTTCTATAGTCCTTAAAACCTACTGTATACTAGAAGTTACTTATAAAACTTCTCACCCTCGCATAACATAGCACAGTTACAATTTGTGAGGTCATGGTGGACATCTTATAGCAATGGCACTAATATAAATATTTTAAATTGGAACTTTAATTGGGCTTTCAAACTAATTTCTACAGAAGGACTCGTACGGGCCCTGTTGTAATTGCGATGACGTCTCGGCCAGCCGCATTGAAATAAGGGATGCCCTCCTCGAAGCAAGGAGTGAAATTGTGTTCTCGAATTCAATAAAGGACAAGTTTGATTGTTGAGATGAGTTATATATATAGAATGTCAATGGATATAAAGGACAAACAGGTAATGTGCATGCTTCTTGTTAAATAGATGTAATAGATAGTAAAAAAAAAAAAAAACTAAGCACTAGTCTAAAATATAATACAGATGTCTGAAGTATTCGAAGAAATTTCAATTCCTCAATTAAATAAAACTTATAAGCAGCCAATTGGGTTGTTCATTAACAATGAATTCGTGCCATCTTCTAATGGTGAGAAGGTCGACACTGTTAACCCAGCTACTGGTGAGAAGATCACTTCTTTTTATGCTGCTACTGCTGAAGACACAGACAAAGCTGTCAAAGCTGCCAGGGAATCCTATGAGAACGTCTGGTTCAAGACTTCCCCAGCTGAGAAGCGTGATCTGTTATTGAAGTTGGCTGATTTGATTGAGGAGGAAAAGCCATTGCTAGCTGCTCTGGAGACTCTCGATGCTGGTAAGCCATACCATACCAATGCTATGGATGACATTGATCAAATTATCCATTTGACCAGATACTTTGCTGGAACTACCGATAAGTTCACTCAGGGGAAAACTATTCCAATTGACCATGAAAAGCTCGTGTATACTCTTAAGGTTCCTTATGGTGTCGCTGCTATGATTATTCCATGGAACTATCCATTGGCTATGGCTAGTTGGAAGATGCAAGGCTGTCTAGCTGCTGGTAATACATTAGTGATCAAACCAGCAGAGAATACTTCTTTATCATTGTTGTATTTTGCACAGCTCTTTGAGAAAGCTGGCTTTCCAAAGGGTGTAGTCAATGTTGTTCCTGGTAAAGGTTCCGTTGTCGGTAATACCTTAGGGACCCATATGGATGTTGATAAAATCTCATTTACTGGTAGTACCAAGGTAGGACGTAGTATTTTGGAACTTTCTGGGAAATCCAACATGAAGGACGTCACCTTAGAATGTGGTGGTAAAAGTCCTGCTGTAGTTTTTGAAGATGCCAACTTGGATAACGCTATTGAGAAAATATCCAATGGTATCTTCTACAATTCTGGACAAAACTGTACTGCTAATTCTAGAGTCTACGTCCAGGAAGGTATCTTTGATAAATTTGTTAAACAGTTTGAGGAGCACACTAAAAAGAACTGGATCTTTGGTGAGAAGAATGACGTATTTGAGAAGGACTGTACTGTTGGTCCTGTTATCTCTGAATCTCAGTTCAAAACCATTCATGAATATATCAAGCACGGTAAGGAAGAGGAGAAATTAGAAGTTATTGAGACTATCAAAGATATCCCATCAAAGGGTTACTATATTTCCCCAACCATTTTTGTTGATGTTCCACAGGACTCTAAACTAAGCAGAGAGGAAATTTTTGGACCAGTAGTTGTGGTCTCCAAATTTAAGGACTACAAACAGGTGATTAAGTACGCCAATGATACCAACTACGGTCTGGCCTCCATGGTCTTCACTAAGAATATATCCGTTGCCAACTGGTTCGCAAGAGATATCAAAGCAGGTACTGTCTGGATCAACACCTCCAATGAAGAGGACCCAACCGTCCCATTCGGTGGTTTCAAGGAGAGTGGTATTGGTCGTGAACTGGGTGAAACTGGTGTCGAGACCTACTTGCAGACCAAGACTGTCCATCTAAATATGTCAGACAATATCTAAAATACCATTGGATTAATAGGAAATATATAAATATATAAATATTTTTAATAATAAATCAGTGAATGGATCAACTATTTTCTATTGTACGGGGTCTTCTGTGTACCGGAAGACATTTGATTGAAAAAAAAAATGTAAATAAAGCTTTATGTTAGTTATTAGGGCCGCGATGAGCTTGATAGGTATATAGTAAAAATGGTAAAGTGTTTTTGATCTTCTAGATGTGTTTGTTGATCTGGGAAAGGGTCAATTACAACCTTAAGAATAGCAATGTTTCAGAGGTCATTACCTGTGAAGTCAAAGAGTCCGTGTTCGGTGTGTGCTAAGAGGAAAGTTAAGTGTGATAGACTTGTACCTTGCGGGCATTGTAAGAAGAGGGGAACTGAGAGTCTATGTATACAGTCCGCCACCAGAGTAAAAGGGCAGACGTCAGATGATAATGATAAAGGATATCTTACGGGGCTATTACATTTTTGGCAAAGCTATGAATACTGGGTTCCGAATATTGGTTTATTTAAGACTGAAAAGTTGGAAGCTAACAACAAATTGGTGCTGGACGTATTGCAAAAGGATGCTGAGTTCTGGGAATATAATTTAACGGAGGAAGGTAGCAACCAATTATTGAACTTTACAGTTGAGAATCTTGGTACTTTATTTTTTGGTTGTCTGGGTGATTTATCAGAATTGTTTAAAATGCTAGAGAAATACCACGAAGGACTTGTTAGAACTGGTGACAAGAAAGGATCTGATGACTGCTATACAAAAGCTCTATTGTGGTCGATATTGGCTATGGGTATATATTATGCTCCCTATGAATTGGTTTCCAACATAATTGATATCAATTTGGTCCAAGAAAATACTTCTACATCTATGGAAGAAGAAATTCAACTACATATCTTCAATGGATTTGTGTCTACTGCAATAAAGTCTCTATATGAGTGTAATTTTCTGGCACAACCGGATATTCGTTTTATTCAAAGTGTAATAATTATTTCCACTACTCCATATCCCTTCCTTAAACCGATAATATTCAATGGATTTCTGGTAAATGCCATATATCTGACTAAATTGTTGAGGACTGGTACTGCCAACCAATCGAGATCAGAAAGCCTGATAGGATCTATAGCAAATGAGGCTTTGAACAGGTTATGGTATAGATTGTGCTCCTGTGATTACATACAAAGTGGGCCTAACAAGGCTGTAGAATTTCATCGCGAAATTGGAACGTTACTAAAGCACGCAGCATATCTAGAGGATCTTCCGAATACTGATATCTTCAAAGAGGAAGATAATTTTGAGATACTTATGTGGAAAATACTTTCCCTAGATAGAGATTTAGAACAGTATTTGAACAATGGTCTTAAGCCACCACCGAAAACGCTTGATGCCGTTCAGCGTGAAGCTGAAATATACATGCAGAAGGTTTCAGCCTTAGAAGATGATCGTATTTCCATTAATTCACAGTTCGAGAGATTCTTGGGGTTCTTCCTTGTAAATACAATATTGTGGAAGCTTCAGAAACTACAATTAATATTTTATGAAAATGTAAACAGTCTTCCAAAAATAATTAACTACACGCAGGTTGTGATAAAGTTAATTGTTAATAATTTTGAACAAGGAAGAGAAACTTTTAATAAGCATCCACTTATAATATACAATCTTTCAAGATTTGCCACATTTCTTAGCTTCTACCACATATTTGATGATTCTGAGGATACTCATAACATTGTTCTTGATTTAAATGAGCTGATTGTTAATATGCCACCAATTTTAGGAGTGAAATTGGTAAATCTAAAATATCTCATAATGCGCTTTACATTACTCAAAAAGATGCTTAAGAAGGGTACTGTTATAGAAACTAATGGGACTTACTTCCACCCAGTATTCAAAATTCTTCAAAATGATGTAACAGCGATGTCACGAGAAAACAGTAAAGTTAATGTATTATTAGCGGGATTGGGCTCGCTGATACCAGGAAGGTCATTTGGGGACGATTTAGAAGATGACGAAAGTACTGAAGATCAGCTAGGAGAAGAATTTCAACTACAAGTTTCAGAATTCGAAGATCAATATCCAATTCGTGAAATTATCTATAGGTAGCTACATTTTATACATCTGATATATAAAGGGTAAGGCAACAATATTAGAGTTTAGCATCTTTCAAAAACCTTGTAGAGCCCGGGGAGATTGGCTATTTCAAGAACCTCTGTCAATAAAGATGATGGTGCGAGAAACCTCCTTTTGATACATGGGAAAAGAATATGCTCCAATTGGTTACCAATTTGCTCGGTTTTCTGAGCATTCGTAATCATCATCCCCTCGTCCTGTTGGGTATTTTCATCAAGAATAACTTCTGGTATATAGAATAGTGCAATTTGTTTCAATATTCCCGCCAAGCAATCTTCCTCTATTTCCCAGTTCACAGTGGTGCCTAGTCTATATAGAAATAGCGGTAATTTCGATAATGGAGGTATATAGCCTTTCAGTAGTAGTGGAATGCTCTTAATTGTGACTTCCCCTTTGGAATTCTTCACAATCTCTACGGAAAAATATTCATCAAGCATTTCTCTCATATCATATATCTGATTTAAGATGTCACTAGATTTTGATTGATCGAGGTCAAACATCTCTAAAAGTTTTGTAATGGCGGTATCAGATTCGTCTTCGGCTTCTAGGTATATCTTACCGAAATTTGCAAAATCAGTTAAACCAATTTGATAAAATAACTCATTACAAATGGAACCATAGTCCACTAGGAAGAGTTTCAAGTCATACTGCATTGTCAATAATCTTCTATTGAAATCGACAATTCCAATAAAGTTTGAGTTAGCAAATATATCGGTGAGTTCACGATGTGCGGAATTGTCAACTCTATTCCTGAGGTTTTGTATGCTGGTCAAATTTACCGTTACTCTGTTTTTCGGTACTACTGTATAACCTGTATCAGATATAATTCGCGTAGGTTCTGATAATTTTATTGATTCAGCTGCAACATTTTCTGAAGTTTCAGCTTCATCTTGCATTTCTTCTCTAATTTCTTCATTCTCACTGTGGTCCTCATTAACAAACAGATCTTGTGACGGTTTAACAGGTTTTACTGACAGCCTTTCTGCGGGATTGTATTGACTTGACTTCAAAAATGAGGTTATTTTAGATTGAGATGAATCTATTCTCACTAGCTTATTTTCGTACCTCTTGGGGTTTACCTGACTCGATGATGTACCTTGGGAAGATGAATAAGTCTGAGGCTGGCTAAACCTTCCCGAAGTCGTATCATCAGAAATAGGTTTTGGCATGACAATAGACTTTTTAAAAGTCCTAGAGGTATCTATCTTGGACAGCTCACTATGTATCTGCATGGTAATCTCGTCAATTATCTCGTCCTGGTTCAGAAATCTCACCTCTCGCTTTGTTGGGTGGACATTAACATCTACAGAAGGCGGATGAATTGAGATATTCAGGTATATGAACGGCCTATTTCCCTTCTGGATATAATTTGAGTAAACATTGTATATGGCTCTTCTTAAAGGATCACATGTGACTAATCTATTGTTGATGAAGAAGATAGGCTGTATCGATTTCTTTGCATTGAGGTTAGGTGTGCTAATATAGCCGTTTACCTCTATTAGTCCAAGGTCGTCATTAGGTTTCATTTCGAATGCGATCGTATTTGACGCAACGTTGTTCCCATAAATAGATCGTATCCTGTCTACGGTGCTAAAATTGGGTTTCAAAGTGATAGTATAATTGGAGTCACCGAATTTCTTACAAGAGAGACCGATTCCTTTCGAATGGATCCCGTATCTTCCTACCACGTCTAGTATCCGCGTGTACTCCTCATTGGGCGACCTCAGTGCTCTCAACCTCGAGGGTATATTATAGAACAGGTCTTCGACCAGGATCGTTGTTCCGTCTTTACCAGCAATCGGTTTAGGGTTCTCTAGCATCTCACCTTCTTTGTAGCCGACTTTCCATGCACATTGCTCATCTGCGGTCTTCGTAGTAACACTGAGCCTGGCAATATGAGAGATACTGGCCAGCGCCTCGCCTCTGAATCCGTACGTGGCAATATTCTCCAAATCCTGGAAATTAGTCAGCTTGGAAGTAGCAAACCGCTCGCACAGCAAGGGTAAGTCCTCCTTCTGGATCCCAGACCCGTTGTCGCTGATCTGAAGCAGCTTAATCCCCCCATCCCGCACCAAAATGTCCAGCATCGTGGCACCAGCATCAATAGAGTTCTCCATCATCTCCTTCAAAGCATTAACAGGGGAGATAATGATCTCCCCAGCAGCGATCTTATTGACCACACTAGCGTCAAGCGCCTTAATCCGACTCATGTCAATCCTGTTATAGGCTCTACAAGATCAATGGGAGAACCATCTCAACAATCACTTTCATAGCTCATCGCATTCCAAAATCGATTTCACTTTTTTTTTCAATATTTTTTTTTTTTCACTGAGAACGAATTTTTAGGATTCTCGAAGACTTTATGATTAATAAGGTACTTCCAACCATTGACATGCCAATTGGTTGAGCAGGATTGTGAATAGTGGCTCTTTTATTTGGAGGGGTGGCGAGAGATCTATCGTGCTTGAGGGAAGAGGTTATAGTCCACACCGGAGATATAGAGAGAGAGAGAAAGGGAGAGAGAGAGACCGATATACTTGGATAGACTGGGGAGAGTTAGCAAAAACAATATGTGGAGTTTCACGTCTTCTATACCTATAGTGGGTGTTCATGAGGATAGCTATGAGGTACCGTCTGTGCCGAGCACGGGTTCTAGCTCTGGGGGTGCGAATGAGGGTTCTGATATATTTGATGATTTCAATAGTCCTATATGGCACTGTTTTCTCGCTGGTGGTGTTGGAGGTATAATTGGGGACTCTGCGATGCATTCGCTGGATACAGTGAAGACGAGGCAGCAAGGTGCTCCTAATGTGCAGAAATACCGACATATGTTGATGGCGTTCCGGACGATGTTCGTCGAGGAAGGGTTCCGGCGAGGGCTGTATGGAGGGTATTTTGCGGCTATGCTGGGCTCGTTCCCCAGCGCTGCGATTTTCTTCAGCACGTATGAGTATACTAAGAGAAAGATGATAGGGGAGTATCAGTTGAATGATACGTTCTCGCATTTGACTGCCGGTTTTCTCGGTGATTTCATGTCCAGTTTTGTTTACGTGCCTTCTGAAGTGCTCAAGACACGTCTGCAATTGCAAGGCCGGTATAACAACCCGCATTTTGACTCTGGTTACAACTATAAGAATCTGAGGAGCGCCATCAAGACGATATATAGGACCGAGGGTGTGCAGGCATTGTTCTTTGGTTACAAGGCCACCTTGGCTAGAGACTTGCCATTCAGTGCACTGCAATTCGCATTCTACGAGAAATTCAGAAAATGGGCCTTCTTGCTAGAGAATAAAGACGTATACAAACATGATCTATCAATATCCAATGAGATTCTGACCGGTGCGTGCGCCGGTGGTCTAGCGGGCATATTGACCACGCCACTGGATGTGGTGAAGACTAGGATCCAAACCCAGGTTCCTTCCTCGTCGAACACCTCTAATAAAAGCAGCCTCAGCAGCAACTCTGCTGTCAAGCCAGTTACATTAACGAATTCGATTTTCCGGAGTCTGCGTGCAGTGTATGCATCAGAAGGATTTTTTGGACTGTTCAGTGGTGTAGGGCCCAGATTTGTATGGACTAGTGTACAGAGTAGTATTATGCTTCTCTTGTACCAGATGTCACTGAGGATACTGGTCAAGAGAGAACTTATAGGTCCAGAACGATAACCAACAACCAAAGAAAAAGAAGAAGATTTATTGCATTAAAAAAAAAAACTCAGAAACATTATAAATACAAAATTGTTTTTATTCTTGCATTTCTCAAATACCAAAAAAAGACTTACCAATCATCAAGATATGAAATGGCATTCATATTATTTTTTTAACTACTTTTATTATTCTGTATATATTATAGTATCTTGAAGGTTGAGTAAGAGAGATGTGAAGAAAGGAAACAATAAAAGCCGTTGTCTATTCTCCTTGATGTAAAAAAATGGAGAACAGCAAAGTAAATAGTTTTATTTCAATGTTATTATTTTTATACCATTTATTCCCAGCTGTGCAGTACGTTGTTTATTCATATTCCTGTAATAATATTCTAAGAAAGCAGCACCAAAACTGAGAGTATATATCGAGAGTATTGCTAATTCAATATCATGTCATAATTTTCGAAATACTATATGGTATATGATGATTTAAATAAAAAAGAATAATATAATATAGTAGTACGAGACGATATATCAATTCAAAACACTATTTTATACCACAGTATCATAGTATCCGAACTAAATCCTAATAATACTATAATTGTTATCAAGTTACTTAAAAAAGAAATACATAAAATTAATAAAAGTTATTAAGATATATTGTGATAATGAATATATATATATATTCTACAAACCTCTTTCTACCTTCTGTAATTTTCAATGGAATTAATATATAGTGATTATTATACTACAAAAACTATATTACAATACAATATACGGTTAATTCTTACTCAAATAAAGACCATCAAATTATTATTGATTATATATAAGTATATGAAAAATATGATAGAGCCATTAAAGAAAAATATTATATATGTAATTATGTTTATAAAGGTATATATAATATTGTCGTTAAATTAATATAATTTTATCAGTAATAATTAATCTCGAAATATTTAATGATACGGAGTTAACCAAGTTATTAGTATAAATTATTATTTTCAAATATATCTATTTTATATATTTTATATATTATATTATATTATAATATAATCAAATATTATATACTTTAATATAATATAATATAATATAGTACTATAAGTTTATATTAAATATGTGGGGATAGGGCTTAACGCCGCTTTTAATTTTTTGCACATGCTAAGGGCCGAAGCACACAAAAAGGATTCGAAGGCCTAATGGAATGAAGGGAGAGAGTCTGGTTGAATTGGAATACATGCCTGTACTCATATATATGAGAATAACGCTAATATCTATTTTGAGATAGAGCAATTCATCAAAGTATAAGAGAAGAAAGAAGAAAAAAAAGCCGAGACAGAAGATGCAGTATGTTGGGCGAGCTATAGGCTCTGTGTCTAAGACGTGGTCTTCAATCAACCCGGCGACGTTATCTGGTGCTATAGATGTTATTGTTGTGGAGCATCCTGATGGTACGCTTGCGTGTTCGCCATTTCATGTACGGTTTGGTAAATTCCAGATATTGAAGCCCTCACAGAAGAAAGTTGAAGTGTTAGTTAATGGGAAGTCTACGAATGTTCCTATGAAACTGGGGGAGACTGGTGAGGCTTATTTCGTGTTTGAGACATCGGCGGATGTGGGTGAGATTCCTGACGAGCTGCTGGCGTCTCCTGTTATCAGTGCGGCGTCGAGTCCCGAGCAATCACCGATCTCCACTACCTTGGACTTAAACGACACTGGGATGCAGAACAATATCGATGGAGCCATGTCTGAGTCCCGGAGCGCCACGGAGTCTAATCTGACTGAGTTAGAAGAGCCTGATTTTCTAGATATTAATGAGTCAGCGGACAATTCAGCTGAGAAGAAGGAAGATCAAGTCCCTACAAGACCGTTGGACAGGGAGAAAACGAAGACTTTTCAGGAAAACCTAAATAAGAAACTGAAAGATATTCATATACCTAGCAAATTGGCTAACGATGGTAGTCTCTTACTGGATATCGAGGGTTATAAACCAAATAAGGAAAAAGTACATGATACTGATGAACATTTGAAAAACATACTGAAAGAAGAACTTGGGAAAGAGGCAGATATATCGAAATTCATCCAGGAAGATGCCAAGGGTAACATAAGGATTGTTAACCCCTTTGAACATAACGAAAAATCGCCTCTGAGCTCACCACCAGCATCTCCAACTATGAGTGGGAACGATCTGATATTATCTCCTCCTTCGCCGGCTAGCAGTACATCTAAGTCGTCCGATGAGCAAGAGATAAGTGGAGAATCTGAAGAAGAAACTGGAGATGATCGTAAATTCATTAAAACTATCAGACTAAGTAGTGACCAACTGAAATGTTTGAACCTGGTCTATGGTGAGAATGACTTAGCCTTTTCCATAGATCATGGTAAATCAATAATAACCTCTAAACTATTCGTCTGGAAGTGGGATGTGCCTATTGTAATTAGTGATATCGATGGTACTATTACAAAATCAGACGCATTGGGACATGTCCTAGCTATGATTGGTAAGGATTGGACCCACTCTGGCGTAGCCAAACTGTTCAGTGAGATAGCTAGGAATGGTTACAATATCATGTATTTAACTGCTAGAAGTGCTGGTCAGGCCGATTCTACCAGGAACTATTTAAGATCTATCATACAAAGTGGGCACCGCCTACCCACTGGTCCAGTGATATTATCTCCAGATAGAACAATGGCAGCCCTACGGCGTGAAGTAATTCTTAAAAAGCCAGAGATCTTCAAGATTGCATGTTTAAACGACATAAGATCGCTATATTACGATAATATTGACCAAAATAGTATACATGAAGGTCATGGTGAGGATCTGAATGAGGGTGGCACAAGAGAAAAGATGAAGGATGCAATCAAGAAGAACCATACAGCTGATATACGTAAAGTAAACACGGATGATGACAAACCAACTCCTTTCTTTGCTGGGTTCGGTAATCGTATCACTGATGCGTTGTCATATCGTACAGTTGGTATTCCAAGCTCTAGAATATTTACCATTAATACTGAGGGAGAAGTTCATATGGAGCTTTTGGAGTTAGCAGGCTACAAAAGTTCCTACATTCATATCAATGAACTAGTGGATCATTTTTTCCCACCTGTCTTACTAAATGCCGATGACGATATGCGTAGCATCAGCTCATACACTCCGGGGTCGCCAGTCACGGGTACCGTGGATGGCAAGGCCAACGGGAACCAGCAAGAAGAGACATCTAAACCATATTTCAGAGCTACACAAGAGGAGAAGTACACAGATGTGAACTTCTGGAGGGATCCCCTACTCAACCTAGAGGACCTGTCTGATATCAGTTCTGATGAAGCTACAGAGAAAATGTCGACCGAGGACGGTAAGCACCACTCCATGAGGACAACAACAGAGAAGAACAACAGTAGCGGGAAGACTATGGATGCCTCCACTGCCACAGTGAAGCAGAACCAAAAACAGAAGTCGGCCACTCCAGCCTCAGAACAGAACCATGGCAATATAGGAAGAAAGATATACCTGGAGCTGGGATCCCCGCGCGCCTCACCAGTAAGAGTCTTTGACTCTCTGATAGAAGATACCGAGGGCCTCTCCCTATCGAAGAAGGCCTCCTCCCCATCCTCGAGCGTCACTAAACTCAATGTCCTCGATGATGCCCACGACGCTTATAACCACGAAGGCATCCACGAAGAAGAAGACGAAGAAGACGACGACGAATTCGACGAAGATGACTTCGACGATTAATTCCATTATAACATACGAAGGTCATTTTATCACATCATACTAATTTTATTTCCTTTTTAGTTTATTGTTGTCTTTTTTTTTTGTCTCTGTAACTTTCTAGTTTGTTGTTGGTGTTTATCAATGAGAAGAAGAAAAGTAGAATGTCCACTACCTATTTGTTTCCTCGCCCTTGTTATCTTAGGAGAGAATAAATGTGTTGAATTTAGCTATTTGTGCACGTAGAACGTACTACGTTCACGTTTACCGTCTATCGTTCGATATATATATTTTTTGCTTACAACAAGGTCTACGGTTTTATATCAGCCTTCATCTTCCCAAACATATCCTTTTCGTAATGTCTCAGGAAAGCTTGCCTTGGGAAGTGTAGTGTGCTCCTTTTTTAATTTTATTCTAAGGAAGCCTTTAAGTGGGCTTTTTTTTTCATTTAGGTACAGACATTTATAACAAGGGTTCATTCAAAAAGTACTATTCAGGGTTTCTCTATAACTCATTAGTTCCAAATAAATAAAGTAAGACTTGGATGAAAAAAGTCATTGTGGAGGTTTTTTTCACCTTCTTTGATCCTTCGGTAAACTCGAAGAGGAGAATTTAGGTTCATTTCTGTTTAATTACGCAATTTTTAAAATATTTCAATGTTTTTGTTTTTGTTTTTGTTTGTTCTTAATTAGAATATTTAAATTAGTATTATATAATAATATTTCTATGTAAAATTACGTATTGAAGTAATTAAAAACAAGTTAAAAGTGTAAGAAAGGGAAATAACCCATCATAATAGTAAACCTCTGTAACTCTATAAAGAGTTGGGAAAAAGATTATCCTATTTAAAACAAGAAGAGAAAAGTTCTTGAGGAAGAAGCTCTATTTTGGAATTCCATATAGCCTAGGGGCATAAACAGGAGGGGCGTTTTGGTATTATGAGTACTGATTATAACAGTGCGAATTTGTATGGGTATAGAAATTCTGATATGGCTGGCAGTCCAGAGAGTCCGTTTGTGAATAATAGTGAGGGTAGTACTCCGCTGAGTGGTATAGTAAATAAGAATTTGAATTTTGGGAAGAAGAAGCAGAAGAAAGGTAGGATGAAGGATGCGGACCAGGAGAGGTATTTGGTGTCAGATGCCATGGCAAAGAACTCACGGCAGCTGTTGTTTGCGCACATATACAACTACCTCATACGCAACAAGTTCTACGCCACGGCATCGGATTTCCTGAAGGAGGTCGATATACCACTCTCAACAGCAGACAGGATAGAGAAGATTAAGGGCACTAGTGGCAAGAGTCGTGAGGAGGAGGAGCTGGAGGGAGAAATACCGGATTTTCTCCTGAAACCTGAGATGCTTCTGAACTCTTCTGACACCTTTTTGGTGGAATGGTGGGAGATATTCAGGACACTATACGGGCATGGTGAAGAGACAGCAGTGGATAGTATGGGCAATGAAATTAACCAGCAGACATTACAAAAGAAGATTACGGCTATACTGCCGACAAACAAACCAGCAGTACCTCCCCCATTCTCTAATATACCGTCAAACTTCATGGCCTCAGCACAAGCATTCCAAAATATGAAATCACAAATGAACTATGGAATGAATGATTTACCTTATACGTATTCCCAGCAGCAGCAGCAGCAGCAGCAGCAGCAAGGGAAGGCAGCCACTACTGCTAAAAAGAATTCCAATGGTAATGCAGAGAAGTCTAACGCAAGCCCTATTCGGCAGAGGAGCATACCGTCCAATACTATGGACGCTCCTACACAACAACAAGCACTATTAAACGGTATACGACCAACTCTATCTCATAGCATGTCAGCAGGTGTGACTAGTTTCTCTAAGGGTAACCAAAACAAGATCGAGAAGACTAATTCTAATAGTTCTACTAAGACATCAAAAAATTTATCCAATTCTGGTAACATTGACAGTCCTAATACTACTTCTGAAACTTCTGGTAAAGTTGTTAAACCGAAGGCTAAAGCTCGGGTGAATAACAAAGCAACTCTGACCAGACAAGATTCAGGAGCCAAAAATAGTCCTAACAATAGAAATAACGAAGGTAATTTTACGACAAAGGCCAACAATCCTACAGCCATGGCACAAATGGATTATATGCTTCAGAACCAAAGAATGATGAGTATGAGAGGTATGCAACAATCACAATATCCTGTGATGGCGACTAACTCTATGGTCAACAATCCAGCAGAGTTGATTTTTCAATATCAAAACGGTAATCCAATGACCTATAAAAATGGATTTATTCCCGATGATACAAAACAACAGCATGGTACTGAAACAAATACCAATAGTGATCTCAATAAAAATGGTAAAGACAACGCACGTAATATGCAAGACTCATCTAATAGTGAGAAGCTTAATTCCGGTAAAGTCATGTCCAATGGAGGCTCTGAGCTACCAAAAAGCCTCGATTCAACAAATCATGAAGATTCCATTGACTCAATAAATTCAACAGGAGAAGAAAATATATCACAACATAGTGACATGGCGCATCCTATGACTATGTATATGAATCATAAAAAAGATGATGATATTACTTCGAATTCTAACAAATATCCATCAAAAGGATCCCCAAATGGCAATAAGACAGAAGAAATGAATGGTTTTAATGGATGGGAAATACAGGGAATGCAGAATGTTGACAAGTTACGTTATATGCAACAACAGATGCTGCAAGCACAACGAATGGGGAAAGGAATGGATTCTGTTTTACAGCAACAATATTTGATGATGATGAATCTTATGATGAACCAAACAGGTAATGGATATCCTAAACCTCAAAAGTTTGATGCTAATGGCTCCAGTTTACCGAAAGCTAGTAAAAAACAAAAATATCAAGAAAAGAATATTATATCAAAAGAAAAAGAAAGACAAAATAACGAAGAAGCTAATTCAAATGTGAACTCAAATTCAAAGGCTACTTCACGACAAGGAATGTCTATGCCTCAAACTTTCAAAAATGCGAATGTTATGAATAATAGACAAAATTTTCCAGTAAATGGTATGCAAGGTATGCCTAACATGAACTCACAAAATATGCAACATATGAACATGTCTAACATGAGTATGCAAAATATTCAAAATATGCAAAATATGCAAAACTTGCACAACATGCATAATATGCAAAATATGCACCCAATGCATAACATGCACAACATGAACATGCAAAATATACCAGGTATGCCAGCTATGCCAGGTATTCCTGGGATGTTGCCTCAAGGTATGTTACCTCAAGGGATGCCGGGAATGTATGGTATGTCTGGATATCCTCCGATGCAGAGTACACACGACATGCAGCATATGTATAATATGCAGAATATGAATCAGATGAACTATTCGTCGGATAATAGTGTTAATGCGGATATGACTAAGGCTAGATATGAGCAAGGCATAAGGAATTATAGAGACCCCAGGAATGATGTAGAAATGATGAATGGAGGTTCACCTAACCAAAATTATACCAAAGTGAATCTCAAATCACAAGCTAATGAGACATCTGAACGGAATAAGCAAACTAATAGCGCATATTCTGAGGACCCCTTTGAACTTTTTGGAATGAATTAAACACATAGAGTTAGCAAGATTGTTGGATACATTTTTTATTTGGACAAGACTCTAAGAATATATCCCTATAGATGAAATGTAGCATCTGCTTTTCGAATTAACACTAGAATTCAATCTAGCCTAGACAAATAGTATTATATAATATCACGGAACTATATACTCTTATTACTTCTAACTGCATATTTTCCACAGGTTTGGAATACTACATATGATTTATGCTAGGATTTTAAGTGCTAGTTTTAATGTGATTTATAAAAAAGGTATGTCACACAACAAACCTTAAATTAGAGGTATAGCACTAAAAGTTTCATATTAGTCAGTGATTCACAATCACCATAGCCGTACGCTATTATCTGTTTCAGTTCTAGAGACTTATATCCTTTTATGCGCGACCATAAAAACAGGATAGTTATGTGGTTATCTTTCTATCCCATTTCTGTTATAGGAATAAACGTAGCAGATGAGGATACAGTTAACTGATGTACTTATATATAAAATTAAGCTTATCTTAATCTTACCTTTGTTCTTATTACTTCTATCTCTACAGTTTTTTATTGATTACAATATCCAAAACACTCAATATGAATCTGTAATTATTTGGTAACCAAAACATAAAATAAAGAAAAAAAATTTAAATAGAAAAGATACTCTCAGATATAAAAAATTAGTATTATACAGTTGATATTTCCATTATGTCTGCTTTAAGTTATAAATAATAAACGTACTATCATGCATTATGTGTATGTATAAAATATACAGAAAAAAAATTATTAATAGGCAGTGTCCTAGACTTAACGCTTACGTTGTTTCTTCCATTTAAACGCCACATTACCTTTACTATCTGTGATCTTTTTTTTTGAACCTTTCTTCATGCGTTCCCTTTGGTTATCCATTCTCTGTTGAATTTCCCTAAGCTGCTGTTCTCTCTCTTTATGTTGCTGGACCAACTTTATCTTTTTCAACCTTTTCTTATCTAAGGACTCCTTTGGCATAAGTAACGTATCTGGATCTGCTACGTTCAACTCTTGAGAAGTTAGTTGATCCTTAGTCAATCTATTTTCTCTTCTGTTTAGAAATTCTTTTGTTGTATTGAAGTAGTCTTCTGGTTTAAATTCTCTCATAGCCTCCTGGTCATCAACGAACACGGTGTGTTGGGACTGTGCTTTGAATCCAACCTCTTGGGTCTTCCTCTTCAGTTTATTGAGTTCATTTTGTCTTAATGTCCTTATGTAGTTACTATCTTGGGTCTTTAACAGTTTCACCTGATCCATGGTCAACGATGGATCTTCATCATCTGCATAACGTGATTTTATCAGTAATCCCTTGTTGTCCACTTTCCGGGAGTTCATAGCATGGTAATATTCATCAGGGTTCCTATCCTTAGCTTTACTTCTTAGAACTTTCAGCGCATTCTGCTTCTTATGGTAATCTTGAGCACGCTTCACATAGTCCTTGTGTTTCTCTAGGAAACCAAGCCTGGTACGGCCAGCCACTTGGGAACGCTCCCTATGTTGCTTCTTCTGGATATCATGCACTAATTTAGCCATATCTCAATACCCTGTAAGTTATGATATATTAGAATTCTTTTTTGTATAACCAGTTTTCTCCAACCTTTGCCTTACTCACTATTATTCAGGATGTAAAACCTTGATCTTATCTAGGTTCAAATAACAATGTACTGGTTATAATTGATCAGTGACTCGAGTATTCATAAGCTGACAATATTGATTAATTAATTTGCCAAAAAAAAAAAAAATTGCGATGAGCTCATCGCAAAATTTCATTAATTACATACGTATAACATGATGGAAACGTGCACAAATTGAATAACGATAGGATTAGCTTTAATTGCTAAGAAAGCCATTTGATAGAGAAGATCCATAATCTGTAAGAAGTGTATAAGCAAAGGATAATACTACATTTTGTGTGATAATATTCGTGTCCAACTAAGATAAGTAGACTAGGAACGGTTTCTTCTTTTTGTTTGTGACTTGGTATAAGGTATTAGTGAGAGAAAAATTTCATTATAGAAGCAACATCTTATGGACATCGAATTGGATAGCACGAAACCTTATAAGGTGCCAAGTTTCCCGGTAACTCTTCTACTTAGTATTGTTGCTCGTAAAAATTTTATAGTTTTGTTTGACAAGGACCGGGAGGGTCTTAATGAGGGAGTTTCGCATGAGCAGTTATTGAAGGAGAGCATAGATAAGACGTTCGAAAAATGTGTTCTTAATTATGATATTAAGTATCATATGGTTGGGAAGATAACAGACGAGTTAATTGAAGAAGTAAGGTATAAGGATAAAAGTACACATGGACCTTCTAGTGAACAAGAAATAGACAGAGAGGATGACGATCATACGAAGTTAGATGACGATCGTCAACTAATGGAGCTCTATATCATAGAGGATATTAATACCAGATCACTTGAGGACTATACCGAATTGGGAAAACTAATGAGAGAAGGGTATCTATACAATGTTAGGCATAACAGAATACCTGGGAACAAACCGCACTGGAAACTATTCATAGGGACTGTTCTGTGGAATAGAGACGATTATAACATACCCGAAGACGTGTTAAATATGGGTAAAGAGGATAAGAAGTATTCTCACAAGCATGGTCAATCCTTCAAATTCAAGTCTTTTGCTACGGGGTTTGAAGATTGGATAAGACATAAATTTTGGCTTGTGACAACAATTGAGATTCCCACAATAAAGCCTGTTATAGAAGTAGAAGATGTTGATGAACAACAGAGTTTTGACTCTGTGGTGTACACGAAAGAAAAGAAAAATAGCAATGGCCCCGCAGTTGAGAAGGAAGTAGATGAAGAAGACGGCGATAAAGATGTTGACGACGAAGTTACCAAGAATTATGAGGGATACGAGAACATTCATATCCAGGCCTCGCTTAGAAGATACCTGTTAGATATTATGGTACATATCAGAACTCATCGACTCTCATTCAATGCCCGTGGTGGTGGCGTACACAAGAACAGTTACTCTGATATCATCATTCTTTCAAGGCTAATTGCAATCAGGGACAACAGAAAGTTTGTCACCCCGCAACACGTACGATTGGCGTCAATGTGGTATTTCCCCTCTCAGCTGAGTATTATAGACGACTCTATGAAGGATAATTCCATCTTATATGGTAGCAAGCCTGAGTTAGTCAGAGAACTAATGAAAAGATTAGTATTCGTACGCAATAAGAAAATCGTAGAAATGAATAACCCACTTTTTATCGAAGCTCTCATAGTTCGAAACGCCATAAAGAAGATTGTCCCACCTGTATAGCATATAATGTTTACAAATTCAAGTATGTTTTGTTCTTTCTTTTTTTTGTTTCTGTTACTGCCATTTCATAGTATTTTATTGTCTTATATTTGATCTTGATAGTATATAGAATATACATGAAAATAAATATTGACCATATAATACAGAAACGCGATAAATTACCCTAGTCATGTATATTGAAAATACCTCGGAATCAACGGCTAGAATACTACTAACCCCATGAATACAATGGTATCTCAAGTGTGCAAGGTCTAGAGCTGCTGAAAAAGTACCCGTATTTCCTAATCGGGTTAGCCAGGGTCCAAAAATAGTCTTTCACATTATAAAAATATTCGCGTTGTTGACGCGTTGCTACTTTCTAGAATCTATCTTGAACACTATCAGCTAAAGTAAAATAAAACACTTAGAAGAAGGCGAAGAACAGAAAACAGAAAAAGGAGGCTTCTATCGCCATGTTTTCTTTCTTTTTTTTAAATAATTATTTTTCCGAAAAAAGTTTTTAAGGGTCCAAAAAAAACAAACGGTTTTTCCGAGTAGCGGGGTTTTACTGCAGGTTTCTGATCACAAGAGTTAAAGAAAAAAAGAAAGGAAACGCGAAAATACATTCTTCCGGTCTCGAGCGCGTAGTATTACACAGGATCAGGAAAAATATCAACAGTGAAGAAGCATCAAAAATAGACCATCTCTGTTAAAATGATGGGATGATTTGGTACTCATAATGGATTAAAGTAAATAAACAGAATAAATCTCGCGTTGACAGGATACTCGTAGTGGTCCCACAAAAAGTGAATCTTGTAATTTATTTTCTTGGGCTTTTTATTGGATCTGATGCCCATAAATGGTAAACACTGAATCTCATTGCCACGGTGTTCTAACAGACAAGGTGGCGTTAAAATGCAAAAGGAACTAATGGGTAAAGCAAAAAGAGTGGGTTTTGTCCAAAAATAAACAAAGGAGAAGAGATTGCGCATATACAGTGCTTTTAACAACGAGATTCGATCTAATTTTTTCTTTCTTCCTTTGATTCTAGATTTGTAAAAATAAATTCCTGCTATCCACCTAAAGGTTTTCTATTTTACCAGTGAACTGTAATGATAAGTAAATAAACAAAAATCGACAAAAAAATAAGTATATAAGGACAAGTAAAATATCAATCAATAGTCTTTTTTTTCTTTCCATTTCCATTTTATGTTATAAAGAATAAAAAAACCATCCTAAAAACTTAACTTTCGCTTAATACAAAACCCTAATAATAAAAATGATGTACTCTACTGTTTTCACCGTTGCTTTGGTCGCTTTGACCAACATGGCTTCCGCTGCTGATGCCATCTCTCAAATCAACGATGGTCAAATCCAAGCTACCTCTGCTGCTACCACCACCAAGGCTACCACCTCTGCTCACGCTTCTTCTTCCATGTACGTTCCATCTTCCAACGCTACTACCACCATCCACCAACAAACCGCTAACGGTGCTGGTAAGGTCGCTGTCGGTATGGGTGCCGGTGCTGTTGCTGCTGTCGCTATGTTGTTGTAAGTATCCTAACTTACGATAATATATTTTATTTTTTATTTTTATTTTTAATCTAATAAATAATAAATTTACGACATCAATTTTCAGTTTTTAACCGCATTCACGTCCTTTTTTAAAGCTACTATTCCGGGAGCAGAAGTACTCTATCTTTCATTTTCTTTTCAATACAAATAACATATAAGATATGGTAACGAATTTAAAATGGAAAGATTGATAATTAAACTTCTACATATAGAGAATTTAATTTTTTCCACAATAATTTTTTTGTTCTATATAAAAAAAATTAAATAAATAATAGGCATATAGATACCCCTCATAACAAATAGTATTTTCCTTTTTGTTTATTACAATTATTGCGGAGTTTAATCTAACTCACAAGAGATTATAACATCGTTAATTTATATATATTTAAATCAGGAGAATGTCTCCACATGTTGAAATATAAAGACTAACGTTTTTCTTTTTAAGAACAATTTTTTTTTATCTACAATATTAATACTCTCAAAATGTAAGTTCATACATTTTCCTTTATTTTAGCAGAGAAACCCTTCTGTTAAGTCAAAATATTAGCATTGGTACTCAAATGAAAGCTTAATCTAGACGCGTATGTTATCAACGCCAATACCCAAATCTCTATCGAGTGTCAATACCACTTTTGACACATAATTGAGAAAAACACAGTAAAAAAACGCTGGGAACCCCTCCTCTCCAGTTTTGGATATCATTATATAAGTTGGCATTGTCACATGGCCGGAGAAGAAAAAATATATTTAGACAGCTTCACATGTTCCTGGCTTGTTTACCGTATTACCACTTTAGGTTATATTGAGGAAAAGGCCTTTTTCTAATAAAGAGTTTTGTGCAGTATCTTCTATCAAGTTCAAAAAAAAAATACGTCATTTTATTTATTTTCTTTCTTTTTTTCACACCTGTAGAAGTCTCTCTACATTCAAACATTCTCAGAACAGAATAACCCTTTTTCTTTGGGTGTTATCCTATTTTTATTTAAACCTATACGACATTCTCTCTGTAATAAATATATAATTACAAAGAGAGTTTACTTTACGTACCGAAATGGATCTACATTGTTAAACTTCTATTTATAGAAAACATAAACAATAAAAATAACAAACATGTACAGTTAAACCCCCGTACGGACACATTGGATAGGGTGGGACTCGACAGTCTAACTGCAAGACGTAGCTACCTATTTTTTTAAAATGCACTTCTAATCTACGTGTCCCCCACAAAGGGTAAAAAGGGGAGTAACAATTAGTAGCATAAAGAAAACAACAACCCCCCCACCGTAATTAGTTGTCCTCTCAAGATTTCTTGTGCGTCACGCAATATTTTACAACATTCTACAGAAACACAAGCAGAAGAAACACAAGTAGGAGAAAGTACACGGTAAAAAAACTTCTTAGACCCTATTGGCATTTCCCGTAAAGTATAACCCAAGTATTCCATATAGCACTGTTAATACCCAAAAATAGCACCTTACACTTCATTCACAGTGTTTATTTATTTATTTACCTTTCAGTGTATGGGAAGAGAATATATTGATTGTAGCTGCGTTTCTGTCAGCCATACCACGGCACTGGAAAAGGGCCTTTTTTTTTATTAGGACTTGATAGAAATAAAAATGACGAATGTAAATAAATAAATATTTGAAAAGGGTTACGGTAGCTTCTTTGCTTTTTTAGAAGCTTCGACAGCTAAGTTAGCATTGACATCGATAAAGTGGGTAAAAAAAATATAATTAAAAAAAAGTATATAAACCCATACTTTTAATTATATCGAATAGATAACTGTAGTTCTTTTTTCTTTCTATATAATACAGAAAAAAATAATCCATCCTCTATACAGTCGATATTTTAAACATTAAAAAAACCACTCGCTACACTATTAATCAAAAATGAAGTTCTCTACTGCTTTCTCTGTTGCTTTGATCGCTTTGGCCAAGGTTGTCGTTGCTGACTCCCAAACCTTCGGTTTGTTGTCTATCCACTCCGGTTCTTCCGTTCACTTGTTGGGTGCTTTCGCTGACAACGGTGCTATTGTCTTCAAGTCCGGTTCCAACTCTCTATCCGGTACCGTTACGGATGCTGGTAAGTTGAAGTTCTCTGACAACACCTATGCTGTTGTTGGTTCTGACGGTTCCGTTAAGGAAGGTTCCGAAGCTGATGCCACCACTGGTTTCTCTTTGACTGGTGGCCGTCTAGCTTACAAGGACAGCACTGGTTTCTACGCTGTTCCATCTGGTACTGAATACAAGTTGTCTACTGAAGATGCCTCTGGTTCCACCGGTATTGTTGTCTCTGCTAGATCCGCTACTGGTAGCACCGTCCCGGACTTCACCCCATCTGGTTCCTCTTCTGGTTCCTCTGCTGGCTCTTCTGCCTCTGCTGCCACTTCTGCTGCTGCCTCCCACACTGCTGCTGCCATCTCTCAAATCACTGATGGTCAAATCCAAGCTACCTCCACCATCCATCAACAAACTGCTAACGGTGCTGGTAAGGTTGCTGCCGGTATGGGTGCCGGTGCCGTCGCCGCTATTGCTATGTTGTTGTAAATTTAATGGAACCAAAATATCCATTCATTATTTCAAATTTACAATTTTTTTCATTTCAATAATTACTCTTTTTTAAACTGGTTTTAAAAAAATAAGCATTTTTAATTTAAATAAACAACATATATACCAAATAGAATTTCATCGGTGTCAATTCACCTTTTACCATTACATATTATACCATAATAAATAATAAGAAGGTTTAATTTCCCTCATAATTGCTAGTTTTATTTTTGAACTTGAGTAGAAACAACTCTGTTGCAACATTCCAAAAGCTCTGAGATTCCAAAAACTCTGAAGTTATAATTTTCTTTAGATTATATTGATTCTATTAATGAATATATATTCTCAGTTAATTAACAGTACCATGTGCCACGGGTGAAGTTCGACTCAGCATTTACACATTGATGATGCTTTGTAGATTACTTTGGAAACGTTGAGACATCAGCTTGATTTACGGTATATTGTTATCATCTATAATATACGTCTAGTGTTATTGTAAAGAATAAAGTCTCACAATGATTAGGAGAACATGTGATGTCGAAATAGACAGAAGAATAATGTTTCATTTTCGATGAACGGTCAGCTACTATATTGAGGTCGCAATAAATAACATTAAAGACCCTATCGTTATGTTGATAATTATGTTTATATTTATGTTTATATTTATGTTTTATATTTCGTTTTGGTATGATATCCTCGTGACAAAAACTAGAGTGTGTTAGGTCTATAATGAGTTAAAGGATGGATGCCGGCGAATAACATTTAGCGTGTAGTAAATCTCATAAGATGCAGGGACTGTTACGACGCGTAATTCATAAACTACGTAAGTCTGGAATTCAATTAATTGCTGACCCACAGTGAAGGTGTGGCTGATTTTTGACTGGCTCGTCACTATGCTCCGGCCTAGCCTCACATCCTTTTAGTTAGGTCATTATGTAAAAATAAGAAAGTAAATACTAGCATTGTCACCTGAGGTTCCGGAGAGCTAAAAGATTAAAACAGCCTCGCACCCTATTATTAAGTGGAAACTTGTTTACCCAATTACCTTTAATGGATAGATTGCGGTGGGTATGTGGGGTGATGTAAATTCAATAAATATAAGATTTAACATTTAAAAAGAAAAGGAATAGGCAACATGCAAAGCAGTGCAGTTATTTCTTACCAAAAAAGAGTATCTTGAAATACGTCATTTCACAGTGTTTACTAATTTCTTTTTTTCGTGTTATTGTTGTAGAGGCCTAGCTACATCATACCACTTCATAAGTTTCTTTTTAACTTATGACCAAAACATTCTCAGTAGAATACATTGCCGTTATTTTATTATAAGCTATTATTTTTGTATTGACTGTTCTAAAAGAATTCAAAGGGAAACAGGTATCAGAAGGGAATAAGGGTTAGCATATCAGGTGTAGCAAATGGATCTGCGTTATAGCTTCTATTTATAGGATTCAGAATGAAGGAATATAAAGTTAGACCAACAAAAATATAATAGAGGAAACACGATACCAATCGAAAAGATGCTGAACTATGATACAGCCAGCGAAGTGAGCAAAAAGCATAATATAGTCAATAACGTAGTTTCTAGCTTGTAGTACTTACAATCTCAAACAAATTGACGTGTCACCCACAACAAAGAGGAGAATATGAAAGAGGGCCCACAGTATTTATTAGTAATATACTTTTTTCGTTGTTACGATTTTTTGTCCATCAACAAAGTATTATTGCCATCTTTTAACGACTAGTGAGACGAAAATCACCTTTTCCCTATTACCAGGATAATAGGCAGAGTCAGTTGTGTACCACGCAATAATCCGTCTACCATTTTCCATCCATTCATCAATAAACAAATATGATAGCGTAGTTTTTATCAGCCATACCACGTCCCACCCAGCTAAAGGAATTAATGAAAAAAATCTCCTTTTCCTTAGAGACATAATTGTTGATAGAATAGGATTGAGCTTCCAGGAGAGTGATTAAGAGGAGTACACAAATGAAGAGCTACGGTATCTCTATCCCTGGGTTTTCTTTTTGTAGCTTCCGTTTTTAGAATAATTTTATGATCTTAAATAAATAAGAATAGCAAATATAATTTACCGTGAAATCTAAAAAAAAACAAGTATATAAACTGGTATTATTTCTTGAGATATCTGAGTTTTTTATTTCATTGCTGTTCATATTTTAAACTAAAATCTAAAAACCCATCCTCTATACAGTCGATATTTACAACAAAAACCACTCGCTATACTATTATTAAATGAAGTTCTCTACTGCTTTCTCTGTTGCTTTGATCGCTTTGGCCAAGGTTGTTGTTGCTGACTCCCAAACCTTCGGTTTGTTGTCCATCCACTCTGGTTCTTCCGTCCACATGTTGGGTGCCTTCTCTGACAATGGTGAGATTGTCTTCAAGTCCGGTTCCAACTCTTTGTCCGGTACTGTTACTGATGCTGGTAAGTTGAAGTTCTCTGACAACACCTATGCTGTTGTTGGTTCTGACGGTACTGTCAAGGAAGGTTCTGAAGCTGATGCCACCACTGGTTTCTCTTTGACTGGTGGCCGTCTAGCTTTCAAGGACAACACCGGTTTCTACGCTGTTCCATCTGGCTCTGAATACAAGTTGTCCACTGACAATGTTTCTGGTTCTACTGGTATTGTTGTCTCTGCCAGATCCGCTTCTGGTTCTACTGTTCCAGACTTCACCCCAGCTGGTTCTTCTGGTGCTAGTTCTGGTGCTAGCTCTGCTACCACCTCTGCTGCTGCTTCCCACACTGCTGCTGCCATCTCTCAAATCACTGATGGCCAAATCCAAGCTACCTCCACCATCCACCAGCAAACTGCTAACGGTGCTGGTAAGGTCGCTGTCGGTATGGGTGCCGGTGCTGTTGCCGCCGTTGCTATGCTGTTATAAACCTGAAGGCATCAACATTCTACTAATTGACACTTTGATTTAACTGTTTTTCAACTTTTATAGCTACCATTTCATTTAACCAGGATTAAACCACTTTAAAACAAATTAAACAAACTATATACCCATTGAGTGGTAATTCACTCATCATATATAATCTACTAAATGATACAGCTATTAAACAGAACCAGTGCTTTTACGACCGAGCAAATTTTTAATACCTATTTTATGTGTATAAACTCAATGGTATATTAGAATATATATAGCATCAAAGATCAGAAGTTATATAACAAACTACTTGAAATAATGAATAATTATTTAGTCAATATATTTAAATCATAGCATACGTAGAGTACCCGCTGATAGAAATTTTCAAGTTCGATCTGCATTCCGGGTAATTATAAAAATTCAGCGATGAGCTAGGATGGGATAATGTTGATGTATGCATCACTTTAAGTGTAAATATACAAAAGTTTATATACTTTATAAGACTGAGGAGCTAGCCACTTTCTACAAAATACTGTTGTACTACACATCATTTGCTCACATAATATATTCCAAGTTTTTTTTTGCATTCTTTAGCAGTTCACATAACTCATGTCAGAAAGGAAAGCTATTAACAAGTATTACCCACCGGATTATGATCCCGCTAAAGCTGAAAAGTTAGCTCGGTCTATGAGCAAGAAGCTGAAGAGCAGTGACAGAAATGAATCCTCTATACGGTTAATGACACCATTTAGTATGCGGTGTTTGAAATGTGATGAATATATACCGAAAAGCAGGAAATTTAATGGTAAGAAGAAAGTGTTGGATGAGAAGTATCTAGGCAGCATCAAGATGTTTCAATTCACCATACGGTGCCCACAGTGTGCCAATACTATAAGTTTTAGAACAGATCCCAAGAGTTCCGACTATGTAATGGTAGTTGGAGGGGTACGAAACTATGTACAACGAAAAGACGAGGAAGACAAGGCAAAGAAAGAGACTTTACAGGAAACTCTTGAGAGACTGGCACGTGAAAAGGAGCTTGAAGAGTCAGATGGAAAAGGATTACCATCTGGTAAGGGTAAGATGGAACTACTCGAAGATAGATTATCTAAACTACAGAAACAACAAAAGGATGCAGAAACGCTAGAGAAGCTCATAGAAAAAAACCAACAGAAGTTGGAACTCTCTGAGAAGTTAACCTTCTCAACTCTTCAGCCAGAAACAGCAATCGAGGATAATGCACTCAATAAAGCAGTAGCAAATGCTTTTGCATCCGAAAACAGTCAAGGAACGGTGATCTCGCCACCAAGTGCTCCACCACCACTACAGAAACCTAAAATCACCATGAAAATCAAGAAGAAATCTCTCGGAATAGTGAAGAAAAGGAATAAATAAGAAATAACTTACATGTACATAACACCCAATTTCGTAGTATGCATGCATCTGGCCTTATCAATTGCCAGTTCCGTTCCGTGGAATGAGTATAAGCGGAGTCCCATATTTCGATTTTCACTGTGAGCTGATTCCGAAAATTTCTTTTCTTCTTCGGCTCCGTCTTTCTCTCTCTCTCTCTTTCTTTCATCTTCAACTGATTAAGCCCGGGTGGTACTCACTATATATCAAAGGTTTCAGTGAGAGAGGACGCCATCTGCTTATGCATTCAACAAACCATTCAACAAACCATTAAACAAGTGTGATCGTTGATCTGACTATAAAAACAGTGACAAAAGATATCTGATCTTAAAAGCAAATTTTCCCAAAAAACAATTCCTCAAAATCAAAAAAAAACAACAACAAAAATAACAGCAACAACCAAATAATTATAATGGCTATTCCTTTCCCATATACGGTTCAGACCACGAAACCCGACTTAGAATATGAAGAATTCGAGGGTGCGAAATTTGGTTACGTTTTGTGGAAAGTGGCTGAGGGTGCTCCTAAGGCCCGTTTGCTACTTGTTCACGGATTTGGTGAATACACCACTATTAACTCAAGGTTAATGGATCACTTAGCGTTAGCAGGGTATGAGTCCTTTACTTTTGACCAGCGCGGTTCAGGCGTAACATCTCCTGGTAAATTGAAAGGTCTCACCAATGAATACCACACATTCAAAGATCTAGACCATTTTATCGAGAAGAACTTGAAAGAGTGTGGTAACTTACCTTTATATCTATGGGGTCATTCTATGGGCGGTGCAATAATCTTGAACTATGCCTGTCACGGGAAGTACCGTGAGAAAATTGCTGGGTACATTGCATCTGGTCCATTAATTATATTACACCCACACTCCAAACCAAATAAGCTGACAGAATGGATCTCTCCAATGTTGGCCAAGTGTCTCGGGAAACATCGGATTGACACGGGACTGGACCTCGATGGTATCACAGCTGACCCACGTTACCGGGAATTTCTACAGAACGATAAGCCTATGAGTATTCCTATGTATGGGTCCTTTGAGCAGATATACGATTTCTTGGAGCGTGGTAAACGTCTGTACAACGACACCAATGGCCTAGTTTCAAAGAAATATCCAAAGGACAAGCCCGTGCTGGTGCAACACGGTCAAGGAGACACAATCAATGACCCGAAGGGCTCCGAGAAATTCATCGAACTTTGCCCATCGACTGATAAGACTTTGAAAACTTACAAGAACGCAAGACACAGTATCCTGTCACTTGAAACCGATGAATCATTCAATCTAGTTTTCTCGGACTTGAAGAAGTGGCTAGACGCACACACTACATCTCAGAGCAAGTTGTAAAAATAACTAAATAAGCTAGTAAATCATAATCAATTATTTAATAAAAAGCCAATTCATAATAAAATTACATAAAAATTATATTTTTTTGCTATTACAATAAGTGGAATTTTTTATTCCACGCACACAAATCCCGTAAATCATTTATTACATAACATAAGAAATTATCCAAGTATTATCCAAAGAAATAATCTACTATCAAAGCTAAAAGCACACCAATTTTGGACATTTCATGTGTGATGTGCTATTAAAGCAGTTGTCAAACTGTTGTCAAATTCTTGAACAAGATATAATCAGTTACGATATAAAAAGTGAAAATGGGTGTCTCTCGTCTTTTACTGGTTAGTTGAAAGGGACATGCAGGGGGGACAATCATAGAGAGGGACAATCGTGGGAAAGAGTCGTAGGCAGACCAGCTCCTAGAGTCGTAGGCAGACAAGCTCCTAGAAGGAGAAACTCGTAGAAGGGGCCAGTGGTAGAAGGAGACAATTGTAGGGGGACAATCGTAGAAGGGACAGAATTAAGGGTTGGGGTATCCCCTAAAAAACAAACAAGAAAAGACTTTTTTAATAATACAGGAAGTTGATGCGATTTTTGTACATATGTATATTCAATTTCTAATGTATTTGTGCTATTGGTAAAACACCTAAGGAAGTCAAATATCTTAAAGAGGACGAAGGAATTGTCATGAGAGTCGTATTTCTTAATTGAAGAGGAAGAAGAAGTAGATTTCTTTAAATTTGGCAGTTCGTAGTGCGATAGCGACAAACTTTTCTTTTAGTAAGAAGAAGACAACAAGCCTTGTATACTAAGTAAAATGAAGAAGGAAGAACACTTACAAAAAACTTCTAAAAAACTTTAAATTCTTTCTTGAAGTTAAGTAGGGACAGGGTACCGGGAGAGGTTTGGGATAGAGAAGGGGTGGCGGAAACTTATTGTAAGAATTGTGTAATTTAACTGTAATAATGAAAGTGAAAAAAAAGAGGGAAATTAGATAGAAGAAAGAATTAAATCAACTTAAAAATATTTACAAAAGAAATAAAATATATAAATAAATTGAATATATATAAATAAAAAAAATTACTTGCTCACTGCGGCATAACGATATCTTGTTCTTTAAATAAAGTACATAAACAATATTATTAGGAATCAATAAGAAAACACCATATCCCAAACTATATGAGAAGGTTTATAAGATAGAGAGTTAAAATAATAATAATAACAACAATAATAATAATAAAAAAAAATATAACAACGCACAATATACAAACATACAAAACATTATTTAATAATTAAATGGATTGTCGTACTGGGACTATGTTAGATGTGTTTGAGAGGGCTGTACAGGATCCGTGTTCTTTAGACCTGGATGAGCAAGACGAGTTAGAGAAGTTTTATGTTTATGGCTCCGACGATTATGAAACTGGAAACCTCGACCCAAGGAATGAGGAAGGTCAGGACGAAATTCGAGGGCTTAACAATGAACAAGTGCGAGACCTAGACCAAGTATTAGGCCAAGAACAAGAACAAGAACAATACCAAGACCAAGGCCAAGAACAAAGTGGTAGT
This sequence comes from Nakaseomyces bracarensis, assembly GCF_045282275.1. Taxonomy (NCBI): domain Eukaryota; kingdom Fungi; phylum Ascomycota; class Saccharomycetes; order Saccharomycetales; family Saccharomycetaceae; genus Nakaseomyces; species Nakaseomyces bracarensis. Next base: position 137,793 of record NW_027263956.1, read on the forward strand.
GAGACTGTCACCCCTCATACATATGTAGCCGTAGAGCGAGGAACGAGTTTTATCATTCCTACGACCTCTTTTACTAACGTCGCTCTGGATCCACTGGAAGAGGAGGACCCATTGGTTGAGCTGTGTGGAGAAGATGAGGAAGACGAAGAAGAACAAGGAGAAGAAGAAGATAAAGATACTTCTCATAAGGATAAGAAGTCGAAGCTGACAAGAAGGAGGAAACCTTCTATAACCTCAAGTAACTCATCCTCATATCTGTCTGACGTCTCATCTATCCAGTCTGCTACAAAGTTGAGGTCACCTGCAAAACAACAGGACCAAAAGTTTAAAAACCCATTCAAAACTCCTTCTTTTACTGCTTCATCGAATTATAATATAAATTACAACAACGTTCCATCTAATAATAATATAAACTATAACAACGCATCCTCTCCTACGGATCAGTTTAGACTAAGACGCACAATGACAGACCCAGATTTTCCTTTGAGGCCTTCAGTACTTTCTAGAAGGAATACGAGCACTATTATCCAGCAGATGAATAATAACAGCAGATCTCAGTCTATCCAAAGTTCGAAACCCAGAAAGCCTTCCCTAAAACGGGCCTCCAACAGTAGTATGGGAGCTCTGAACAGGAATAATAGCTTTCAGCCTCCACAGAGAAGTAACAGTACATCATTCGTGCCTGGAAACGCAATCATGGAAGATTCGCCATCACCTCAGTTAGAATCACCATCAAGGCCTTATTCAAGGTGCGGCAGTATAGCTATCCCTACTCATTTGTACTCGCTAGAAAAGTACGTCTCATCGCAGTTAGATGCTCTGGCTACTAAAGACTACAAGAACGAAGAGGACATTCCTCCTACATCACGTGGAAGCAGAAAGCAAAGAAGCTATACGGTAGCTGGGCTAGTAAATACATTTGATGGAGGAAATGATAAAGTTAGGGGAGCGGATCGCCCAACAGGTAATTTGTCAAGATGTAGCAGCTCAAGAAAGAAATCATATATTGAAATGTCCTTAGAGAACTCATTCGCGTAACATAGAAAAAACGATTATGTCTTAATAATGATGAAAAAAAAAAATAACTCAAAGAAATAAATGACATTGTCTAGGTACAATTACAATAAGGACACTTACCTCTATTTTTTCATTCCTATTTTCTATTTATTTTCCTATTACTAATCTTCCAGATTAAAACTTTATTTTATCAAAAAAATTATTGGTTCAGAATCCCAAAATTTTACTTCATTACTACCTTCATGCGTCTTTGCCCCCTATATCGTGAGACCTAATTGATAGAGAGCTTAAACATTTAATATTAATAGGATGATCAGGATAGACATAAAGCTCTCTTCGGTAGTTTCTCACAGCCACATGAGGTCAAAAATTTATTATTTTTTCTCTATTCTTTAATAATATTCGAACAGGTTTTCTTTTCTCAGACGATTGAGAATTTTTTTTTTATTAATAATCTTTATTTTATTACCATCCCCTAAAATAAAGAAGTAAACAGAGTATTACAGCGTTACACCAACGCATGTTATAATATATTACATTTTTTTGAGCTTAGATATTTGAATTCAGTGATGTATTCAACTAACTTGAGAGTTTTACAATAACAACAATCAAACGAAAAAAGTAATAAAAAAATAAAAAATCTAAGAATTAATTTCTGTAAGATAACTTTAACCATTTTTGTTGTTATTGCAATCAGTTAGATATATATTTTTTGTTTTTTGTTGGATTTAGTTAGTGCTATTGATTTCGATTAAGCGCTTGTTTTGGTGTTATTTTTCAGTTTAATATGTTATCTTTCTTGTTTATGTTTTCTTTTTTGTTATTATTTTGATTGATCTGTTTTATGTTTGTTGTGTCTAAACCACAGCTAACAACCATATGATTTCATTGATTTAAAAAATACTAATAGGTTTGTTTTGAAAAGCCTCTTTATTCTTCAATGGCTTTTCTTAAATCCTATATATCCATTCCTTTTAATATTCCTTTTTATTCTCTCCATTCAGCACATGTTTTTTTTATAATCCTATTCTATCTATTTGCTGTTAATACCCCATTTATTGAAGAGTCGTTTTATGTTAAGTAGTGATTTTATTTAACTCAATAAATAAGAAATATGTGTAGCTTGCTTTCTAAACGTGTCCATAAATGATAGAATGATACATATGCATATTATTACATGCTCCCATCTATATAAGTGCGTGAGATAAAAAATATTTTTACAGAACAAAAAATTGGTCTACAAAGGTGGTTTTTAGACACGAGCCTTTTGTAGAGTATATAATATTACATCAGTTACAGTTACATAATCAAATTTTCTTTTTAAGCCATCTACTAAATCTTGTGGCAGCAGCTAGTTTTTTATCATCTTTTTCATGGCGATGATGGTTCGTGCTCTTCTCAGTTTTCCCATTAGCCATATTTTTATTCAAACCGTATCCTGAAGAGGATTTTTTTGATCCGTATACAGTGTTTCTGTTTTGATTACGTTGCGTAGGTTCATTAGTTGGTCTTGCACGTTCGGTAACTTTGGTGAATATTTCAAACAGTTCAGTTTGCCCCGAACTTGTAAAAAGACTCATGAACTTACCATCGCGATTGAATTGCTGAGCTAAATTTACAATAATGAATCTATCTCTGGTATAGTAGGTGTTATTTATGAGATTAGTAATAAATTTCTCACGCTCCGTCAATGCCACCGAGGGATATTCATAGTCTGATAGCTTATTTAATAAACGATCAAGTTTGTTGACAAGTAATTCCGATTCAGTTCCCAAATTATCGAAAATATCAAAATCCTTCTTCGTGACTTTCTTAGATTGTAATGATGGTAGCTTTGAAGTAATGGTCATTATTTTAGGTGAGTCATGCTCTCTCAAAAACTTCATAAGATCATCACCGAAAACATCTAAATTATCCTCTGTAATTTCTTCAAATTCAAGCTCGCCTATAAATGGCTTCTCTTCATCCATAGTAGTCCAGTCTTCTAGTCCATCAAAATCGGATGCTCTTTCATTTTTGATATTATTCTGGGCACCAAGTTTATCAGTGATAATTAGCTCTATAAATTCAGTTTCATCCTGATATTTGTCAATTCCATAAATAGAGAATTTCATGTATGGTAAAACATTCTTGTTAATTCTAGCTAAACTGGTTCTAGGGTCATCGGAGAGATCCAATATTTTCGATGAAAAATCGAGCTTCTTTCCAGTAACTTTATCAATATAATCAGTGACCTCATCCGAAAGGTCTACAATAAAAGGATTTAGTCTCTCCAACCAGGCCTCCTTAGTCCCGAATTCATTCAAAGTTGACAAGTTATGAAGCACTTTCGTTAACAACAACATATTTCTGGTTTGCTGCATAGATAAATGTCCCTCTGTAAATTTGAATAGTTTAGGATTTAGAAAAAGTGGACAAAAGAATCTCAAAAACAAAAATACCGAAATACACTGCAGCACGATCTTTTGATTTTTCTCCAAGGCAACTATTTCAAAACCTTTACGTATTTGTTGAAGTTGATTTTTAATAGACTGAGGAAGGTCATTGCTAGTCTCGAGTATTCTATTCCAAATCACTCTAACCCATTTCAATAAGCTATTTTCATTCTTTGAAAGTTGTTCCTCCTTTTCTTTATCAGTTTCTGCTATGAGCCGTGCTGGATCTAGCTCAAAAGATGACTCTTGCTTCAACAGCTCATAAATAATATCACCAAAGGCTTTTTCAAGATACTCTTTCCCAACTCTGAGGAAATATATTTCCAAAGTTTTACTCAAAACTGAGTTACCTCTAAATAAGGAATTAATACTTGGTGTTGGTGTACTACTATTAGGATCTCTATTGGCCATAATTCTATTGAAATCTTCTAACTCTTTTGTTATCAAGGTGGAACACCAATTTTCTTCTCTTCTTAATGACTGGAATATATTTAAAAATGTTAATGCACATTTTTCAACTTCTGTAGAGGTTCCTATACTGTCGCCATAAGCGAAATCTGTCAAATATTTCATATTTATTGATTTTAGTGAATTTTCGACATTCTTGAAGTTTTCGGGTGGCAGAATATAATTTTTTCTACTAGTTACTTTCAAACATAGATTACCCACTTCTTGTTCTGGATTCTTAGTTGAAAAAATCGGCACTCTTGTTTCCTTATTAACCATAGTACCGTGTATCATTTCTCTCGAGAGTACACATCTACCGATTATTTCTTGTTTGTATTCGTAGTTACATTTCAGATCAAACTGCAGCCTATCCGGTATAATCGATTCCGTAAATTCAAAAACCTCTCTCCAAAATGGCTTCTTCGAGCAAGGAACAAATGGAGTCCGAGCAAAAATTTTATCCCATAGAACAACATCAACAAATAATGTCCCATTTTCTAAACCTGCTGTACTATCAAGACTTCCTTCTAAAATCATCACTTCTAAATTATTCACTAGACGTAGTGTATTAGATCTAGCAGCTCCTGTTAAAGATAGTTGTTCTGTAGAAGTGAACAATTGTAGAAGCATATATAACTCTTCAATCATACTTCTATTTTTGCTATGCAATAGTAATGCTTGATGGTTATTATCGAGTCCAGCTCCCTGCAAAAGGTTATCACCAATATAATTTATTTTAGACCGTAGTGCAGCTAAATGTCCAATGTATAGACAGTTATCATTGTATATATGACCATTAATTTTCCTGACCTCAGAACTCAACAAACTCTTGACATCTAAGGAATAAACCAGAATACCATCGATGGTAATGTCCAGCATACCATCCTTCTTTAGTATACATTTAGCCTTGAACCATGAAAAATTTGATGAATTCCATTGATGATCTGGGTTGAGTAGACTACCTGCGTCTATGAATGAGCTTTGGCTGAGATATTTGTCTATATTTGAGATATCTTTTAGAGTTGTCACGTTGGCATCAAATGGTATGGGACCATATACGTTACAATTGAACGTAAAGGCCTCATTGAGGACATTTTGGGGTAAGTTTTTGCTTACATCGTTTATATTACCTCCCTCTTCAAAACAGTCATCATCGGACAGGTTCTCCTCTCTACTAAGATATAGCTCTGAGCCCTCTTCTTCATCTAATAAATACTCTGGAGTTTGGATACAAATCTTCTCAGAGATTCCCTTAATGTTGAAAGTACTCCACCATACCAAAGCTACCAATAATTCCTGGAACTTTGCTAAATCAGTAACACGTAGATATACCTTCACCTCTTTAGATGCTATAGGTGTCCTAGCTACTACCTCTATCACAGGCAAATTAGACGGTACTGGGGTTGGACCTGAAGCATTTATCCTGTCTGATTCAAGTAGCCGTATTCTGCACTTGTGTAGATGCTTTATGATTGGATGTTTGGGCTCTGCAAGACCATTCCCAGACCGCATAAGCCCAGAGTTCAGTATAGGAGCATCAATAGCATGTGTAAGAACACCGTATTCTGTAACCTGTAAATAATGGCTCTTCCAATCTCGAAGAACATGGCTCGCCCAATCGACTTTCCCTATGAAACATCCTTTCTTCTGTCGCACTAGTCTGGAAAACTTTGATGATGTAAACTCCTTTTTCAGCTGATCTGTAGGCAGCATATGTTCTTACTTTTATGTTATTTTTATTTTTAATGTTATTATTGTTTTTTTCGTGTTCCTAATCCTAAATAAAACTTCTTCTGGTTTTCTAGTTTTTTGATGGTAATCTATTTATAGATTTAGTATCTGGTCTTAATTTACTTAATCTCCTATTTTTTTTTATTTCTTTCTTAGAAATGATTTTTAATGACAAAAGAGCCTTACTTTTATTGTAAATGAGATTGATCTACTTTATATCCAGAGATATATTTTGTATTCCAAGGTTTCTGTTTTTGTAATTTTTTATACTTCTTATGTATGAACTCCACAACTTCACCTATTTTTTTTATTCAAGGAAAGTTATTTTTAGCTTTTTGATGAATATTTTTCCTCTTGTTATGTTTTAAATAAACTATTCTGTTTTGAATTATTTGCAACTAAGCAATATTTCTCTCTATCTCTTGTTATTCTAGTTTTCTCTTGTTTATTTTTCTATTTCATCCCTAAAAAAGTTATCTATATAGTACTCTATTCTATTTGTGCTTTATTTATTTATTCAAGAGAAAATAAGAATTTGCTAAATTTTTGTTTACCAAATCCAATTTATTATTACTTTTTTTTTTTTTAATTGGGACCTGCTTTCTTTTCCACTGGGTATTTATGTCACTTTTTTTCTTCATTCCACAATGAGGGAACTCAATTTACAAAACAGGACACATCTACATCAAAGAAAAGAACAGAGTGGTTTCTCGCAATTTGAAGAGCAAGCGAGCGAGCGAGCGTATGTATGTGTGTGTGTGTGTGTGTGTGTGTGTGAGTGAGTGTGCGTACGTGCGTACGTGAGTGATCACCGTCTATCTTTCAAAGGTTCTGACCACTTTGTATAATTAAGATTCAGCCTAAAAAGGTTTCTCTCATCCTCATCTCATCTACTCGATATATCCAATCCTCCAATCCGTAACTGTACACACAAGGAACCCACTTAAAATATTAGTTAATACTTTCTATGCTTTCTACCGTTCCTGCCGTAAAAAAAAACAATTTGTACGCTGGTTCAAATGGGGTTCTTGGAAATCGCAAATAATAGATAGAACACCGTAAAAACTAAGTAGACTTGTACGGTACTTACTGTGCACCGAGTGAAGAACTAAAAAAAAAAAACCAGACAAACGGCCCTACTCCAACATTCTTCTACCTTTTCTTTTAATTCGTGTTTTATCCATTTTGGGTAATTTGTCGAGCAAGCGTAGATGAAAAAAGGGAACCAGCTTTTGCTAATACGTATTATTTATGAACCTACACACAGCCCTTTTATGCCAGCGTGGCTTTGTCGTTGTAAAATAGAGGGTACACGTGATTTATTTCTGAAAAAAAAATTGGGCTAAATGAAATGGTATCCAAAAAGGTATTGTCAGTTGATGCTGACTTATATATTAGATTAAGTAAGATGGTGACAACGTATTCATAGGATTCTCCTTGAAATAATATATAGTACTTTTGTTCAATTAGTTGGAGGATGGGGGGGTGAATTGGTTATGTAAGTTTTTTTCTTCTTATTAAAGAATTACATAGCAAATGATTTTGGTGCTTCTCCTTCTGGTCCGATGTATTTAGGGTCTCTCCAAGGACCAATGTCTGATAATTCTAGGCCACCTTTAGCGGGGTCGACTTGTGATTTACCACCGAATTTGACAGGTAAATTCTCAGCTGGGATTTGTTTCAGCAGATCTTTCTTGTAGGACGATCCGAGGATGAAAATCTTGGACACGGTGACAGGGTCTAGGAATGGCTTGAATAGTCTGAATGCTGTAGAGAACCCGAATGGTGCGTTGATCAGGTAGAACTTACCCATACGTTCCGGGTAGTAGTTCTGGCCGATATGGGAGGCCTCTTTCACGTAGGACAACACTTGGTACGCACTAGAGATTGATATGCCCTTCAGGTTCATGATTGTACACGAGGTCTCAACAAGACTCCCCTTTGCCCTCGAGCATGCAGGCAGTCTGTACTTAACGAAGGATTCGTACTCCCAAACCAGGTTCTTGATCATCCGCTCGTGGGTAGTAATCTTATACATCTCATGCAGGTTAACAGTCCCCAATTCCTCCACGTAAACAGGACGTCCATCCTTGTCGGTCTTATGGTAGTACTGTGGGTAGTATTTCGCAACCAGCGGCTTCTCCTCATAGTGAAAATCCTCCAGAATGGTGTCAACCTTGGCTTGCTTCCTCCATTTTTCACAGGCCACATACATCTCCTTCGCTAAGGCCACATTGAACTTACGGGCACGCAAAAACCTCAGTAACGTGGCATCATCCAACCGCATCGTATACCCGTCCTTCTTTAACTGCTCCCTAAGCTCTCCTAACGCCTTCTTCTGCGATTCATTAAGATTACCAGGTGTACCAGATTGCGACCCCGGAGCACATGTCTGCGGATACGACTCCAAAATTTCTTGCTCCTTAGCTGGATTCATTTTTTATTATTCTAATGGTTTTTTTTTATTTTATTTTATTTTATTTATCAAGAACTTACGTAGTTCCCCCAACAAGATACTAATAAAACCTTTTTAGTCTTTTATATATCTGAAATTTTATAAATCTCTTTATCTCTCTCTCTCTCTCTCTCGTCCCTCTCTCGAATTCGTCCCTCTCTATCAGACGAAGGCCCTTAGAAGGTTCCCCTAAAGAAAATCCTTTAATCTCAAAGGCAGACTCTAATATAGTCTACAGTCTACTCAAACAAGAGAACGATACCACAGAAACAGCCGTAAGAAATCAATGATCGACCCAAAAAAAAAATTTACAACACACACACACTTATCTGGTTACTTCTGTAATATGGCGGAGGGAGATGGATAATTACAACAAACAGCTATATATTTTATTTTTTAAGAGCCATGAGGTTACCCTCACCTTTCCCACTACCAAGCTATAGAATTTCTTTTTTTATTCTTTCTTATTAGGCTGGATTTTAACTTATAAGTCACGTGGGCGTGTTTAATACATTTACATGGACAGACATTTACCCGGTTCCTAGATCGTGACCGTATGTACGTATACGATGATATCGATATTTTTAGGCCCCTCTTGGTATGAGTCCTCTCATCTTTTGAGTGGTTTCTGTGTAGGGGTTGTTCTGTGAAGAGAAGACGTCTGTATTTCTCTGTCACTGTCACTGTCTCTATAAAAAGCCAACTGTAATTAAAAATTAGTGGTATCTCAAGCAATCGTATCTTGTGTACAGTGGCCTCTACTGATTTTGATATTTATTATTTATTTCAAAAGCTTTTAGAAATATATAGTCTTCATTATGTCTAGAGCAAAGAGGAGTCTTTTGTTATTTCTAATCCAAAGCTACAAATACAAATTAACCTTCTTAAGAGAGTATTTCTAAAAAAAAAGCTTAGTCGGGTTACCTTTTTCTTGAAGTGTTGAAAAATTAGGTATGGGCTATACTGTGTACTTCTTATTCAAAACCGTTCTTTATAAACATTGCAGTTAATTGAAACATAAACATCAACCACTGTAAAAAAAAACAAAAACACATACGATATATAAATGCTGGAATCGAGTGGATTAGTATCTAATTTCTACAGGCTAGAAAATATAGAGAAGATCAACTATGCACAGTACTTGCCGAAGAAACAAGATGACCAATGGGGGATACAGATGGAGTTACAGATGCGGAAAAGAGATAGGACGATACTGGTATCGCTACTCTCGAGAGAGCTCTGGTGTTTCAGCATTAACGATGCACCTTTACCCTCTCCAAACGACATTGATCCGGAGTTAAATGCGGTGCCAGACAAAACTGGTGACTTCAATGCAGATTATTCAAAACCTAACTTACCACCACACTATGCTCTCTTCCTTAAATCTCTGAAACGGATGATATACCTGAACTTAGTTGTTGCGTCTAAAAACACGCTCTTACAATTTGGTAACTCTTGTATACACACGGGTAGAAATAACCAGCCGAGTAACCTGTTACAGATAGAGCCACATCTGTTTTCAAACAGCGAACTTGCCATATCAATCTGCCTCAAGGACATAGGGTTACAACCACTAAATGTTAATGGGATAGATCAGAGGTTTCTCGAAACCCATGCTCTATATATGGCACCATCTGGTGTCAGGGTTTACCTGGCGGAAAACAAATTAGACAGCAACGAAAACCCAAATGAGCCATTCCATAAATACTTCGTCCCAGCTCCAGAAAATGGTGATGCACTACTTAAAACTTTACATGCCTCACATGGGATCGACCTGCGATCAAGTTCGATTAGATGGGTGAACATCATACCAAACTTAACTCATCTGAACGGGAGAACCCCAAATATTTCACAGTACATGGAACCACCAAGAGAACCAAGAACAATAATTTGGCCTGTAAGCCTCATCTTTGCACAACCTGCTGCAGATATTAAGGATAACCTCACCACTATGATCTCGGAGAAAGGGCTAGAAACTTTTGAAGATACACTAAGTATTATTGATAATTTTGTTCAATTGAAACAGTCTTCTTCGTATAGGACACCTGGTAGCTCTGGTGGTCTAACTGGTACTAATATTGGTTCCAACTTACTCAGTTCAGAAGGTGGTTACACAGACCAGTTCCAGAACTATAATGCGAAAAGTGTAGCGCCTGGCCCTCAAGGTATGAGCAATCCGAAAGTATCTCCCAATGAAGCCATGACTCCATCCTATCCTGGAATTGACAAAATGATGGAACAGAAGAACTTCACACCTGAATTTTCTACCAGCCCTAGTACATCAGGTGCCAACGGAAATGAACTATTTAACGACAGAAAAGTGACCACACATGAACTGCTTCCCAGTCCTACCAAGATGGATATTGATCAAGGCTTTCCTAGAGAGGCCGCCAATATACCAAATTCAACCACAGATAATGAAATAAAATCTGAGAAAGAAAATGGTACCAGTAATTCACCCACAAATGCAGATCTGTTTGGTGAGGATGATGATGACGAAAATGATGACGCAGATTTATTCGGAGATAGTAATAATTCAACTGGTGATTCGAATCCAAATAATTCTAAAGGGGAAATTACTGAGGATATTTTTGCTTCTAGTGATGACGAGAATATTTCTTCTCAACCAGAAGACAATAGACTCTACTTTGATCAGATAAAAAATGAACAGGCTGATCATGCAAGTATAGCATCTAACCGATCTGCCTTAAAAAGGACGTATTTGGATATTAGAATCGAGGAAACTCCTTTATCCAGCCCATTATATACTGACCCTGGGGCTCCTCTACCTGTAGAAACTCCAAGAGACAGAAGGAAAAGTGTTTTCGCACCACTAAACTTCAACCCAATAATAGAAAACGACGTCGACAACAAATATAAGAATGGTGGTAAATATTCCTTTAGTCCACTACAAAAGGAAGAAGCCTTGAATTTCGATGTTTCCCGTACTGAACTTTCAAGTTCGGAAGGCGATGATTCTGAAAGTAGTGATGATGATTTAGAAGATCTCGCTACAAAAAATGATAATACTGGCTATTATAGAAGCGCTGATACAAACTATGGTCCTTATTCAAACTTACAAGATACAGTTCCTACAGGATTAATAAGACAAGACCTAATAGGTGGGGGATTAAATGCAGGTATTGATTTATCAAAAGATACCCAAAATTCCATATGGAAGATCCCGCAAACAGATATGTCTCAAACAGAATCACCTCTAAAAGTAATTGACAATCCTATTCAATCTGATGAAACAAATATGATAACAAGAAGCGATAAAGTTGATCAGCAAAACTTCAAAGATTCTCCCATTAAGATAAATAATGAGCCTCCTTATGACGCAGCCAAATCAGAGAATAAATATGAGTATATGAATAATTTCCCTAGTAGTTTCCCATTTCTATTACGTCACATGCCTCTATCTTTGATACCTGATACCTTCATCTATATGAACCCAACAATAACGATTACAGAGAAGAAGGGAGAAATATTAGATTTGCTGGCAGAACAGATTGTATTTGATTACAGTATATTGTCAGATTTAGGTATTCCAGATATTATTTATTCTGGAGTAAGATCATGTAATCCAGGTATAATATTAAATACCATGAGTGGTCTTTTCTCAGATTTTTCGAAGCTAAATGGTGACCAAATTATATCAAAAATATATCATATGGATACACCGTTTGTAGCTGTTCGGAAGCAACATGAACAAATTAAGATTCGATCTGATGCTCAACAATTTACTAAATATTTGAACCTGAAGCCTTTAAGAGGGATAAAAAACTTCAAATTTCTTTTATTGACGGACTCATTTCGAGAAGATTGCATACAGTTCATCTCATCATTATCACAAACATATATAAATCATGAGTTCGGTTTCTGTGAACATCTTCAGCTTACAAACGAGGATACAAAAGGCCTTATCTATCTTACTGACTTTGAAGAAAACAAACTTTTACTACTAGCTGCCCAAATTGTCTCTTATTTCTCTACTAATAGAAGCTCTGGAAAAGAGGTTGCATTTATGTTACTGCTACCAATTCAACAAAAGTCTTTAGCGGAAATTGTTGAAAAAACGGTTCAGTTTCAGATTATACAAAATGAAGTAAAGGCTAAGATCCCTAATATGGAATTGTACCTTAAAATTATACCAATGGATTTTATCAAAAATCCGTTAACATCCGTGGATGACTACACAAACCTATGCATTAGCATCTATAATATATTACCAAGTAAAGTTTTGAAATTCACGAACATCAGAAAGCAGATCCCAGAGAAGCTAACATTTAAAACCTCACAACCCGCATCCGTATTTAATTATGATGCATATATTCACCTGGCCTACTCGAGAAGCGTTGACAAACAGTGGATGTTTGCTGCTCTTTCCGATAGCACAGGAAAAGAAAATATGATGAAAACATGGTATCTGGGCTCATCTAAGGGCAAATTTGACGAAGCCTGTAACCAAATATGGGAGATGGCCTTAACACTTGCTGGTAAAAACTACGGAAAAATATGTCTCATTCTGACCCGTCTAAATGGTATATTACCTGATGATGAGCTGATGAATTGGCGTAGACTAAGTGGAAGAAATATCCATCTGGCGGTGGTGTGCGTTGATGATAACACGAAGATATCATTTTTTGACCAAAACGAAGACTACCCCAATTATAAGAAATTGCTCAACGGCCATGAACCTGAAACACTCGATCCAACCCGCATCGATGATTATGAAGTCAGGGATCTACAACAAGAGGTGTATGGCGTGGTGTTTGAGAACCCGTTTCCACTGGTGAACTCACTACATAGATGTGCTATAAAATCCGGTGCATTAATTAGATTTAACAACTCGACACCTTCTGAGCCTTTATCTCTAGAAAAATTCGAAGTTAACTTATTAAACTGTCCTCATTCAGACAGTTTCAAACTACTAGAGACTATTCTGGAGGAGTTCCGTAATCTAGCTGCATTGAATGTCTGGTACGGTGTAACGAACGGTGAAAACGGCCACATACCATGGCATGTTCTCGCTGTAAAAAAAATGATGAAGACCTTGGTCCATACTCGGGTGAAAGTAAATAAATAAAAAACTTCAATATTATAGATTTCGAATAGAAGATATTTTCTATTCGGTTTGCTTTTTGCTTTTTCTTTTTACTTTGTTATTTTTTCTTTTTCTTTTTCAGCATATTTTTTTCACCTCATATTTTAAAGATTTCTATAATTTTTTACCTAATAATAATAATCATTATATAATGTATTGCATTGTAGTAACGTAATTATACACAGCAATTTTGGTTTATTCAGGCGAATATTACAAGGGCTACCTATGCTTCCGCCGCTTCTCTCTTCCCCCTCTTCTACCTATTGGATTAAATAATATTGTTATGTTTTTTTTTTTTTTTTTTTTTTTGAAGATTTTTACATAATAGAGACATTTTTCCTATTTAGGTTTTTGTTGCATGTCGGTATGTAGTCCCCATTCCCTCTGTAAATGGAACAATACATTAACTTCTTTCTTAATACTTTATTTCAGTTGGTTTTAGTCCATTATATCGGATAGAAAGTTTTTCTCGTCGAATCAAAGCCGACCATTTCGCAAGAAAATCGGAAATTCTCTTTTGAACGTTCTGTAATATACTTATTCTCTCTCTAGTACGCATGTCTCTCACCCCCGCACTCGCACTTCTAATTCCTTGCGCGTCCTTGCTCTTTACAGTTTTCTTTATTTATTGAGAGTTTTTCCGAAAAACCGGAAACGGAAAAAGGGACGGAGAAGATCATAGTCTTTTATTTCAATTTTTTGGATTTTATTTTTTTTTGGGTTTTTCCGAAAGTTTTTCCGGGTTCGTCAGGAGGCGGAAGAAGCGAAAAAGCCGAGAGCCTGGTTGCTATGTGGCAACGCTGTTTAAATGAGGAAGTATAGAAAAAGAGGAGCTGGGAGGGTGGCCAGGGAAGTGCAGGGGACATGAAGGGGGAGAGTAAACATAGAGAGACCATGAGATAATGAAATCAAACATAACGTTTTCGTAATTCTTACGTTCAAAGCCTTGTTATCGTATTAATTGCACAGAACACACACAACTTGCAATGTGATAGTAATACTACTATAAAAAAAAATAAAAATGAGGAGTCAGTAAAAATCAACAATTACAAGCAAAAAAGAAAAACCAAATACAATATAGCTGATACGTATATAAAAATAGCAGTATCTAATGTTCGGAGTTCTATATAAGAAATAGAGACTAAAGAGGGGTCTTGCAAATCATTTCCCCTTCATTCATTATCTTTCATTTCATATTTAAAGTGAAGAATAGAAATCATTTATTGAAATTAGATGATATATAGCAAGAAAAGAAGGAAGTCATCATGTTATCAGTAGAAGAATGCAAATCAGAGTTGCGAGCAGCTCTGCACCAGTACCCAAATTTTCCCAGACAGGGAGTACTGTTTGAAGACTTCCTGACTATATTTAAAAACCCTTCTTTGTTCAGGAAGCTAATTGAAGGTCTAAAGACTCATATAGAAGAAGAGTTCCCACCGGGAAAGATAGACTACATTGTGGCTCCTGAGGCTCGTGGGTTTCTCGTTGCCCCAACACTAGCTTTTGCCATGGATATAGGGTTTATACCAATTCGAAAGGCGGGCAAATTACCTGGTGAGGTTGTCAGTGTTGAGTATGAGATGGAGTATGGTGAGGCGGTGTTTGAATTACAAAAGGAAGCCATTCCTCCCGGATCAAACGTACTTCTTGTTGATGACATTTTGGCTACTGGCGGGTCAGCTGTAGCATCTACTGAATTATTAAGACAAGTTGATGCTAATGTCTTGGGTTACTGTTTCATTATGGAGCTGGAACACTTGAAAGGCAGAGCGAGATTAAACGAGGCACCTGTTTTCGCTCTTTTGAACTCCCAATCAGAAGGACTAATGAAAAAATAGTAAAAAAAATATGTTATAGTCCTTTTATTCCTATTTTCGTATTTTCTTTTGGTTTCATTAATTGTTCCTACTAATAATATTCTTATACCATCTTTTCCTAATACAGGTTTTCTCCGAGATGTATTTATACATATCAGCTAAGTCACTTTAACACATATTCTCTTTCGAGGCGAGATGAACTATTTAATCTGCTTCTATCTCGATTCCCTGAAAATGTGAGAAGTCAATGTTGTACTTCTAGTAATTATATTCATTATTGTGTTTCTATGTTTTTTAACTTTGTTTTCATATTAGGACAAATATTAATTATATCCATGTTTATATTCAGCTTTGGGTAAATGCAACTTATCATAAAACTCTCATAAAACTCTCATAAAACTCATAACATTAAACGTATATAAGATAGATAAAAAAACAACAACAATAAAAAGATAACAACAAGTATATCTTTATATTTACTGCCAGGAGGAAGAAGTGCTAAAAAATAAGTTGGAAAAACTTACTACTTCTATTTACTGGTTCTATTTACCTCGTATACTTGACGGGTCTACTGGTGCTTCTTCTATCTTTTAATTGAGGATCTAATAAGGATTCATCTATTTTATCTAGAACGGTAGAGATATAGTACTCACCGCCATTATGAGTCCACGAGACACTATTGTTCTCTAAATCAAACCTCTCTACTTTGATTTTATTCAGAATGTTATCTAGATTGAAAGCATCTAAAGTATATCCAAATGATCTCAAGTTTTTTAGCGTAATAATTTTACAACCTGGTTTTGTATGTTGAATTAGTTTCGTTACTGCCGAATTTAGTTTCGCATCGAACAGAAAATTATTTATCAAAAGAACATCACAACTTCCAATCAGTTTTTCTACCTCAGGATTATTTATAAAACTTTCTCTCAATGAGTATCGTATTGGGGCAATCTTCAAACCCCATAATTTGCATCTATTCTCAAACTCCTTCATCTGAACTTCTGTCATCTCACTGGCAGATTCCATAATTTCACAACCAAAACTTAACTGACAACCAAATTCTAAAGAGGCTTGAATTACGCAATTACCTACACCAGAACCCAGGTCCATGAAAACGTGTTCAGGTGAAAGTCCACATTTCGCGTAAACTTTGGTCAAAAAGCTTGGTAATAATTCTCCATAAACATAGTTACTGAAAGCCTTATACTGCTTTAATTTCTTTGCATGCGGATGAATACTTCTTGTATATACTAACTGAAGAAAATCATGCAGGAAAGATCTCGGTATTGAATCGACTCTGTCAAGATGTGCTATTATTTCATCTCTTGGTATCGTTTCTAACAATTTATTATATGTTTCAACAGTGGCTATCAGTAATTCCGCATCTTTAGAGTCATAAGCTTTATTATAGGGTACAACTACTTCAGTTTCCATCTTAGCTTTATATCTGCTAGGAATGTAAATATTTACTGCATATTCAATAAATTTCCCCAGCTCTGCAACGGGTTCGTATCTAAAGTTTTCCTTTTCAAAATCCAATACAAACTCCTCTGAAAAATCTGGATATAGTACACTGCGAACACTAACTTTCCGCATGTTGTTAGTATAATCATTAGTAGTTCCATTATTATGAGCTACTTTACTTTTGTTCCCTAGCTCATTATGAAAATGGGTTAGAAATGAAGATGATACTATCTCTCCGGAAAATGATGGATTAGCCCTTAAATATTCCACATCAAATAATCTATGAGATGGTGTGTACTTTGGCGAGTCCCAATTCACAAAAGTATTTGGTGTTTTACCTAACTTTTTTCTCTTATTATCCTCTACCCTATGATCCAAATGCGGTTCTGGGCTTTGCGATTTTTCTTGTTTCACGTTTTCCTTCTGGATTTTCTTCATAATATGTCTGTCTTCTTGCGTATTTTTAGTTCTTTTAGTAGTTTTCTGAGTCTTCTTTTCAACACTGGTACCATTTCCCGTATTAGAAATACTTGACTTCTTTTTAGTATTGGAAGTCTTTGTATCCTTAACCATTTTCATTGCAACATTTTTGGTTGATTTCTTCGTTAGTTTTTTTCTTTTTGGAGTAGTACTTGTATCAACATCTTCTCCTATTATATCTTTCTTTGGAGGTTCTCTCTTTCTCAAGAAAGAAGAAGGAAAACTATATTCATATTGTGGTTGGTACTTTGAGGCTTGATCTAATAAATCCAATAAAGCACTCTTTTTTCTAACTTTCTTAGGAGCTGGAGGGGTTTTCATTTCCGAACTTTGAGAAGTAACTGGAGTAAACTCATATGCTTCTAATTTGGAAGAGTTAGCATGGTCAGAAGCTTCATCAGTGGTGATTTCTGTTGACGGTTCCTTATCCATTTTGAAAGGCGACAGACTTTTTTCTAGACCCATACTTCTAATCTCTTAGTACCTCCCTCGAAACCCTCCTATTATTGTTTTAAATAGTCTAGCTTTTCCTTAATTACAGAAGTTGAATTGATAGTAATTACCAGAGAAGTAACAAAAAGTCAATTACTTTTTCTTATTGCAGAGACCAAATTTTTCTGGTATCACGCTAAATTTAATGTTCAACATAAACGAAAATCACTTAAATGATGAATGAAACTACTTCAATAACACCTCTGTTCATTCTCATTCCTACCAAAAGTTAGAAATTTTTCACGTTATTTTTTTCCTTTGAATATTTAGTATTTTTTCGCTTCTCTACAAGCTTTTTCAAGCCGATGAGTTAAAATAATGATTTTTTATCAACTTCGTTATTATTAATCACATACTGAAGACAAAGCTTAAATTACACCACGTCATTACCTTCAATATTTATTTTTTCTTTCTTTTTTAACCTGAGATTACATTCTATACCCCTCGAGTAATCATGACTGTATGCCCTTATATTGAAGATCTTGCATATAGAGGGACGGTCTTACCAGATGGTATTGCTCCCGTCAAATGTGTTGTAATTGGAGTCCATGGGTTTTTTCCACACAAGGTAGTGGATATGGTTATCGGTCAGCCTACAGGGACTTCGGATAGGTTTGTTGCAGAAGCCAGGGATGCTGTGACGGCCTATTTTGAGTCTCAAGGGTTAGAAAGCGAGGTAACAACGATAGCACTGGAGAAACAGGGCACTGTTGCTAAACGGGTCGAGTTCTTCTATGAGGTATTACAGGAGTATGATGAGGTACTCAATGGTGCAGATTTCATATATATCGTTGCGCATTCACAAGGTGTCCCTGTGTCTATTATGCTGCTGGCTCAGCTAATCGAAACTGGAATATTGAGCCTTAAAAGTGAAAGAGTTCATCATATGTTGGAACAACCTTATTATATTGTCACTAAAAAAATTACTATATTGGGAATGGCCGGAGTTAATTACGGTCCATTGTATGGGGCAGATAGATCTATCTGGTTAAAAATGTATAGCCTAATGGAAAGGAAATCACTCCTCGAGCTATTTGAGTTTCAAAACCCTAACACTGAACAATCTGTCGAATATATCCGTAGTCTTAAATTATTGCTAAACAACAATGTCAAAATAACGTTTGTCGGATCAGCAACTGATCAAGTAGTTCCCTTATATTCGTCCTTGGCTGTATTTATCCGTCACCCTAATATCTACAGATCATTATATTACAGCACACAAGATAATATCCCGGAGTTTTTAGTGAGGTGTATTTGTGATGCTTTAAGCTTACTAAACAATGGTCACGATGACCATGGATTTATTAAAGAAATTAGTGCTTATATGTTAGGCCCCTTAACGAGTAACGGTCATTCACAATTGTATTCTGAACAGGATGTTTACATGTTAGGAATAAAACATGGTGTCGAAGAATGTAAATTGAAACTTGAAAGACATAATATCTTGAAGGAATCAGTAGTATCGTTAAAGGTAAACCCATTCCAGCTTCCTTGGAGTCTAAGAGGGTTACTTGGTGAGGTTAGACAATATCTAGGCAACGAAGAGTTAAACGTACTGTACCAATTATACGATCATTGGATACCAGATTCGCCCACCTATAAAGACCTTAAGTTTAAAATTAATGCAATAAAAAGTAAGCTTTGAAAAGCTTTAATGACCACTGTATCGCTTATCTATAAATATTCTTTTTCAATCTTTATTTTATTTTATTTTATTTTTTTTTGGTTAATGCTGTATTCATTATTATAATATATTCATTTAGTTCTCATCGTAATCAAGCGCAGTTTAATTTTCATTAAAAAAAAAAATAAACTGAATGTTTATTATGAGTCAGTCTAGCTCTGAGCTGTCACTATCCATAGTTTGAATACGCCTTTTAGCTAATCTCCTTCTTTTAGTATTCCCTATTCGATCAGTGTTGTTAGCACTTTGCGAATCTTCATCTGGAGAGAGATCCCCACTAGGCAAGTTTAAAATATTAGATTTATCCCGTACTTTTAAATTATCAAGAAAAGCAATATCATTCGTATTATCGCTGGTAAATTCCATACTCTCTTCGAGATTCGAGCCTCGTTTCCTTCTTTTTGAATGAATTGTGGAGTTGTCTATAGTGCTGTTTTCGTCATCGCTATCTGTATCAAACTCTAAATGTGTGTCATCGAATATAGTGTGCTTCCCTGTTTTAAGAACATCCTTTAGCCCGCCAGTTTTAGCCCTACTCCTGGTACGTATATTGGCGTTCATCGGAGATAACAGGTGAAATCCACTACGTCGAGATAGATCCGTATCCTTGCCCGCCCTTCCTTGGCGGGAAGGCGTGCCTGCAATATCAGTATATTTATTCCTGGTACTCCTGGTACTCCTAGTACTTTGAGACCTCTCACTCACATTACCAGCACTCCTCTCACTCTTCACTTGGTCCAGGTTCTTCTTCAGTCCCTGGATCTTCGCCTCGAGCACTTGCTTCTGAGTCTTCTGGAAGTCTCGCAGCCGATCATTCTCATGAACCAACGATTGTAATTCACCGGTGAGTCTATTTATCTGCCTCTGAAGTGGCAATTGGTCATGTGTAGCACTATCATCAGTACGTACCCTTGCGGACAACAGATGCTCATAGTATAATCGCTCATTCTCAATCACACTCCGATAATAATCCGCTACAAGCTGTAAAAGCATCCCTTCTTTTTTTAGTTAGCTATAAATCCACCCGCACCGACTGTAAAGAGCTAAAACTTATAGCATCCGTATGAGGCATGGAACTAACTTAAAAGCATACGATAATCAGATCTGATACAAAAACCAGATCTGGACTATAAATTTCTAGAAATCCTTCTTGATCTGATCACATCGTACGTATACCACATGATTTACGATTTTTTGCTATGGAAAAAAATTTATGTCGGAAGAGCTATACAAAATTAGCAATAGTTGACCTATGAGCAATGATTGGGAGAGGTAGTATTAGTATTTATGCTTCTTATGTTGATATAAGGCTTGCTAACTGTGTTTGGTCATATATATTATCTGTGACTAATAATAATTTGTTCTTTTTTGGGAGAAAAGGATACAAGAAAGTACAATAAAGTACTATATAACACACAATAAAGATAAAAAAAAAGGACATACGAAGTTAATATCCATAACCTTTCCCTTATTTTTTTATATTTTATTAGAAGAACTGACACAGGTCATATGAGTAAGAAGTTATCATTAGAAGAATTTTTGGGCGATGGTATTCTAGGTGAGTCGGTCTGGAATGAAGATGAGATCAATCTAGATGCCATTAACAACACTACCAACATTGATATCCTCAAGACCAAGGCCGATAGGCCTGCGGTGAATTCGAGGCCCATGCCTCATGCTGCTGACAGAGCACCCCCTGCTGGCGGTGTCGGTGGGAGGGTTGAAATGCCTCCTGCCAGGGTGAATCCAAATGCGGACTATGTGGTTACGGGTCCTCCTTATATTATCAAGTTTTCGAACTTGCCTCCGAGGTTTTCTGAGTTTGACATAAAGGACCTATTTCAGGCTAAGAACACGCAATATGTTAAGTTCAAGCTGTTCTGGGAATTGAACAAGAACCCATCTATTGACACTATCAAAAACGGTACGGTTTTCGAGAAGAATTTCAAAAGAGACTGGAAAGTTGCATTCGTTGAGCTTTTTACTGCCCGTGATATGGATAAGATCTTGAAATTCTGGTCTAACCCACTTAAAGAGATCTACAACATTCTGCTAACTCCTGCAGAATTTGACGACTTCAAGAACTATATTGCTAAGGCATTACTGATCACTGATCCAAAGGATGATCCTGCAAAACCTCACCTAGAAGAGGAGAAGAAAAAAGAAAAAGAGGAACAAAAGGAGAAGAAAGAAGTATCTGCTACGCCAGTTTCAACAAACGCCAAACCAAGTTATTCTCAAATTCTTGAGAACTCTTTAAAGGCACCAGCGGCAACTCCAACCCCCCCAAGCAATTCTATGTCTCCTCGTTTGGAAGAAGCCAATCTTAACAGATCCCGTTATGACTCAGATAACCTAAGTAAAAAATTCGAAGATAATGTAAACATTTCAGAAAGAGACCATTCTGAAAGGTCCGGTTCCGAAAGAGATAACGAACAACAATCTAATTATAATAATTACAACAGTAACTACAAACGTGGCTCCTCAAGAGGTGGATTTGCTAACCGCGGAGGTAGAGGTAACTTCCAAAACCGTGGCAACAGTCGTGGACGTGGTAACTTTAATAACCGTGGCAACTTTAATAATCGCGGCAACTATAATAATGGAGGTCGTGGTGGTCATTATAATAGAGAAAACCGCCAAGATTACCAAAAAGAAAATCACGAGGGTAAATCAGATGACAACAAGAGCGAAACTGAAAGTTTATCTGGACTATTTAAACCAGCGAGTGATTTCTTGCGCGGAAGTGATGACGATAAAAACTCTAATAGAGGCGGATTTGGCTCGCGCGGCCGTGGCTCCTTCAGAGGAAGAGGTGGCTTTAACTCTCGTGGCAGAGGAATGAGTAGAGATTAGACGTATAATTTGTACGATGACTGAACTGAATTTTTTAAAAATAATGGATACTGAATCAGTAGTGCATCTGGCTGATTTATATCAGTTAAGATATTTTTATGTAAATTCATTATACAAAATCTAGTTATGAATCCTGCTTATATATAAGGAACTCCAAATCCAAAAAGTTGGTAACTTACCTATTCAGCTCCATAGATATCATAAAGTACATCACACTCTTAAAGTCCCTGTCATATAAATATACGTTAAATTGTAACATCATTTTTTTAATGGTACTGATAACAAAAAGGAAACAGATACTACTATCACTGCAATTTGAGTTAAATATAACAGTCTATAAAATAACTAATATTTAAAGCTGTTAACTTTCAAGCAAACTAACATATTGATTATCATTTAATAGACAGTTCGATTAAACTAATCCTCCAGAACACTAGTTATTTGTCGAGTTCTTGGTCCTGTAAAGTATGTCACAGACATCCATTATCGGCAGGTCCACAATCCCACTACTTTCTTTGAAAGCATAATTCTCTATAAAGTCATCTTTATTCTCAGTAATGATTATATTAGCATTGCTATCTGTTAATGTTCGTAAGTCGTTCTTTGGAGGTGTCAAAACATCTTCATTGTAGAACCACAAACCGAGATAGGCACTGAGCATACCCATTAATAGGAAACACTCAAAAAAGATAAACCAACCTCTCTGTGGGATAATCTCCGCAATAGAACGTACCAAACTAGCTGGGATAAACCCATAGATGTACGCCACATCATCTTCAGGAACTGAAATCAATGACCACACTATCGAGAAAAGTAGCAGAAAAGTAACTAACACATATTGGGAAAACCAGTAATACTCTCGACTATAGCCCATAACATTAGCTTTGCAAACATTAGTTCCTAGGTCCTTTTTGTTTAACTTTGGGATAAAAGATATATCTCATACCCAATTCTTGCAATGTCTATTCTTCTCATAAAAATATATATATACATTTTTCTCTCTTTTTTCCCCCCAGCTAATTAGCGTTAAAGCTTTGCATGAGAGTGGATAACGAACTTGAAGAAAACCAATATATTGTTTCTATAAACAGGATGATTAAATATATAATGCTAATTATGAGCCAAGATTGGCATTAGATAGAGATTTCTTGAGGAGTATTACTGATTTCTCGGCAACATTGATACCAATAATTGTTAAGATGCATACAAGGGCGTATACCTTGTCAAACCAGGAGTCAATTGCCCCTGTTGGAACAGTGAACTTCTCTCCAAGTAATTCTTTCAAAGTCATTGCTGTATCGTAAGGGAGATTGGATCTTATGAGCAGTACAGTTGATACTACGTATACACCGATTAATTCTGAGATGATCAAATTTTTGATTAGCGATGGTGATCTCGTAGAATATCTTTGTTTTGAAGTTGGTAATATGTCTTGATTTTCATTATTTTGCATTACAACCATTGCAATTATTTGTAGTCTAGGAGGTAACAAAGAAAGAAGATAGGTTATTGTAGTGTTAACCGTCGACAATGTACATATAAACAGTGAGATGGAAATCAGCAATGAAATTTGTTTTGTTAGTGAGTCTAAATCATGCTGATAATTGAATCTAAACAACAATAAGTCCAGGATCTTAGCCAGAGTGACAGCAAGAGGATCCGAAGAGGAAGATGTCGAATCTCCACTCTCATAGAAAAACATATAGTCAATATCATCTGGATAGTTCATGGAATGACTTATAATCCTGGGTATCCGTCTCAGAAATGTGATCAGGATTTTATGACAGCAGTATATCAGGAATGCTGTTTCAAATAGCCTTCTTGAATTCCTTAATATTGGTGGTTGACTTAATGATTTTTCTAATTTCGCTACTTCTAGCTGATACCAACTGATCTTTTCCACCATCTCCTTTCTTAGAGGCGAATTTGCTCCCACAACTTCCTCGTCCATTCGTTGAAGAATTGATATGTTTTCGGCAATATTCAATTCCAAATTATCTATTTGGTTTTGTAGTTGACGTTTTGTTGTCCATATATTCAATTTTCTATTCCTTGATACTAAATTATTAGCTGGAAAGCCTGTTACCTTCGAACCCCTTCTAAATAACAAAGAGAATGTGTAATAAATAGTAGATATCGACGCTATCCCTGATAGTGTAGCCATGATAGTAACACCAGCAATTGAAAGCTTAGTTAATATACTCTTCCCAAAGTAGAATGGGCCCCATGTCATATAATTCAGAGTTGTAACCAACAAGAAGAGAGTAACGGCTGTGACAATGAAGAGATGAACCATATCAAATCTGTCATTGAAGAATTTATTTAACAGTGAAAGAAGAATGAAGAATGGTTGTAATACAATTAATAGTATTGTTAACGAAACTGATGCTAATGGCCACACATATCTAGTGATGAAGTCAGGCTCCTGTTGTCTATCAGCAGTCTTTATTTGCCAGAGTACAATCTCTATGGTAATAACGTAGCAGGTAATTCCAAATGCAAATAAAAATCGTAGGCATTTAGTAACATTCTGTGATTTTATCGAATATTCGGAGTAGAACCTGCTGAAGAATACATTAGAATCATCCGCACTTCTGTGTAAAGATGTATTGCTTTTAGAACCTAAACGATAACCCGAATCGAAAAGCGAACTAGCCTTGAACCACAGGAAATCATACGACCACTTACCTACAAAAAATGCAGATATACACAACAGTAGGAAAACGAATACCACCTCCATGCTGCAACCAATGGCTTTCAACTATCGAATTAGAAATAAGAAATAATTAACTTTAAAAAAGCACTATCCTGTATTTAAACTTTTTTGTTTCTTTAAGCTGTATTGTTTTTTTTTTTATTGGTAGAGGAGCCGAAAATTGTTATTTTTTTAATCACAATTTAACAGTATAAAAGGCACAATATTTTTCTTGGTTTCGCAAGTGCAAATGATTTAACGGAGCTTAGAACACGAGAAGGACCATTTCTTGTATTCAGATGTACAAGAAAAACAATAAGAAGAAGTAGTTTCGACTTTCCTTACGTCCCTTGTCTTGGTCTCCAAAACTAAACGACTGGACGAAAGAAAAAAAAAAGTAGAAAATTTCTTTCCTTTTGTTTTCCATTCAAATGATTGTGATATCTAAGTGTCCAAAGCTCAGCAAAGTAAAGCACCCATTGTGTATTTTTTCAATAGATGTAGATCAGTATTATGTTGTACTTTAGTTCTCGAAATAAATAGACAAGCCAAGAATAAAAAAAGACGGCTATCCTTAATATTAACTGGGATTTGTCCTTATAATTTCTCGATTAGGAAATAAACAATAACATTATAGACATTTTCTTTAATAATTAAAAGGGACAAAGAATGTGAGCCTGCGTAAATCATCTTTCCTAATTAGGAAGTGCAATATATTACATAAATCAAATTATTCCGGGTAACAGTATTAATTCAATAATTGCAATTGCGAACCAAAAAAAAATCAGAAAAATCAGAGAAATGCTTTTTGTAGAATTGCTGCTGATGAAGAAACATGCAATATATGATAAATTAGAACAAGTTTGTTTGTTTTAGTGAACAGGTTTTGACAAATATCAACATATAAGATTGTTTATCCTTTAATATTTTAGGAACCACATGAAATTATGAACGTATGCTTGCTATAAATGGAAAAAAATCCTTCTTTTGAGTGAAATTTAATTCTTTATACTAACTTAACACAAAATGATAATAATAAAAATAAAAAACGTGCCGAAAAAAGTCTAAGAAAATATCGTTAATTAGTCGATGTTTTATTGTTTTTGTCCGTTTATCTTTTTTTATGTTAATTGAATGATATTTTATAGAATGAAAGAAGAAAAGAATTATCAGAGCTAAATACTAAAGCTTGGTTTGGTGATGTTGTTTTCCCCCTAAAGGCGCCAAAACTGGACTCTAGTATCAAGAGAAATACTGGATTTATCAAAAAGCTTAGAAAGGGCTTTACAAAGGACAACAAAGCTTCTTTGTTGAAAGACTTAGGGGAAGTCTCATTCCAGAAATATCTTTCTGAAATCGTCACCACGACAAATGAATCATTAACGTCCATGTCAAACAAAAATGAGGATGTAGAGACGGCTGTGGAGGTGATTAGTGGCCTACACCAACGATTCAATGAGAGCTTTACTGTTCCATTGATGTCATTATATTTACAAAATTTTAATCTGCAGTCCATCGAAAACGCCAACGGTAAAGAGGGCAGCGCGTTCACTACACAGGTAAAAAACAACTTAAGGATTTTCACAGAATTATATTTGGTAAATGTGTTTACTTCTATTGATGAAATCAGTGAGAAAGAACTTCCTGGATTTCTCTCAAAAAAAAATCAGAAGAAGGAATCTGTTCTTCTTACTATCCTTAAGGAGACTTTAAACTATAATTTCAAGCTAGGATATTCAACTATTATCGGTTCCTTTTTTGTAAAAAAATTTCCGGACTTTTTTGACGACGGCGATACAATTTTTGAAGCATTGCTCCCTGATGCTGACTTAAAGAAGAATGTTAATACAATATTTACTTTGTTTACAAATGCAGTTTCAGCCAATGCCATAAAACTACAAAAACAGTGCAACAAATTGTTGAAGGAACATCACAAATGCCAAATTAGGACAGGTAAAGCAACCGATGAATTCTTAGAGAAATATGAAGAGATTTCCCCGATTTTTGAACGATTCAAAACATCAGCATTAACATTAACTGATGCACTAAACATAGAAACACCACAATTTGAGGTCGATGAAGTCAAGAACGAGTCAGAGTCACAAGATTCCATGATTACTAATAAAATTGTTCCTCCTAGCCAAAGACTATGGGAAAACGAAGAGGCAAGAAAGTTTTATGAAGTTCTTCCTGATATAAATGAGATTGTTAGTAGTAGCAATCTCACAAAACAAGAACCTACCCCAGAAAAGTTGAATGAATTTTTTGAAGATCTGCGAACTATCGAATCCAAAAAAGCACTAGATGAATTAGTTATTAAGTACTGGAGTAATAAGCTTGATAATAAAGCTACAAGAAACAGACTTTTGAAATTTTTTTCGGAAACTCAAGATTGGAGTAAATTGAATTTGTACGCTAGGTTTCTTGCCATCAATAGACAATATATGAAAGAATCAATTGATGAATTCATTGAGTATTTGGATAACGGCTTTAGAAGCCAAATACATAATACCAAGTTCAATATTAAAAATGTTATATTTTTTGGGGAAATGGTTAAGTTCATGCTACTGCCAGAATTCATTATATTTCACAAGATTAGATCACTGATAATTAACATGAATGTAACTCATAATGTTGAAATTCTAACAATTCTATTTGAAAATTGTGGCAAGGTCTTGTTGAATAAAATGGAATATAAAGAAGAAATGGATAAACTTGTCGATAGATTAAAGACGAGAAAATTAGATCAACAGTTGAACATGAATGTGAAGGCATCAATTGATACGCTCTTGACTATTCTATTCCCTCCTTCTGCTAAATCCCTTAATGGTGAAACTATCGAACTAAGTCCAGAAGAGAAGTTTTATACTGTTTTGCTAAGAAGTGAATTGGGAAACATTAACTTTAGGGATACAATTCGTTTGATTAGAAAAGCACATTGGAAAAACTCCGAAATCCAAAATTTATTTTTCAGTCTGTTCACTGAGCCTGTGAAAATTAGATATCAAGATATACCAATCATAACACAGGTACTAAGTGGTCTGTACAACTTTAACCGAAATTTCGCTATAAAATGTATTGATCAAGTTCTTGAGAATGTT
Source organism: Nakaseomyces bracarensis (assembly GCF_045282275.1). Classification (NCBI taxonomy): domain Eukaryota; kingdom Fungi; phylum Ascomycota; class Saccharomycetes; order Saccharomycetales; family Saccharomycetaceae; genus Nakaseomyces; species Nakaseomyces bracarensis. The sequence goes on from NW_027263956.1 coordinate 165,574, forward strand.
GAAATGGGTTTGGAGTCGAATAATTACTCAGACAATACAACTAGGATAGCCAATTCTCGTTATCTTACTGAAATATTTAACTACGAAATGATGAAATCAAACGTACTACTTGATTGTGTTTATCACATTTTAAGATATGGTCATCAAAATGGACAGCCAAATCCATTCCATCTGAATGACAGCGATCTACCGAATAATTACTTTCGTATCCATTTAGTTACAACCATTTTGTTGAATATACGTCGTACTCCGACATCACTAACAAAAAATTTAGCCTTGTTGTTACGGTTTTTAGAATACTATATTTTTACAAAAGAGTATCCTCTTCCGAAAGAAACCCAATTCGCTGTTGAGAATACCTTTGAAAAATTAATTTCGCTACTACCAAAGAAAGAAGCACAGAACTTCGAAAGATCTACCAATATGCTGGAAAGTTTAAATAAATTCCAAGCATATTTGATACTAACTAATGGTAAGCCGACTCTTGACCAATCATCTCCTCCTACTAATGGACTACTGGAAGAACATAGCGGTGATGATGATGTCTCCGCCGATGAAAATGATGATCCTAACATTGAAAATGATGAAGGTGTCGGAATACTAGATGATTTTGAAATTCTTCCTGAGTCAGTTGATGTCGACATTGAAGAAGACATTAACCCTATGGAGCAATCTAGTGATAGCGAGATCAGTGTCACAGACAGCGACGACGATATAACGGATGATAACTCAGAGGATTCGGATGATGATGATAACTCTGATGAAGACACTGATGATGATTCAGATGATGATTCAGATGACTATTCCGAAGAAGAGGACGAAACCTTCAAAAATTTTGAAGCTGAGAGGGATGCTGAGCAAAGAAGAATTATTGAAGAATATCAAAAGAAACTACAAAGTGAGGAAGAAATTAGGGCACAAGAGGAGCTTGATAAACAGTTTAATATAATGATGAATGAATCACTTGAGGCTCGTAAAAATGAAAGTGTTAGTAATGATAGATCATCTCAGATTTCTGGTATTCCTGGATTTAACAGACCACTACCAGAAGAAACTTCAGGATCACTAAATGGTAAAAAAATGGCTTTTACATTTTTAACAAAATCTGGAAAGAAAACTCAATCTAGAGTCTTAAATTTGTCGAAGGATATTGGATTTGTATCAAATGTTATCGAAGAGGGCGAAAAACTTAGAAGTGAAAGAGAAAAAATTAAAAATATTGTCTTGAAAAAGACGTTTGACTGAACTTAAGTATTTTTTTTAACCTTTTATTTAGAATATAGATTATTATTTCTGTAGTAGCTCTCTAAATAATATTAATTACTCGATGAAAAGTATTTTTTTAAAGGGACAATAGTTGCTATTGAAAGCAACTACAATGAGGATGACCTTAGTCAACCTTTATCATAACCATTGTTATATCATCTTCTTTACCACCTTTGTACAACTTACCTGTCATCTTAGAGATTTCTTGAGCAAATACACTTGGAAATTCAGAATCTTTGCTGATCTTCACAACATTTCGAACTAAGTCTTGTGTTACCCCATGGATATCAGAATCAATTTTCGCCTTGTTATCTCTAAGGAATATCTCAATATCACTAATGGCAATATTGTCAGTAACACCATCGGTAGCCAAAATAACCACATCGTCTTTCTCTAATTGAAATGAGTACTCATCAGCATCGGTTGGTACATTTTGGATATAACGATTACCATTTTTAGCAGCTGCCTCTTGGATTTCATCGGGGATGATGGCTAACTGGTAAGGGGTATTAAATCCTAACGTTTGGGCCTTCGTTTCAAAGACCAATTTTGCATCCCTAAAAACAGCACACCAGGAATCACCTAAATTTGCGACTTCTAAAGAGCCATTACTTTTTAAATGCGCTACAGTAGCGGTAGTACCACCAACCTTCACGATATTCTCGGCCTTAATCTTAGAGTAGGCATTATCAAGTACTTGTTTAGGAGTAAGAGGTTTTACTGATATAGCTGTAAACTCTTGAAGAGCTTTACATAATTCTCTGGATATGGCGCTACTATCATATCCATGTTCAGCCCATCCACCGACACCATCTGCAACGCCGGCGAATAAATCATCCATAGCGTTCGCTTGTACAAAGTAGTTATCTTCACCAGTTGGAGACTGGAGGGAATCCTTTAATTTCTGATATATTTGATCATCCCTATCCTTGGGTTGAAAGGCTACCGCAGTTTTGTAAGCAAATGTATGTCCACTGGAAGGATCAATTGCTGATCCGTTGCTGTTACCACCCCAGTACCAACTTTTCCCACCTGAGAAGAAAAGTCTTTTCGAGCAGTCATTAAATACACGTTTATAAACATATTGTGGAACACCTCCTGCATGAATTCCTAGGCTTTCGAGCCCCGGATTTGTTAGTAATAATCCTAATCCCAAAATCAAAACACAGAAAATCAACATACTTTGAGTCAATACCCAGGGACCCGTCCTTACACCAAAGGAAGCATACATAGTTCGCAGTCTTCTTTAATATGAATGGTTCAGCAAATAACAATGTAAACAATACTTCCAGTTATGCCAACTCGTACCGCTTAGCTAGGGTCCCCATTGATTTTAACTGCATTGCAACTAATTTAACTCACAACAAAAACGCCTTTCCCTGGGTAAAATTGCCAGATTTGTCGTACTACGGAATTTTTTACCGACCGATAGCTACAAATAATGCTATTACTTCAAACAACTTCAAAACGTTACAATATAATTACTTTTATTTATTCATATTTAAATTATAAAGAGATTACAACAATAAATACAATAAGAATCCAAAATTTATTTAATAACTCCTGGTATATCTTTGTCTGACCTGTATAGTGTTTTGATGGTATTTTGTATCCTTCGACAACCCTCAAACTTTAAAGACTGAACCTCGTAATAGCGCTAAATAATTAATATCTAAATGAATATGGTTTACTAATCATGAGTAATCTCTATCTTCTTCTTTTTTTGGACTTAAGCTTTCATTATGTAAGCGCTGCTGTAAATCTTCCGGTAGAATATTAAAATTACTGAGAGGAGGAGAAAAAATAAAATGAATTTTATATTATATTAGTATAGTCTAATAGATGAAAGAAGGGAATTTTTTATGGAAGTAGTGTCTACTTGATATAATTGTATATACGTAGAAGAATAAATTGATCATAAGAAAATTCTACGGCTCCTAAACTGCCGCTGGGGCAATTTTATCGAACTTGCATGATCGTCTATTAAAAACCGTTGACATTTTTGGTTTAACAAGTATAGAATATATTGTTGGTTTATATTTTGATAAATTTAGTAAAAAAAGACTAGAAAATAAAAAAAAAAAGGTGATTGAGGTCATTATAACGGATGATGATAAGGAAAAGGTTTGCGCAGAACTATTTCGAAGATACATGTCTCTAGGAAAGAATAACTATATGAATAACTATATGAATAGCTGTTAGAATTAAAGTTAACTCTACTGTTGAGTTATTTGCATTTTTTAATTTTTTTGCTTTGTACCGTACATCGTATTTTACCTACTAAACATAATATTCCAGCATTACTTGCAGATTATCTTCACTGTGATAATATTTATTCGAATGACTCTGCATTAAAATATAATTTGACACATTACTTTAATATCTTGTCTCTGATCATTTCAAAATATCATGTGATTGTTTAACCATTCATATATATATCTTGTTCTAGGTTAATATAACGGAAAAAAAAAATTACAAAAAAATTGATTTATAAACGATAATAATATATTTATTAAATAATCAAATATCTGGTAAGTCTACTAATTCAGATTATAGGTAGGACAATTAACTAATAAGATATGTCTGACAATCTGAGGAAAAATATTTTACTAAGGCACCTGGATGAAGCAGGTCCAATCTTGCAGAATTTAAAATATGAAAAAAAGGGGAGTGATGATGAAGCTGAAGAATTTGATGATATCAGTGAATTGCCATCTCTAAAACAAAAATTTAACAAAGTACATCTAAGCAATAGAGAAGAAGCTAAACCTGAGGTTACGTGGGATAAGTTTTTTGAATACAATGAAGTAATACAGATTCAATCAAGGAACCTAAAATTTAATACATACTATTCTTTTCCAAAGGAAACTGGAACAATGTCGATACCGATATTTGTTTTCCACCACGGTGCTGGATCATCGGGACTCACATTTGCAAATTTAGCCAAACATTTGAGAGAACAGTTAAATGATAAATGTGGTCTTTTTAGTTTCGATGCCCGTAACCACGGCGAAACAGTATTTATGAATGATGATGTAAAAAAAAGTTATAGTAGAGATGAATTTGCAGATGACTTTTGTAAGCTTTTAGATAGTTTCATATCTGATAAGTTGTCATATCTACGTCAAGAAAAACTCTCAATAATATTAGTAGGTCATTCATTAGGTGGCAGCATCAGCACTTTCTCATTCGAAAAGTTAAATACCAAATGGAAACGCCAAGTTATTGGTGTTGCAATGTTTGATATTGTTGAGGAGGCAGCTATATCAGCTTTAGAAAAAGTTGATCATTACTTAAAAGTGACTCCAAACCTCTTCAGTGACTATAATGAAGCAGTCACATGGCATATGGACCATAACTTATCAAGATGTAAAGAAAGCGCAGAAGTAGCAATACCAGCACTTTTTAGACCTCTGCCAAGCGGAAAGGTCGTAAGAAGGACAGACCTTAAAACCTTTAGTCCATACTGGGGTAGTTGGTTTGGTGGATTGTCAAAGAAATTTGTTTCCCTGCCCACTTCTAAACTATTAATTATTGCTGGGAACGATAATCTTGATAAGGATCTAATCATAGGACAAATGCAAGGAAAATATCAATTAGTAGTTTTTCAGGAATCAGGCCATTTTATTCAAGAAGATGCCCCAAAAAAGACCGCAATTACACTAATTGATTTCTGGAAACGTAATGACAATAAAAATGTTGTAATAAAATCCAATTGGGGTTCAGCTAAAAAATAGACACTGCCTATATAACGTAAATATAGTTTTATAAATCTTTATCCATAATTTTTTAAGTAGTTACACCAAATTTTGTCCAAAATACTAGTCAATAGTCATGAAATCAAGATCATCCGAGTGCGCTTCACATTGCTTGACCACTTCATCGATCTTTTTAGAAGCCCAAGGGAATCTAGGGTTAATGAGAAATGGTCTCAAATCGAATCTGTTATCATCTGGAGAATACTGTACAGCATGGTAACTTGGTGTTAGAACGGTTTGTTTATGTCTATTGATAGCGTAAAAAAAGAAAAATCTCTTCACCTTCTCAGCAACTTGTGCTGGTGTTAACCTAGGAGTCCATTCATGCAGAAGCTTCAAGAACATAGAGTATGGACCACACTTTTCAACCTTTCTTAAGTAACCAAATACACTCAGCTCCTCATACGTCATTCCCATATCCTTTTCATCCGATTGTACATAGTCTTCGGTAATTGGTTCCAATTCAGCTGTAGGAGTTGCATCTAAAAATTCATTTAAAATAGGCATATCATATTCTTCAGCGGCATATTTGATGAATTTTTTCAAGTCAGTCTTGGAAATACCACCAATAGGGTTAATATCAGCAGATGAACAGTCATACTTAGTTAAATAACCACGAAGACACTCATCAACATTGGCGCTACCCAATACCAACAAACCACCGGTATTTGGAATACCACGAACCCATGGAAGCAATTGAGCAAATAAGTAGGCCAAAACCATTCTCAGACGGGCCTGGATATTTTGTAAAGCAAGATTCTCAATCTGAGATCCACCAAAAATTTTAAAAATTGGTTTTTTACCTGTAGCAACTTCAAATAAGGAAACCACACTAGAAACTAAACTGTCCATATTTAGATCAACATGATATGAACCGATTTCTTTAGATAAGGCTTTACTTCTGCTTCTAGTTTCTACTGATGAATTTTCAGTACCCATGAAACAAGTGTGAAATATTTTGCCTGCTATTTCTTGAGGAGATTCTGGAATCCAATCCTCAGGACTTCTAGTAATTCTTCTCACATCAGAAAGCACTAACTCATTTCCCTCATGACATGCAGTATGGACTAATCTACACATAGAATGGACAATCATAGCAGTAGCACAGGAGTCAATCCCACCAGATAAGGGTAAGAAATAGCCAGAGCCATTACAACGTCTTATATAATCCCACATCCAACATGCTGGTCCCAGAGCAATCTCTTCTTCAAGTTTGTGATAAAATGGTTCTGTTTTTGGGGTAGGAACAACTATTGGGTTGAATCTTGAAGATTTCGGAGCCAATTCAACTTCAACATCTACATGTTTGTATTTTAATTCAGTTAAGGAAGCTTGCATACCTCTGGACATAATAGAAGCCCTATGATTTCTAACTTCTTCAAGATCTACAGTAGCGGTAACAACTTCAACATCATCCAAAGCGAATTGTTTACCTTGCGCAACAACTTTACCATTGACAGCAATAAGAGCCCCACCGTCATAATATAACCTATCACCATCACAGCCTCTTTGGTTAGCATATAAGTACACACCACCACAACGTCCAGTACCATTAATGATCAGATCTAGTCTGCTGTTTAATTTACGCAATTCATGATGGGACCCGGAAGAATTAGTTATAATCTCAACACCTTCTAAAGACATTGAGATATGAGGGGATTGAGGTGTGAACACCTCTTCACATGTCTCAGCACCGATACATGTATCAATTGTGTTAATAACAGCATCACCAAACATTACCTTTTTCTGTCCAGTGATTTTTTGAATCATAGGTGGTAATGTAATTTCCTCAACTACACCAGGCTTTAACCAAGGAGTAAAGAACCTCATTTCGCGATAATTCCCATCATTAGCCAACCAGATTTTAGGTCTAATGAACAAAATTTTACCGTCTAAAGACAATAAACGACAATTATAACGGACATTCTTATGAAGCAAAGGCATACCGATGTCAAGAATCAAACCGTGTGTTTCTGGGTTTTTCAATATCTGTGCATACATCTCCCATGAGTGTAAACAAACGTCATTTTCCAAGTAATGATCCAAACAACCATAACCACTAATCTCCAATTCAGGACCTACTCTCAAACGTGCCCCTTGTTCTTTAGCAATCCTAATGGACTCCACAATTCTATCCCTGTTACCTTCAAAGTCCAACGCCCACTGGTTCAGAGAGCACGTTGCTAGAGTTACTAAATGTGACATTTTTATACTTATATCGTTTGGCTACCTGGTAACAATATATAGACAATCAATAAAGAAAACCCTTCCTCAATGGCTCCTTACTCATTTAAAATTAATAAATTGAATATTAATTTATTTTAGCGATGCCCAAATTGCCTTGACGAACTCCCTATATTATCTTCATTAACGAAATGAGCTAAATATTATATGAATGCATATAGTAAATAAAATCGAATAAATACTCAAATAATGCCAATCTATACAAAAAGTATTCGAGAACGGTATAAATATATCATCTAAAATTCATTGTAGTTGTAGTTTCATTTTATTTTTTTTAACTTGCCACCGTTAAAGACAAAATAACAAAATAATTCATCAATATTTTTTCATCATCAAATCATACAAAAATATCTAGGAGTAAAGTAACCCAATGTTCGAGTCTAGGTTGATTTTTTACATTACCATAGGTCTTCAATACCTGACCAATCCTTTCTCTTTCTTCTCTCCCAGTAATTATTCGGTCCCTCAATTATTTTCCACTCAGTATTAGATACTTTCTCAAAATATTTAGGAACCACATCTTTGTTGTTTAATCTACGATCACGTTGTAGTTGTTCTAACTTTAACTTGAGTTCCTCAGCCTTTTCTAAATCGCCAATCTCATAAGCTTGAATATCCGGTCTTAATCTTGAATCCGTAGGAGGAAGTTCATTCTTTTCAATATCCGTAATCTCGTTTAAATGGGCTGTAAACGTTGTGAAGCCATATTTGCTTTGTGAATTCTTGACTAAATCACCCACATGCCATAGTTTCTTATGAGTACTGGCATCTTCCAAAGATTCGGTCCATTTACCCTTTAATGTCTGCTTCTTCCATTTAGAGCCCTTGGAAGGAGAGATAGAAACACTGAGGGACTCTGATCTACCACCGAACATCCCTGTTTTTTGGAAGGTAACCTTGGCCTTACTACCATCTGAACCTTCTATTTCAAACTCATTTACCGGTTCAGTATATCTCTCACCCGCTATTAAATTTTTTACCATAGTAGTGGGTTGTACCCATTTATAAACTACACCTGTCTTTTTAAGGGTCAACTTAATTGTACCTTCGTTATTCAATTCTAAAGACTTACCCCAGAACTTCTGAACAGGTGTCATTGTATATTCGCAGGTCCATTGAGGATGTTCCACATTAAATGCAAATATTTGTGGCTTATGGCTCACCTTTTCTGCAATTAGACGGAAACCGTAACGTTCGTGAATATATTCAAATGTCTCACCCAATAGAGGGTTGAAGGGTTTTCTTAGAGCTCTTGTCTTATCCCTTTGAATCGAGAGAGCAGAAATAGCAAATATGGCTACCGAGGTTAATGGCTGCATATCCCTTTTCGGGTGTAAAATATCGGCGTATTCAAAAGCTTCTGAGATGACTTGCAAAATAGATAGTGGTTCATTAGATGTAACTGGCATAGTGATCGAAGATAAATCCTTTCCCACATTTTTCCTTAGGAAAGATAAAAGACTTGGAGGTGTGGAGGTTGAGGGTTTAATATCAGATCTTCTAACAATATCCTTAACGATCGGAAATGGATACAAAGTTGTTTCTATCATTGGTACAGAGCCTCTTCTTGACATAGTTTCAGGCACAGAAGACTCTATCGTCTTAGTCTTTTCATTCAGTAGCAAACTCTCTGTGGAACTATACTCATTAGTTGTATGGTGTCTCATGTCAAGATCTTCACTATCGTACTCATCATCTTCAAGATCATCAACTCCTATTTCCGGTTCATCCTTACTATATTCAGTATCGCCACTATCATCTTCGGCGTCATCTAACAGTATGACACCTTGAGTTAATCCATCTCTAGCATCAAAATATTCCTCGTTATCACTGACGCTCGAAATTATGGAATAACGATTTTCTTTAACTTGCCTGGATATTAATTGATGGTCTCTTAGTAGTAGTTTACTTTGCTTAATAAATTGTCCCATAAAGGTCTCCATTTCAGAAAGTTTACGATACAGAGAATGAGAAGTAGGAGTATCCTCATGAATGTTCTCCAGAGAGTCTGTAGATGCAGTGTTTATAGGCGAGTTGATCCCGGCTAGATACATTTCAGTCTTTTTTTCTTTTTCTGATAGCTCTGATCCAAGATTGAACTCGTTCCTAACAGGAACATACCTTAATGATTCCAATTTACATTTTTCTATCCATTCCTGAATTAACATCAAATTCCCAGTATACTCATTATACACACTATCCGGTAGTGGTGTGTAATCAGTGCTTCTTGTACTAGCAGGAGCACTGCTTTCCCCTAACCTTGGTCTGGGAGTTTGTAAGTTATCTGCTTCTGCTGACACATTTCTATCATTAATTTTAGAGGACGTAGGGCCTATAGTATGCTCGTCCTCATCAATATTTTCATCATCTTCAGGAATAGGTTCTGTTAGTTCAAAACATGATTGCAAAGCATCAACCCAAGTTTGCCAGGTATTAGTATCCGATGCCTTCATAAACCACAGTTCCATGCCCGAGTCAATGATAATGATTCTATCCTTTTTATTGGCACTAACAGTGGATAAGTTAATGACCATTTCACCTCTACAGGTCTGATTGTGATCATTCAGATAATATGACAAGGTCCCGTACCTGTAGTCCAATGTAAAAAATCTCTTTCGGAATCCTTGCAGTCTTTTTCTCCTTTTCTTCAACAAGTAACCTTGGAGATATCTCCCTTGACCAACCCTCATAACGGAATTATTACTTTTGTTATGACATGATTTGCCATTCTGTCCATTCATTGAGAGCTGGGACGCTGATCCTTTGTTTAATCCATTTATGGTCTTGCTGGTCAGAGATGTAGACGAATACCCCACTTTTTTACCAGTGATTGATTGAGCATCAGTTTTTACTATACTGGCATTAAATAGCAGTTTCTTCTTAGCATTCTTGGAGGATGAGTTGTCCAAGATAAATGCATAGTAATAGTCGTCATCTTTAACCTCTATTACACCTTGTTTAAACTGATTACCATGAACAGTGCCCATGGACTCCACCAAAGTGAAACCAGATGCTATCAGTTTTTCTTTCAATGGTAAATCTTGCGTTTGTTGCTGAATATCAGCAATTGACAAGTTAGAACTGGAATTACCACGTTTCTTGGAATCTGCAGTGTGTGCTATAGAGTTTGAGCTGTCCTGACGCGACCTTGGGCCCTTAGGGCTTGTGGTCGACTTTGAAGAGTTCGATCCACTGTAGATCGAGCTGTTTCTCTGTAACAGAGTCCTAGACGTGTAATCCAGCATCGTCCTAGTATCTGGTGCAATATGTACAGCAGTAGCGTGGCCTTCCACATCATTCTTCAGCTTTTTGTATATACCGAGCTGAATCGACTTCTTCAACGGCTTAACCTGATAATTTATCGTGTCCCCCTTCTCACACTTCACCCATCTCACAACAAAACACCGGTTCTGAATATCTATAGTCTCCATCTTGTGAATCTTTACCGTGTGTGTTAAGTTGGTGATATTTAGAAAAAAATAGGGTCTATCCAGTTTTTTTTTCCCTTCTCTCCCCTTTTAAGTTTTTTTTTTTATTGTTGTATTTGTTTTAAAGAAGAAGAAGGCTTAGTTAAGAGGTAATTGCTGATCCTGTTAAGTTATAACTGTTTATCTATCTATCTCTCTCTTTCTCCCCCCACCGCATTTATTTTAGTTTTTTCGGTTTTGGGTTTGATCTGCAACTATGTTGAGCTTTTTTTTTTTTTCGTTTATCGTATGGTGAAAAACTATTAAAGCTCCCAATATTATAATTTTAGTAGTATAACAACAATTGTTACACATCTATCAACATCAATTTTTATGTAGTTAAAACAATGATTTATGTAGTTAAAACAATGATTTATGTAGTTAAAACAATGATTTATATAGTAAAACAATGATTTATATAGTAAAACAATGATTTATATAGTAAAACATTCAACGGTAACATAAGAGTGAAATTATATTGTATTTTTGGTATTTTATTATGCCTTTTATACATTCAATATCTATAGTATACATGGTGGTTTTTATGCTTTTCATTTCATTTCTTATTTCACTTATTGTGGTAGCAAACCGTATCTCTTCTTCAAAGTGACTCTTTGTCTGGAGTACTTGTCATCTGGGGAGAATCTAGCTGGATGAGCTGACTTGGTGATCTCACCTTCCTCAGTAGTCTTCTTCAAAGTGTAAACTCTCTTACCTTCGTTGTCCAAAGTGTACATCAAATGCATTGTGGCAGTTCTTTTTTAATCTGTTTTTGTCTTTATTGAATAGTTATTCCTCTTCCCCAGAACTTCTATTGTATTATAATACAGTATAGTATAATATAATAAAAGCTCATCGCAAAGAAAATTTTCTTTTGAACTTTTTTTTTTTTGCTTCAAAAAATTTTTGGTTTCTGAGGTGGGCGGATGACGAAGAAAATGCTGCAGAAAGATATTTCGTATATACTGATGTGCTTTGCATATTCCTATATAATTGAGTATATTAATATAAATGTAATGTAATAAAATATGATTATTGATATGTAATGTCGTTATGTTCTTTTGGTTTGGTATTTATTGGCGTAAGGATCTTGTGTAGAGGCCGAGTGCCTTGATTGGGAAGAGGAATCTGTAACTTGGGTATTCGATGGCGCAGGAGTGGTTGAATACACCTTCTGCGCTCTCAAACTTCCACTCACCAGAGGGCAATTGTCTTGATTTCAGGAGCTCGATACCTTTGTCTATGGCCTCGTGGTCTGGGCATTTGGCCAGCAGTAGTGCGATTAGTGCCCAAGCTGTTTGGACCACTAGTGATTGTGGGCTGTCGACGTAGTCGTGTAGTTCACTTGACTTCATTGACTCACCCCAGCCACCGTCGGGCATTTGTTTACTGAGGAGGTAGTCACAGCCTTTACGGACAGTGAGTGAGTTGTTGTATGTCTCTCCTACGGAATGCAGTGCCTCCATGGCGAACATCCCGGCATAAGTGAAACAGATACCCCAGCAACCGTACCATCCACCATCTTCCTGTTGGGCTTGTTTGATGTAGTCAATAGCAATTCTGATCCTGTGGGAGATCTCCTCCTTTCTGTAGTCGTAATACTTGTGGAAGTATGTTAGACCGAGAACACTGGAATCAGTGCACTCAACGTATGGATATTCAACCATAATATTACCGAAAACTTCAGCTGGATTCAGCTTTTCCATAGCCAATGGAGCCTTTATCTTTTCGTATGTGGCAAATGATCCATACTCAAATTTACCAACGTTTTGAAGTTCCAAGAGAACATCAATACCTTTACATAACCTTTCGTCCGTTATTTCGTCATGAAGTTCTGCAAACACTGGAGAGTTTCTAACCATTATGATCGCCTTGATGGCCTCAGCGGTACAGTCAGAGACTACATATCCCTGGGTTTTCGTGCTGAAACCCCAGGCACCAACTCGGTTGTCCCTAAAGCTACCATTGACACACTCGGTGTCGAATTGGGATCTGCAAAGGAATTTGTAGGCCCGTGAGATTGTTTCATAGAACTCTGGCTTTTCAGCCAATCCTGCAACAAAGAAGTACTGGATCATGAATGCACAGTCCCAAGTTTGAACACCGTTAGTCCCCATGACGGTCATTCCCTGAGGCCCATGGAATAGAGCGTCCTTAAATCTATATTGGAATCTCTGGAACGCCTTAGAATCCTTACCTTCCTCAATTAGTGTCACCAAGGCACAGAAAGCCTGGTTCACTGGAGCAATACATAGGGAATCAGTATTTTCGATTTCCTTTTTAATTAGATTGTAAACGGTTTTCTTCGAAATTGCTGAAACTACTCTAGGTCTCAAATATTTTTCATAGAAGACGATGAAGTCATTAGCAATGTCAAGGACTTTGCTATGTGGGTAGTATAGATCCACCCCACAAACTGTGTTCCTATGTTTCGAGAAGTCGATAGTATCAAATGGTTTGACATAGATCTCCGATTTAATTTCTTCCAGCAGCGGAGTTAACTCACAAGAATATCTAACAAGAGATAGGTAACTGATTGGAAGATATACACCTCTGGTATGTACCCACCATCTACCTGGGTGGATCGGTAAAGAGTAAGGTAAAAGCCAAGTCTCTGGTGGAGCTGGATTGACACCCTCCCATTTATACAAGTTTAGGATACTTAACCAAGTCTTACCCCAGTGAGGTGCACCAATGGCACCACCTAACCTATGTAAGGTATCTCTAGCTCTTTTACAAACAATGTGATCGCTTGGTAGGCCTAACAAACGCAAGTTTACGTAGTTTAATACAGTCCCAAAGGCAGTAGATTTATCCACGGAATGTAGACCCCACCCACCATCAACTGGGTGTGCTGTATTAACAATGTATCTAATCATCTCAATTCGTTCATGCTCGGGAATCTCGATACCGGCAATATAATTCACCGCAATGTACCCAATAGTCATGAACATAGGGCCCTTGTACTGGCACGGGAAGATACCAGAGACAGGGTCCTGCAACAACTTGAAGAACGAAGCACCATTTGCACAAGCTTGCTCGGGTGTCAATGGTTCACCTTCCTTTCTTGGCATTGGTGTAGGAAAGTCATCCTGTTGCAACAACCATTGAACAAACGTAGATTGAGGATCACTGTCTACTTGGTCTTCATTGATATAATCCCATGATTCTCTACCTAACTCATCAGTTCTAAGACGCCATCTCTTCGGATCCGTACGAGGAACTCCTACCACATCAGAATATAATTCAACCATTTGTGCTTCTTTCTTCCTTGCAATAGTATTGTATATGACTGTGGTATATTGGAAGACTACTTATGGCAGAAGATGTCCATCTCGATGTTCTTATATAAGGTCTGCCAAATTTTTTTTTCTATAGGCACTAAGAAAAACTTAGGCACAAACGAAGCTATACGAAGGTATACAAAAATTTAACGAAGAGGCCCTGGATATACAAGAAACTACGAATTTGAATATGAGTTTGAAATAATGCATTGTATTTTTTAGTTGGTTTTATAGTTATGAATGAGTTTATGTATGCGTATGAATATCTTTTTGGTTGACGTAATTGTTAGGTTTTTTTTTTTTTTTTTTTTTTTTTAATGTTTTTTTAAATTTTTTTTAGTTTTTTTTTATAATTGTTTATTATTTTATTTTAGTCGTTAAAGAATCAACATGTAAATTATATTGGTTCTCCCATGTAGTAGCCAAGCAATTTTTGGTAGGAAAAAATGCTAAACAATGCTTCTGCGAGCTCTTTTATTTGTGTATTCGTTATATTGTGTATCGATTGATCTTTTCTTTGGCATTGGAGTGGTGGAGAAGTTACGTTTATGGTATCCGGCGATATCCTGTGTCCAAGATGCCAAGGTTTCGTTATTGATGTATAAACCATAGTTCAACTGTTTAAGACACCAACGCTCCATGATACTAATACTCATAGTGGGTAGGCCACTAACTTGTGTCCAGGTTCTCATGGAGAATGTCATGTCGTTGGAGAACTTGTGAGCTAGAATAAGACAGACCAATAACAGTCTCTTGCCACAGCATGCAAAGTCTGGTAGTTCCTCCTTGTACGAGCTAACCAAGTTCTTGAAATAAATCGAAGCCAGTAGTAGTATATTCTTATTGATCTGGGCCCTTTTCATCACTTCTTTCAAAAACCCAGTAATTGAGGCCACAGAGTTATTTATCCTCTTCCCTTGCTTAACAGTGGCCATCTTGTCAGAGATAAATGCGACAACATCACACAGATTAACTTGTTCATGTGCCTCCTGATGCGGTAAATTCAATAATTCATAAGGTGGTGTATTATAATTCGCTTGGGAAACCTCTGAAACACTAACTGTATCCTTAAGAGGTGTAATCATAATGCTATTGTGTAATGTATAGTTTATCAAAAAAGAACAAAAAAGACAAAAAAAAAATGGTGTAATATTCTATGTGTTCTTAATCAAAAAAAAATAAGTTGCTTTTATTGTATGTTTTAACTTAAACCTATTCTTTTACAAGTCCTAATTCCAAAAACAAAATCTCTCTCTCTCAAAGAGAGTGAATAAAACCAACCATTTTTGACAATTTTATTTGATAATATTTCTTTACCCCCAAGTTAACAAAGTATTAATTTTAAAAAAAAAAGTATTCTTTAACCAAAATATTAGAAAAAGGATTATAAAAGAGAGAGTATCGCAACAATCCCAATTTTCTTCCTCCTCTCACTGTCTCTTCCATATAATGAAACAAGAACAAATCAACTAATCCATGTTCATTTATATATAAATCATTAAGCAAAAGAAAAAAAAAGAGAGAGGGAGAGAGAGAGAGCTTTTAATGACGCAATTGCCATTCCAAACTTAAACTGACTCATCAGAATAGAAATAGAAATCACTAGTGCTGAAGGAAAGGGTACTATAAACATGGACGACACAACTGTAACATCCGATACCAACATAACATCCATTCTAAGCCGACAGAGAGAGAGAGAGAGAGAAGGCCCAATTTTTTTGATAGAAATCGATGAGTCAATTTTGTATTAACAAGCACGAGAGTAAAAAGCCCCCAACAACGGTCTTTTTTTATTTAAAGGGAGAGTAATAAAAAAGAAAGAAAGAAAGGATGAAAGGGAAAAAAAAGAAAGAAAGAAATTTCTTCCAGTAAATCACTTAGAGAGAAGTTGGATCGTCGCGTATGCTTGACCAGTGGGGCTGGCAAGCCACAGGGAGTTGGTCTTGGTACTGCTCAGGACCACGAGTTCTTGTTCCGGGTATATTGGTGCTATGTTCTTGTATTTGATCTTGCCTATGCTCTTTGATAGCCGGGCCATCGTTTGTACCAGCAGCGGTCCCGGTACCACTATATCTTGGTGTCCCTCGTCACGTGCATATCTATAATCCCAATGGATTCTATGAGGGTTATTAGTCAACTGGCAGTACTGTAGTATGTCTATATCGGTGAATTTAATGGTGGTTGGGGAAGTGGGTATCGGTATAGAGACTGGCACACTAGGTTGACTCACTTCTGAATTTGTGTATTTTAGAGTTCTTAGTTCTGTGACGTACAGGGTGTTGTTTTCGTCTGTGACTCTTCGTTCGATGCACACGAAACAGCTATGGGTTCCCATAGGTTTTACGTATTTGATTGTCTCCGTGCAATTATAATGTTTTTCGAGTGATAAGGGCCTCTGTTGCTCGATTTCGCCGTGTGTCCACATGCGTTTTGTGTACATATGTGCATTGGGGACCAAACTGTGTGGTGCCTGATAACTGTAGTATCCATCGGGGTCTAACGATCTCGAAATGGGATTCATATAGAGTAAATGATCTCCTAGTTGTAACTGTTTGCAAGTGTCTTGATGAGTAATATTGCCAAACAAGAGGTTGAATCGCTCAAGGGTATTACTGTTCAAATAGTCCCTCTGGACCCATTTCAAGGACCGCCACGACATCTATTCTAACTCCTTCAATTTCCAAAAGATATTTCTTTATTTATTCTGTCAAGTATTTGTCATGTATGTACCCTTTTCTTTCTTACTATTATAAGGCTAATTCTTTACCTTTTTTCTTTCTTTCTTAAGAGCCTACAACTTAACAAAAATCATCTATATTCCAATTTTTACAGTGGAATTAAAACGAAGAGAAATTGATCTTATATTATGAGAGAAAGAGTTACAGAAACAATTATATATTATATATGGAAAGAAATAAAAATAAAAATAATAATATAAAAGTATCTATATATAAACTCTTCTTTTCTTAATTATCTTTTTTTCATTCCTTTTTTTTTTTTCTGGAATAAAACAACAAATAAACTACTTGATTAAATGACGAATGATGAATGCTTCAAAATAATATACAATACTTTTTTTTTCCAGAACAGATCAGACCATTTGAAAGAAACATTGATAGCATGGCCGATGTTTATAGTAAAACTCCGTGGTACAAATACTATCTCTTTCTTTACTCTTCAATTTCACTAAACAAATCACTATCTATGTCTTCTGGTACATCCTCGTATTCATTTTCTGAATCAGAGCCTGAATCAGAGCCAGATGATGACTCGTTCTCTTCACCGTTAGCTTCTTGCGCCTTTCTAGCAGCTCTTCTCTCTAGTTTTCTCTGCTTTTTGGCCTCCTTTGAAGCCTTTTTCTTCGCTATGTTAGCTTCTTGTTCCTTTCTTCTTTCTTCCTTTATTCTCATCTTTTCTCTGTGTCTCTTTTCCAAAGCCTTTATCTCACTGTCACTCTTCTCAACATATTCGTGATGTAGAACCTTTCCGGAACATATACCTTCTTCCATCTTAACCAATTTAAGCGTTAGTCTTGGTCCGATCTCCGTTAATCTTATAGCCTTCTTTCTTGGTGTACTTACAGGTGCTTGTGCTAATTCTTTATTCTCTTCTTGCTCATCATCTAGAGTTTCAACAGGCTTTTTGTCTTCACCATCCATATCGATGTCATCGTCGTTAGCTTCACCCTCCGTAACATTCTTCTTCTTCCTTGGTAAGCGTTGAGTCTTCACGGTTTCTGTGTCCATTACTTTAACAATAGAATCATCTTCAATCTCAGACTCAGAAGTGTAGGCACCAATATCGTGATCAAGAATCAAAGATGAGATGTCTTCCTTTTTATTTAGATTCGGTATAGCCTTATGCAAGTTATTCTTGGCCTTATAAAGTTTCTTCAGGTTTTTGGATATGTCAACCTCCCTGACATCGATAAAGTAGTGACGCATAGATATTTCACCACTCTCCTTATCCTTATTGATCATGAAGACCCTCTTAATGGAGTTTATGTGGATCCTGGATGGGTTCAATGGAGGGAAAATATTCTGGAACATGGACACAACGATCTTTTCAACATTGGCTCTTTCAACCTCTTTCTCGTTGCTTGGGTCCTTTGCCTTGGTAGTGAACCCATTCAGCACAAGCAAAGGTGGATTCATCACATCTTCTTTTGTAAGAGACTTAGGTCTCCTCAAGAACTTCTTGATATCTCTGCCCAGGGAGTAATCCATTACTTGAAAAGTGATAGTTGGACCCTTTGGAGTTCTGGCTAGCTTCAAAGAAACGTTACCGGTCTTCTCTGACTGAGTAAACATGAACAAATGCGTAACACCAAGTGGACCACACATAACAACGAAATCCTTTAACTTATTAGATTTCCTCTCCTTCAACTTGATAGCAGTATGAGGTTGCATGATCTGACGGAAATCTTTCACCAACTGATTCAAAGAATGGTTGGAAAGTGACGTTTGTCCAACCCTGATAACCATGGATTTAGGAATTCCCTTCTCATCTTCCGGTAAAACCTGGGCATGTGTCCTCTTCTTTTGTCTTCTTCTAGCCATTATAGTACTTATTTATTATTCAATTGACTTGGTAATATAAAGCTTTGATAAACAGTAGATATATATTGTCCTTGCGATGAGCTAAAAAGTTTTTTTTTGTTATATAACTAATAATTTAATTTTTTTTTTTTCATTTTGGTCGATGCCCAAGTTTCCCACTTTAACAACTTGAAAATTTTCAAAATACACAGAAACGCCCGTAGAACAACACAAATTGGAAAATTTTCGAGAAATGAAAAAATAACAGACAGTGCGCTCTGAAAAAAAAAAAAATGCTGCTAAAGCTCATCGCAAGTTTTTTTTGCGATGAGCTATTAGAAATATATTATATATATGTGCCTTAGAGGTATAGTGGATTGTTTGTACTTGTATTGGTATTGTAAAAAGTAGAACAACTATAAGAAATCAAGTGAGATATGGCTAATAAAATCACTAAAAGTACGAAGAAAAACGAATTGAGTTCTCTAGCTGAAAAGATTAGAGCTAGAGCTCTGGAGAACCAACAGAAGCTAAAGGCTGAGAAGACCGGATCTGATGTGGATTCAAGTGAAGAAGAAGAAGTGGAGAAGAAGAAGGTTAGACGAAGCCAAACTAAGGTAGAGGAAGGAGAAGATGAGGAAGAAAAAGAGGAGGAAACCTTTGAATCATTTACGCAGTTAAATTTGGTTCCGGAACTAATTCAGGCTTGTCAGAATTTGAATTATGCTAAACCCACACCAATTCAAGCTAGAGCCATTCCACCAGCTTTGGAAGGTAGTGATATCATCGGTCTTGCACAAACTGGTTCCGGTAAGACCGCTGCTTTTGCCATTCCTATCCTAAATAGGCTTTGGGAGGACCAACAACCATACTATGCTTGTATCCTTGCCCCAACCAGAGAACTTGCACAACAGATCAAGGAGACTTTTGACTCTTTAGGTTCTCTAATGGGTGTAAGAAGTACCTGCATTGTTGGTGGTATGAATATGATGGATCAAGCAAGGGACTTGATGAGAAAACCTCACATTATTATAGCTACCCCAGGTAGATTAATGGACCATTTAGAAAATACTAAAGGGTTTTCCTTAAAGAAATTGAGATTTTTAGTTATGGATGAAGCTGATAGATTACTAGATATGGAGTTCGGTCCTGTTTTAGATAGAATTTTGAAGATCATTCCAACCCAAGGTAGGACAACTTATTTGTTCTCTGCAACTATGACTTCTAAAATAGACAAACTGCAAAGGGCAAGTTTAACTAATCCTGTAAAATGTGCTGTTTCCAATAAATATCAAACCGTCGATACCCTTGTTCAGACACTAATGGTTGTACCCGGTGGTCTTAAAAACACATTCTTAGTTTATTTGCTTAACGAGTTTATAGGAAAAACCATCATCATTTTCACTAGAACTAAAGCAAATGCTGAGAGACTTTCAGGACTGTGTAATTTATTAGAATTCAGCGCCACAGCTCTTCACGGTGACTTGAACCAAAACCAGAGAACTGGTGCTCTAGATCTCTTCAAAGCTGGTAAAAGATCAATTTTGGTTGCTACAGATGTTGCAGCAAGAGGTTTAGATATCCCATCAGTAGATATTGTTATAAATTATGACATTCCTGTTGATTCTAAATCCTATATTCACAGAGTTGGTAGAACTGCAAGAGCTGGTAGATCTGGTAAATCGATATCACTGGTATCTCAATATGATCTAGAATTGATTTTAAGAATTGAAGAAGTGCTCGGGAAGAAATTACCAAAAGAAAATGTAGATAAAAACGCTATTTTGACGTTAAGAGACACTGTAGACAAGGCTAATGGTGAAGTGGTTATGGAAATGAATAGAAGAAATAAGGAAAAGCAAGCCAGAGGAAAGGGTAGAAGAGGTAGAATGATGGCAAAGGAAAATATGGATAGGGAAGAAAGATAAAATAACTCCTAGTAACATGTATACTTATCGATTCTTATATTTAAACGCATTAATCCATCTAACTATCTCTAGACAATTATGCCATTATTAATCCGTAGTGTCTCAAACATTCTATAGAAAAATCATTTTATATGCTTATTAATGCTAATGCTACTATTATAAATATTTTTAATTATTTTTGTGTTTAGGCTCATTTACGTAGATCAATTAATTATTTGCAGGAGTCATACTTGTTAATAGCCAGTTCTATAGACCTCATTGTCGTTCCCAAGTATGCTTCACATAGGTTGGCAAGCTTCTCACCATCTCCTTGCTTAACATCTTTTAAGAGCTCTTTTAGTTTTTCAACACAATCTTTCAGGTGCCCGTATAATTTTTTCACGTTTCCAGCTTGTCTTTGGTCACCGCTTTGAAAATGAATGTAAAAATGTTTTAGAAATTCACAACAAGTACTATGTAACATCCTACAACTTTCTAACAGATCAATTGGTACTTCTGTAGTTGCATCCTTTTCATTGCCCCCATTACTAGTAAATGCGGCCATATATGAAGAATCCATATTATTATGTTTTGCCTGTTTTGCATTAATTCTGACCGTTTTTAGAACCTTTTGGTTAATTTCGTGAACAATATTTTCTCCATCGCTGCCTTTTCCTGATATCACATCGGTCAGGTCCAGCTTGTTAATCAAACTTGCTTTTACATTATCAATCTGACTTTTAACGATGGGGTCTGTAATTTTTATATGTTCGCTTTGTTGGGAGGCTATAATATTTTCAGGATTTTTCTCCCTCGTTTTTGTTCCGAGTTTCAGATGCACCAAGGAATATTCAGCCTTATATCCATCATTCAAGTCGTTAATTTCCAGCTCCTGTTCTAATTCAGCCTCTGCGTCGTTTTGGTTCGTTAGATTTGACCTCGAGTATTCATTTTCCAGCGCTGTTGTCATTTTTTCACTTAATCTATTCATACCCTTCAAGATATCAGTTGATCCATCATGGTGTCCATTTATATCTCTACTAGGTTGCATAGTAAAATCTTTCCTATTTCCCTTCTTGACTGGATCATCTTGCAAGTTACCATCTAAATCAATGAACTTTGACACAGGATGTAACAACCTCTCGTCATCTTTTCTATCATATTCCTGATCTAACGTTAGGTAACGATCAATAATTACATCACCTCTATCATTTGACATAATTTTCTCACCTCTTAATTTTCTGAAAAGCTTGGAAGAAAAAAATCTTGCCCAAAATTCTGATTCTTTGAAATTCTTCGGGACGTTGTCAATATATGCTTTCTTAGCAATTGGATAGTTCTGAAAGATACTCATAATTTTATCTCTGGATAGGTTAACGTTGACTTGATTTTCTGAAGATGCTACTGGCTTAATTGTAGACAATACATTATAGGGACCAATTTTTTGAGAAGTCGATAGAGCGAATGCACGCAACATCGGTATTCTTGTGCTCCAGAATTCGTCTGGTGGAAGTTGTGAATTAATAACAGTTTCTTGAAAGGTTCTCATGAGCTGCTTGTTTGTAGTCAACAAAGATTGCTGTAGCTTCAGGTTCTTTAGAAGGTTTTCTGAAGATAACGAGTCATCAAGCCTATTTGTGTTAATCAATTCCAGTTGTTGTGCCTGTTGGGAGTGATCTAAGGGGTTACCTTCGATCTTTCGTTTCTCCTCATTGACTTCAGTATCCTTGTATCTGGAGATGATTTGTTGCAGAGTGATTTTGATATTATCCATAACATCTCGGTTATTAAAGGAGAACATGTGTGATGCTGGTTTCACTGGGACCATCTCCCCGTCACTATTCTTCATTTTCTTATCCTCATTAACCTTCTCAATAAGCCTTAACATCAGTTTCTCCGATGATGCTGGCGTGGCCTGTAGTTTATCTATAACATCCAGGACGATCTTATGCTGTTTGTCACCATCTGTAGACCTCCACAGAAGTTCTGCCGGTGATTGATCCTCATCTATAGTGAGTATACCGTTAACTTTTTTATAACTAGCAGCACCACTATGAGACATTTTCCCAGTTATATTACAGTTTGATGTTTGTTATATCAACTAAATAACAAACCACAAATATATATATACATCTTCCAGTAATTAAGTTTCACAACTATATAAAAGGGCCCTTGGTTTGAATTTAAATTTTATTCTATTGCCAAAACAATTACCCGGAATATTGAAATTTATTACATCACAGTATACGATAATCACATGGAATATTCCTATACCTCAGAGTATTGATCCCCCTGGTAGTACTTGCAGTTATTTTTTTATATAAGGTGATATTAAAACAAGACGCAATTGTTTATGTTATTTATATAGATCCCTTTACAATTTCTGCAATAATCTGTGCTGTGCTCTGCTGTGCTCTGCTGTGCTGTGTTTGTGCTGTGTCTGTGCTGTGTTGTGTTGTGTTTATGCTCCATTTTATATCAATCAATTTCAAATTATTTATTGATTAGATCAACAAGAATAAAAACAAAAAGAAAACAAAAATTACGATATCCAAACGATTTTTTTTTTTTTAAAAATTGAAATTTTTTTAAGTTGTTGGAAGAAATAAAAATTAAAAAATTCAATTCAAAAAGATTAAAAAAAAATTAAAATTAAATTTAAATTTAAAAAAAAAAAAAAAAAAAGGGCCCAAAGAAAAAACAAACAATTTAACAAATTAACAAAGATTAAAAAAAATAATTAATAAAATATTATAAAATATATATTGATCAAAGGGAGTGGAGGACACATTATTATTGATATTGCTATATAATTTATTGAGTTAAATTAATAAATCAAGAGGGAATTTACTAAATTCTATTAAAGTAAAAAATAAGAATAAATTAAAGGAAGAAAAAAATATAATAAGAAAAAAAAATTTTTTTTTTTTAATTTTTATTATTTTAATATTTACATATAAAAAAAAAAAAAGGGCTATATCTTTATCAAACAATAAACACACACAACTTTTATTTCCAACAAAAAGATAACAAAAATCTGGATAAAAGAGCAAAAATAAAAAAAAGAATTAGAGACTAATATAATCATATCAATTCTGTAATACTTGGGGGGAAAAAAAAATAAAGAGTTTAGACAACGACTAATAAAAAATTAAAAATTAAAAACTGATAATGGTTACCGAATACGCAGGTTTGCGCAGAGAGATAGAAGGGGTAAGGTATAAAGTGAATGAGTTGGAAAATAAAGTTAATAAAAATGATTTGGAGTCTACCAACTCTATAGAAGATATGCTAGTAGCAATAAAGACTATTGCTTATAATCAGACAGTAATAGAGAGTAAATTTGAGGATATTCTGAAAAACCAATTAAATACGGATTCTATGGTGAATGATATGAACGAGAGACTGAATAAAATAACAAATATACTGACAAACACTAAAACAGCTCCAATCCTCCCTAATGGTAACAACAGCAGTACCAGTCATAATAATCACAATAGTAATAATAATAGTTATCATAGTAATAACAACACAGTTGGTCCCCGTTCCGGAAGTTCGAGGAGATCATCATCCAATAATTCTGCAACAAACCTTGTAGAACAAAATGCAGTAGTTAAGAGGCGTCCGGGTAGGCCTAGAAAGGATGCCACAATTGTAAATAAACTGCCATTATCAGTTAACTGGACAGTAGAAGGGAATTCACAGAAAGGTAATAATAGCCCCGGCAGACCAGAGACTCTTCGTCCAGTTAAGGTAACTCTACCTCTAGGTCAAACACAAGTGTCTAAGAACAAAAAATATTTTGGTGATCCTAATGACATTTCGTTAATGGCTAATAGCTCTAAAAACAGTACTTCACAAAAGGAAACTAATGAGGAAGAGAGAGAAAGTAGTCCCGAACCTGTACCGCCTAAGAAGAAGAGAGGTAGGCCACCAAAAAGGAAGAGCAATGTGGAAACACAACAGGCGCCAGCACCAATACCGAGAAAGAAATCTACGTCAGATAGTAGGCTTGAGAGACGCTCTAGAAGGCATGCTATTATCGAACAAGACGAAGAGAAGATCAGTTTTGATGAAGACGATGAAGATGAAGATGATGACATGGATCATTACGATGGTAAGGATTTCTCGAGTTCACCGCGTAGTGAGAAAAAACGTAAATATAGTTCAAACTCTGATAGCGAACAGATGGATGCTGAGAGACAAGAGATGTTAGAAGATTTCAAGGACGCCGAAGAGGACAACGAAGACGGTGATAGTGAGCTATGTGACAGTTTAGATGATGCAAAGGCTATCGAAAGCACATTGGAAGAACTTCGACTGGCCACGAAATCCTCTTTCAGTGTAGGGGTTAAAATGACCAATGCACAGAGGATCAAATACCTCAAGCAGAAGAAGGACGCACATCAAACTGCAGGTACACAACGTGCCATACGGATGGCTATGGAGCTAGATGAGAAAAGGCGTGATAAAGCCAAACTTTCACTAAGACAGAGAATGTTAGAATCCCTAAAAAAGACCTCAACCGGTGTTGATGACACTCTATTATTAGAAGATCCAAAATCAACATCTACCTTAGAAGAAGATTTAGTTTCAGATCCTACACCCGCTACACAAGATCAATAATTATTATTGTTATTATTATTATTATTATTATTATTATTATTATTATTATTAGTATTTTTTTTTCCCTTTAATGGAAAAAATAAACAACATGAAAGGACAATACAGCTTTATTATTATAGTAGTCTCACATATAGCAACTTGTAATCCAATAAATAACCCTCTTTATAATATGTTAAAATTATTATAATCGCCAATATCACAATTAGCGATATAAATAGATCTCAACATACGAAGCTCATTGAATTACTCGATCAGGTATTATTCAGAAAAGGGAGTAGAGAGACGCGAATATTTTCCCGTTTTAGGAAGCCCTCGTAGTTTTTCATTTTTCGATTAAGTTACCTAAACCGGTATAAAAATAGAGGAGATGATCCACGGGCATTTGTCTGTGCGCAGAGAAGACAAAATTGGTGTGCCTTGCTTCTTTACATTGTACGAAGAATAACTCGCAGAGAAAGATTTTAATGTTAATATAATGAAAAATCGCTAAAATTTTTAACGAAACACAGGGAAACTTCCATTGTCTTGCGATGGCTCATCTACTTTGAGCAAAAAATCGTGTTTCTTCAATAAATGAACGATTACTAAATTCGTGTTGTTGGTAGTTGGATCAAAATTAAATGCACACGAAAGTTCTATGTCAAATTTAAAAATAAGTTAGCACAATATGGGGCGAGGGGTTGTTATTGCTTAGGTGATGCGTTAAATGAATATGATCGTATTAATTCTTTACACGTTAATTGTCTTCAGTTGATTTGATCCTGAAGAATTCTAATTGTATATAAAGGTATATTACTTTTCATTGTAGTACTGTGTATAAAAAATTATCTCTTGAGTAAAAAGCAAATTGATAAAATTAACAATATCACTATTAAGACAAATAATTAAAATTCAAAACAAAACAAAACAAATAGAATATAAATATGGCGACCTGTCCTAATCATATGCTACCCCAAATGAAATCAATTTGGATTGATGAAGATCAAGAAGCTGAGAAACTATATGGGATGGTAGGTCAAACTTTACTTCTTGGTGATTCTGATGTGGAAAGTCAAGAAAACGACCTCGATGTCACTGTTTTAAATAGTGATCAACCAGTGCTTAGTCACAAGAAAAGTATCATGTTGCCCCCTTTGAAACAATCTGCAGGTAACACTTCTAGAGTAGCTAACTCAAGGGCTAAGGGCTCGAAAACAAAGAACAACAAAGGTTTCTTTAAAAGTATTTTCAAATCCGGGAATAAGAATCAACCACAATATACAGGACCAGCTAAGATTTCAACACCCTTTCATTTCCAACACATATCACATGCTTCATACAACAGAGGACATGAAAGTTACTTTTCAATCGAAGAACAAGAAGAAGGTTGTAGTCTAGAAAGGACTACGACGGAGTGTTCTGAACCAAAGCAACTAAGTAGAGCCTTCGTTACAGAGTCGTTGTTGGAAAGATCAATGACTAATAGTAAAACAGCCCAGGCTTACAGTACACCATTATCAAAGAAAGAGAGACAAAGATCCTCATCCTCTGTGAGGCTCTCTATTGGTCGCTCCAATTCCAACCGTTCAGGATCTTTGGATCGTTCTGCTTCTGTCGCCTCTTCCAATCTATCAAATAGTAACAGCATGATGAAACATAACAGAGTGGTCTCAAGTTCAACGATTGCTACCTCTTTATTTGAATATGAAGATGTTCAATTGTCTTCTGAACAATACATGACTACTAAAATGTCGAATCTAGATATCTCTGAAATGGAGCCCAAAAAGTTTGTCAAAAGAGACTCCGGTGACAGTGAGTTGTCTTTGACCTTCTTAAAGACCTACAATTTTCCAACGTTACTAGAAGAAGAGGAAGAACAATCAATTCCAATTGGACATACATCTACCACTGATCTCTTGAACAGTAAAGAAAACAAATCGGTTCTTGATTCTTTCATTAGCAGCGATGTTGAAAGTCTGTCTGATAACGAATCCCAAGTCTTCCATGACAGCAGCGACATTGATGCTGAAAGTAGAAGACATTCTTTCGAAACTACCCCAAATCGCATTCTAGGAAGACGTAATTCTGACACACAATTGTGTAAACAGTCAGACTCTCCAATCGGAACTACATCCCCAAGATTTCTAAGATCTGCTGATGACCTTCTATTAAATACAGATTCCCCAAATCAAGCTGCCTACAGAAATTCTTTCTTCTAAATTGATATTTTTATCAATACAAAAAAAATGATACTCCTAAAAATAAACAAACATTCCCCCCTCCCCCCTCCTAAAATAGCATAATTTTGACCATTCCTTTAACGCCCATAACTGCATTACTTTCGTTTCCATGATTATAAATCTTATAGAGTTTTTTTCCAATTTTTTTTTCATTACATTTTATTCTTTATACCTGTTTTTATCACCATTATTATGATTGTTCGATACCAACAACTGGTCAGCCAATATTACCATACCCATTATTATATGTACCTCTTTTAGAAATTAGCAAAAAGTATCATATATTTTATATTATATTCTTTAATTTAATGTCATTCGTTTAGCACTTATTAAAACTATATTATTTAGAACCATTTTGTCCCATTTGTAGAGTACTAATACAAACATTCGAATGATGGATAAAGCGTTAATGTTACAAGGGTATTTATTTAACAATATTCCAATATTAATGAACATTTACATATATAATATAATATAGAAACGTCACGTGATTTCCTATATATTTTTTATGGTACCAAAACCTGTGTCCAATCTAGAAAAATAAAAATCCAGAATTCTAGAATAAAGTATTTAGATAGACATTTTGGCAGCTAGCCATGGTATGGTTTACGTATATTCTTTTGAATAAGTGTGTCTATTGATTGCATTACCTACAATCCATACACTTTACAACAGGTTCTAAATTTTTTTGGTAACGAATTTGGATATTCAATTCTATAATCGATTACAGCTCTATATTCCTAACAGAAGAACAATATCACTAGTTATACTTGCAGAAAAGGATGACAGATAGACTAACACAATTGCAGAAATGCCTGGATCAGGTAATGGAGCAATTCTGTGCAACATTGAATTTCATTGACAAGAGACATGATTTTGAACCCCTAGACCCTAAAGAGCCTAAAATGACAGATAAACATGCAAGTGTAGCGACTCCCGAGGAGTTTAGAAACGGTATTGATGAACTGTCAACTGATATAATTGTTAAAATAAGGCAGATTACAACATTGATTGATTCGTTACCTGGTGTTAGTGTGTCTGCAGAAGAGCAACTACATAAGATTGACAGTTTACAAAAGAAGCTCGTAGATGTTGAAGATGAGAAAATAAAAGCTGTACAAAGAAAAGATAAATTACTAAAGGATGTGGATGACTTGATATCAGTCTTTGTGTCGGGTATTGCAGATTCAAAACGAAATCCTGGTTCATCGGGTAGCCCTAGACAGAATCAAATTGAAGAAAATGATGGAAACAATGATAACAGTAATAATACTCAGCTGGATGCTGATAATAATGTTGTACCGGAGCCTGAACTAAAAATAGAACCCGATAATGTGATAGAACCTATCGTAAAGGAAAAACCAGAATTAGAAAAAACTACAAATGATGACGTTATGAAGGAAGGACAAGAGAATACTGATCAAATAGATGATGATGTTCTGAATAGTATGATGGATGAGGATGATGAAAATGCAGTAGCAGATAATGATGAAATATAGTATTCTGTTCCAGGAATTCTATATGAATCAACCTTATATGTCTCTTACAGACATTTACTGTAATAATACCAAATTGGATGTGCTACAAAGAATTATGAAATATCTATTGAATAGAGGTACGTTTGTAAATGCATATTTAACGTGGATCATAAATAAATAACATATATATACACCATTTATCTGATTCATTTCATTCTCATAACTGGTGTCAGGTTAAAATATTAGGGCGAGATAAATTGGAACTAGGACAATCATTATGCTATGCCATTTTGCCAAGACATCAAATATTGATAGAGATAGAAGTATTGAAAAAAAGAGGCTTGGGAAATAGAGAACGACATCTAAATTCCAATGAGAGCTCTTAGTAAAAATATAATAGTGAAATAGCCATCCTAAAAAGCACTCAAAAGCAAAATCTTCAAAAACCCAGCGTACGAGCATCCATTGGTCTGTAATTTGATTATTTTGCCTTTTTTCTATCAGTATAGAAGCTGAAGTATAATTAAAAGGATTCCAGCATAATAGGACCTGTAATATTTCAAAGACCAAGTACATTAATATCATGAAAGCACATCCTATAAAGAATTTTGAGTAGTTTTTGTTTACAATGTTGGGAGGTTGCCAGAACATCCACTTACCCACTTCAACTCTATTTTGGAATTGGAATTCATTATAGTCATAATCAGCTTCTATATCCTCTTCACGTCTCGCTCTGGAAAAATCGGTGTTTCTAATGTAATAATTGTATTTATAAAACCTTTTTAGTAAGTCCGGTAAAGTTCGAATTATATGTAACAGCTTCTCTGAAGTACTTAATTGGATCTCTTCGTTATGGTTTCTTTCTGGATGCACAATTGAGTCGAATCTAAAAACTGTTCTGGATCTTGTTGGACTTTGAATGCAAGTCAACTCTTGTCTATGAGGCTCTTTCAGAATATCATTTATTTTATTCCAATGGCTTGGCAAATCAACATCATGAGAAAGTAAGGTACAGCTATGGCCCTCATTCACGAGATAAAATTCGGACCCGATATGTAAATCATTTTGATTATCCTGGTGATTTCTTTGTAGCATTTCCTTTTGAGTTAGTTTTCTGACAGGTGAAGAATTACCCATAAGCTCTATAGACCAAGTTTCATCGGCATCACCAGTGAAATTCCTATCTCCTGTAAGTGAAACTTCGCCGTTATATTCCTGATCGCTAACAGGAGGTCTGGCAGATGAAGCTCTCAAAAGTTTACCGGTCATTACATTTCTCAATCTAATTTTTGCATGATTTTTAATACCATTCCTAAATCTAGTGCTTGGATGAGCCTCGATTTGCCATTGATTGAACACATTATCTTCAAGTTGCGATAGAAACCCTATTTGTTCCCCCGATCCTGAAGGATAGAAAACATCAGGAAGAGTTGATAAGTAACCACCAAGTGACTCCTTATGCCTTATACGAACCACTGTTTCGCCATACTTCAAGGGGACATACTGGTATTGAGGCATTCCTGGTATTAGGTTTTTGTACGTCGCTGGCATGAAACTCAATGTTGATGGTATATCATTATTAAATGTGTACAGTGATTGGTATATTTGTGTTGAATAGGATAGGAAAAGAACCATGAAAGGTATTAAGGTGCTTTTGAAAAGAATGATGTTAATGAAGTTGAAGAAATTCTTGGTGGTTTTAAAGTTCTTGATGTCTGGTAACACGTTCTGCCACAGATTATACATAGCTATAGTAATAAACCATACCCAAGACATGCTACTACCTAGATATTTGGAGTTTATCATTATCATGCTAGCAGCAGTTACAAGAATGTTCCATCTTGAGCACTTGTTTATAGAATACTTAATTGATTGCCATGCCAAGAACAATGAAAGAATAGCTAGCAAGTGTAAGTTTTCCATTAGGTTAGACAATGCGTACTCTTGTACTGGAGCCAACAGCATCATGTAACCGATAAATGACACAGACAAGAGTCTGTTTATGTTCACCCTAGCGGTAATGAAATAGAAGGTTGAAAACACCAGGGACATTAATGTGAAGGAGATAATGCGTAGTTTCAGCAAAATAGAGCCGTCATCTTGTAACAGAGGACTTAGCAATTGGATTACTAAAGGATGGAAGAAACTGATATAGAGCTCTTTATTAGATTGAGACCTGATAAATTCAACTAATGCACCTTCAGAGGTCTGATTTAAAGCTTCGACTTTATGAATGTTTTCCTTTATCAGCGGAAGAGATAAGTAAAGAAACATAGCTGGCAATGCGACTAGACCAATAACGGCATCGATTAAATTGATGTTCTGTGTACGAAGGGAATTGATTGGAATAAAGGGTATTCCAGAAGGCCCATTGAGAAGCACCCCGTTACTGTCCTTCATTATCATTAACGTTTCGTTTTTGTCAGCTTGGGAACAATTGAATAATTGATTTAAAAATGGTTAATTCCAATATTATACCCTGACTATGCATACAGGGCTTGCTTATACGCAGCGACGCGCAAAACCCACAACGCCATAATAAATTGAAATATCCGGGTAAACACACGTGATACTTATGTTACACTGGGTATACCGCCACAAGCTACTAATATATATAATCGCTATATAACAACGTAACTGTGATTTTTAGATACACGGTATGATCATATATGAGGTATAATCGTGCTTCTGTACATCTCTAACATATTGTATTGACATTGTTGTATTTGTTATTGTTGTATTTGTTATTGTTGTATTTGGTATTGTTGTATTTGACATTGTTGTATTTGACATTGTTGTATTAGTGCTGTTGTATTGGGATGCTGAGTTTCTATGAACATGTATTCGTGGATGGTTATCTCGGCTAAGAGATATAATAACCAGGTAGCTGGGTACTACATCTCCCAGTCCAAGTTTCTCTCCGCTGTAGTATTTGTGTACGTAGATTTCTGTGCAGTCCTTACTTTTTTGTCTAGTTATTTTGTTTTGACAGGCCCACTATTTTTTGAACTTGTATGTATTACTTTCTTTTGGTACGAGTGATTTACAGAGAAAGTCAGAATACTCCGTGGGAAAAAAATTTTATTGCTTTTTTTTTTTGTCTTTCTTTAAAAGTCCCTTCCTCGGGATGGCGATGGGGTTTTGATAGAGCAAGAGAGGGATGAGATATATAACTAGCATATTTTGGTTTTGTTTTGTTTCATCTCTTGTTGCTCATTTCATAAGAGAAGGTAAATATATTCAGGAATTTTGTGCACAAATAGTCTTATCATTTTTTGGGAGGAGGCAGATTTGGGTTATTTAGATTATTTCATCTATGGCAAACAAATCGAGACCTAAGAAGGCTACAGTGCCTTATCGGAAGTATGTTGGGGGGCAAGGATCTATGCAGGTTCTGCTCTCCAGATATAAACAGGCAACAAATTATGTGGATGAAGAGTTTGAAGAGGAAGGTGATGTTGGTGGAGAATTGGAGGAAAAGAAGAAGAAGAAAGGGTATGCCAGGTATAAAGGCCGAGCATCTCATGATCTCGAGATTATTGGGGCGAAGAAGAAGAGAACTGACTCTGTAGGGAATGATATCATTAGTGAGGATGAAGAAGGAAATGACGATGACCTGGTGGAAGATGAGGACGGGTATGTGACTGATAAGAAGACCGGTCAGCGGCGGAAAAAGAATAGAGGTGGGAAGAGACTGGGACATAGCAAGAAAAATAGTATTGGGGCCAGTATAGATGGAAAAGTGGTTGAAGAAGAGGAGGAGGAAGAAGAGGAAGAATATATACCTATGAGACTGCCTACTGAGGTCCAGAAGATAATTATAGGATATTACTTCGACGTCGTTGTTGAGAATCAAAGGCAGCAAGAAGGTAAAGGTAACAAAGAGTATGAAAACATAATAAATGCTTTGCTGGTTTCAAAGTATTGGTATCATCACTCTTTACCTCATATATATAGAGCTCCGAAGTTATCCAGTAGAAATTTTAATGGTTTTGTGGAGACAGTGACCAATGCAGTTATTTCTACCACAAGTGGAGCAGGCTCTAAGAAATTAGACCGTTACAGGCTTGGTGATTTGGTTCAGGTCCTGGATCTTTCAACTATCCTTCAAAGCGGTAAGAACTCTAATGTTTCAAAACTATTGAGAAGGTGTTCCAATAACTTGCATTCTTTTACTGCACCTCAAACAAGTTTTGGATATGCACCTTTGATATCATTGAAGAACTGTCATAAACTCAGATACCTTGATCTTGGGCTTGTCTCCGAGACTGTAAAGCTCAGGGATCTTTTTAAAGCTATCAGTAATTTTAATGAACTAACACATTTGGCATTCCCACGTAGTTCAATAGATTGCGAAGGTTTTCAAGAATTTTGCTGGCCAAATAACCTTCAATATTTGAAACTAAGTGGAGGTATAACGAATGAATTTGTGGCCATGACGAACTGGCCAGAAACTATCACTACACTTGAGTTCTCCTTTTGTCCACAAGTGGACGAACAATCCATCTATACAGTGCTATCAAAAATCGGTAATAATTTGAAGCATCTGTCGTTTTATTATCCTATGCCCTCTTTGAGGGATAATTCACTGGATTTTATCTTTCGGTATTGCAGAAATTTGCTATCTATTAGGCTCCAAGTTGATTACTGTACAAAATGGCTATTCTCCGAGTACATTTTAACGCCACTAAACCCCGAGACTCCTATAGAGGATAAACGGTTAGAGAGACCGCTGAAAACAATATATTTGGATTGTAGCGGATCTTTAGGTTTGGCCTCTAAGATCCATCCAGATGACTTTACAATTGCTCTTATGGAAGGTAGACTTCCAAATTTGAAAAATATCTCCGTTTCTTGTAAATTAGGATGGGATATGAATGGAGAAGACGTTGCAGATTTACTAACAGCTTTCGAAGAACAAGAAGGTAATTTATTTGTCTCTTACTAAATTAAAAAGACAAAAAAACATAATGATAATCCAAAAAAAAATAAAATAAAAAAGAAACATATAATTAGATTGAAATTTTACGAACACATATACCTAAGTACACTTTTATGACCAGAAAAAAAATTACAGACATACCGTATGAGCATTATTTGCACTTTCTTTCTATTAGAATTTTGAATTAACGAAAACCCAAAATCTAAAAAAACAAAAACATTTATTATATAAATGTCTGATTGTAACGATGAATTTTTTATGAACTTAATTTGCCCACATTATTTTCTGCATATCTTGTTGGAATGTTTAAAAACAAATGTGTATATATAATTGTTACTAGCAAACTTATATATTGCTTTTATAATACTACTTTGACAAAATATAATGATACAGTAATGTATTAATACAATATCGCGCTGATACAATATAGCGTTAATACAATATCGCGGTGATACAATAGTGTGTTGATACAATATAGCGTTAATACAATAGTGTGTTGATACAATATAGCGTTAATACAGTAATGTATCGTTGCGATATTGATACAATAATGTTTTGATGCGATATAAAGAGGTATCACAATTTGACTGAGATCCGGGTAACATATCTTATTGTTGAAAAACAAATTAAGGGTGGGCGGATCGAGGAGCAGACAGATCTCAAATACATATTTAAGTGTACTTTAGGGTAGTAAGATTAAACTCGTGAAGACGAGAAAGGGAGAAGATCAAGAAAAAATTTTGGCGGGATGAGCGCACCTATATATTTCAGCAAGTTTTTAGTATCCGACCAGGTCTTCTATAGGACCAAGTACTGTTATGCGTTAGTGAATTTGAAACCAATAACGAAGGGGCACGTCCTCGTTGTGCCACTACGGACCTCGGCGGTCAACCTCTCGGAGCTCACGCCGCATGAGAACGCGGTATACTTCCGCACCGTCCAGCTCATCCACAAGTTCATCATGTGGGTCTATGGCGCCCAGTCCGTCAACATCGCCATCCAGGACGGCCCTGAAGCAGGCCAGTCCGTCCCGCACTTGCACACCCACATCATCCCGCGGTACAGGGAGAACAACATCGGCGACGCTATGTACGAACGCCTGGATGACTTTGACGTACGAAGAGACTACTATACGCACCACCAAGGCACGATGAAACCGGATGCCGATGACGACAGAAAGCCACGCACGATGAGCGATATGAAGCAGGAGGCCCTGATGCTCCAGAGCAAGCTCGCAGAATACCTCCAAACCCACGAGGACGCCCTCCAGTGGACTAAATAGTAACTTTTTTTTCCCCCCTTCGTTACAATGTAATGTCACACGGTATTACGTAATTTATCTAATCAATAGAATAAGCAAGAGAGAGACGAAAAAAATACCCGTGCAGTGCCTTCTCCGCATTGTATTAAATTGTTTCTCGTGCAGAGAAAACCATTCGTGCAGAGAAAAACAGCGTGCAGAGAAAAAAACATCGTCCCGTAGAGAGTTCCGTAGAACTGTGAATGGGGGGGGCAGAACAAAAAAAAAAGCAATTATCACCAGTGACGTTAGTCGTACAACATTACAAAAGTAAAAGAAAGATGAAGTAAGGAACATGAAATCTGCTCTCCTCCGCTACTGCTACGGGTGTTTCTGTGCAAATGTAAGAAAAACTGGGCTCAGAAAACAGAAAAAAAAAATTTTTTTGGAGGGTCGAAGAAAAAGCAGCGAAGGGGGACGAAAGGGAATAAAAAATTTGTATTAAGCCGTAGTTTGGTATTTAAAGTGTAAATCCTTCCTTATTTAAGGAACTACGGTTGAAGAGGGACAGGGAGATGGAGATAGAGATAGATAAAGAGAGAGAGAGAGAGAGAGCTATATTAAAGAAAGGATATAGGAATAAACGATATTAAAAGATTTGATTATAAAAACTGGAGAAAGAAAGAAAATTAAACAGAAATATATAAAAAAACCAATAAAAGAAAAATGAGTTACGGGAAGGATTTATTCGCGGAGTTGAATAAGACGCCACTCAAGTATATTATTGAGCCTACGATGGATTTGGCAGCTAGTGCGAGGAAATTTGATATATCTTCGGCGGATAGTTCTCCGCTTGTGGAGATGAGTCGTAATGCTACTGGTGCTCTGTATTTGACAGGTACAGGGGAAACCATAGAGGAGAGTAATAAGCTAATAGCGATGGGGAAAGATGAAGGTGGAGATGTTGTGGAGAACGGTGATGAGACGAAAGGGAAGGGCAGAGGCAAGAGTTCCAGGAAATATGTGTGTCAGATAGATGGTTGTAAGCGGGAGTTTAGTGTGCCTAGTCTGCTGGCGCAGCATAGAAACTCGCATACGGATGAGAGGCCCTACGTTTGTGATGAGCCTAACTGTGGCAAACGGTTTTTGAGACCTTGTCACTTGCGTGTACATAAATGGACACATGCTCAGGTGAAGCCGCTCAAGTGCATATACTGTGAGAGACGGTTCATCACTAACCAACAGTTGAAGAGACATATTAATACCCACGAAAAGCGGTTTGCCGCAAGCAAGAAAAAGGAGGCTGCCTCCGCTAAAAAGATTCTGGACGGGAAGGTCGGGACCACAGGCACTAAGAAGGCCGTGAAGGCTCTGCCTCAACCAAAGCTGAGTGATGAACAACAAGTTACCTCTGATATTAGCAATATCGCTCTAAATGATAACGATGAACAAAAACTACCGGAGTTGAATGAACAACAAAAGCCGATAGTCGCTACTGATTTGAATATTCCTATTAACCAACAAAATGTCCCAGATGTCAAAGAAGACTTAACAACTGCCCAACCGGTGTGTAATGGTATCCCATCTAACAGCACGGAAGCTCTCAACTTAGAAATCCAGAACCTTGACGATAAAAGCGATATTAACCTCGGGATTCTGTGTCCATACTTCGACTGTAGAAAGATTCTGGGCCCAAACGAAGATATCATGAACCATCTTTTGGAAAAGCACTTGGTGTCCAGGTTGCAGGACGATAGTGATAACAAGGATAACGAAGTTCTATCTTCTCCTATCAGTATGACTCAGAACCCATTAAGTATTAGTGATTCTTTAACATCACCATCTTCCGATGAGAAGAGTGATGTTTCTTACCGCCATCACCACGAGAATAGTAATGCTTTTAACGATATCCATGACAGAAGTATTCTACATGAAGATGAGCCAACGCCCGATATGAAGTGTTTCAGTGAAAACGTTCCAAACAATATATCTTTCTACAGAGAACACGATCGTATGTATGGTCCTAACGACGCGGAGGAGACCTCTAGTTGGTCCGACCTAAGGTGTAGAGAACCTCAGTGTCACCACCAACCTTCACACGACAACGTGTTTTCGTTAATCGAGCACTACGACCAAGACCATGCTTTCATCCCAGAGAGTTTGGTCAAATTTGGTTATCTACATCTGTACTCACCAGGATTTAATGATGGTGTATTGTCAAGTTGTTAGAATATGGAAGGGGGTATCGTATATAGAGAATGGAAAGCAGAGAACAGTGCCAAAAAAAAAATTCAAAAAAAAAAATGAAATAGAAATAAAAATCAGGAAGACTTTTAAGAAACTAACAAAATAATCTTTGCTAATTAAGATATGATAGAAATACTACTTACTATACCCCCGGTTCTACGTTTTATTTTATTTTTTTTTCCTTTTTTAAACTTTTTTTTTGGTATTCTATTATACTTTACTGTATTTTTTTTATTTTATTTCTTTTTCCCTTTATTATCTTAAGTCAATTATAGTTTCTCTGGTTAAATTTTTTTTTTTTACTTTCTTTTTTTTTAAATATCGTAATTTATTTGTCTAAGTGTATTAATATGATTATTTAACTTTTATTCTTTGAAATATTAATAAAATATTATTAATTTCATAAGTGGAACATGTATTAGAAAAAGGGGAAAGGGGGCAAGACTGACTACGACAGAGAAACGTAAGTCATTTCTATTCATTATAGGATCATTGGTAAATCATATGTGAAAGAGAATTGATCTGCATAATGCAACATCTCACATATGAAGACAGGACCCTTCACTCTAAATACACTATATTCAAATCCAAAAAAAATAAAAAAAAAAAAGGAGCACAGGCAAAATGGACAAATACACGTATTTAATGATAAATTCAAATTTGTCCGTATTTTATCTTCGGGACAAAATGGAAAATGACATCCAGGTACGGGAGGAAACCAATCAACCGGGTAATTGTTAAGGGCTTTGGTATGTTTTGTTTTCGTGTTCGTTTGAAGAGCATAGAAAAAAAGCAGGTAGGAAAGCAAGCGGAATCCTCTCTTCTACCATAATGCTTGTGTCAAAATATATCGTTAGCAAATTCCGGATATTGAAGGTAGCTTAACAGAGATACGCAGAGAGGGATGGGAGAGAAGGAGGAGAAGATGAGATGAACGCTATGGCATTTTCAATGCTTATTTATTTTTTGAAGATTTTTCACCGATGCTCCGAAGAAAGAGAAAGAGAAGGAGATGCCCATCTTAGAATTAAAGGTATGTTAATAAGATGAATTTTTTGATAGCAAATATTGGAAATTGTCAAAAGAAGAAAAAATCTCTGTAGACAAAAAGAAGAAGACGAACTTCCTCTTGCAATTGCAAAAGAGACGCATAGAAAGGTATAGAACTTTGGTTTTTAGTTGGAACAGGAAGGCAGTGAATGTCAATGAGGGAAAAAAAGAAGAAAAAAAAAGCAAAACTTAATAACAACAATACAACAATTATAATTTGAAGAGATATTTTTGTATTCAAAGAGTACCTCGTCCTTTTTTTTTTAGAATTAACTGTGGGGATCACATCAAAGGGAAAGAAAATAAGGTACTATAATATCCAGTGGTATGAAAATACTGAATACTTGTAAAAGAGGTAAATATTTCGGTATGAATAAGTGGACCTTACTCGTTCTAATGCTTTATTTTTTAGTTTTTTTTTTGGACAAATTCAATAAGCATTCACCTGCTCCTTTTTTTTATTGTTTTTTTCTGTTGCACCTATTCATTGTTTGGATTTATTAATTTTTTTTTAGTATTTATTTCAATTGAAAAATCTAAAAAATTTTCTATATTTCTCTTTTTTTTCCCTTAACCTTTTTCTATAAAGCAATTTGATTTTTTTTTTGCATCAATTGATACACTTATTTAATTTTTAATTCTTCTATTAGTATTTTTAAAATATTATTTTCTGTTGATAGATCATTAACGCTGTTAACACCAAGTTAAAATAACAAAAAATCAAATCAAATCAAAATGGTTCACTTAGGTCCAAAGAAACCACCTGCTAGAAAGGGTTCTATGGTTGACATGCCACAAGAATATCTTGAACAAATCAAGAAGTTCGAAGATATGTTCACTGTCGATGCTACTACTTTGCAAGACGTCACCAAGCACTTCATTACCGAATTGAAGAAAGGTTTGTCCAAGGAAGGTGGTAACATTCCTATGATTCCAGGTTGGGTTATGGAATTCCCAACTGGTAAAGAAAGTGGTGATTTCTTGGCCATTGACTTGGGTGGTACCAACCTAAGAGTTGTCTTGGTAAAGCTAGGTGGTGACCGTACCTTCGACACCACTCAATCCAAGTACAAGTTGCCAGGTCCAATGAGAACTACCAAAGATGCCGGTGAACTTTGGGGTTTCATTGCTGATTCTTTGGAGGCCTTTGTTCATGAACAATTCCCAGAAGGTCTAAAGAAGAACATTCCATTGGGTTTCACTTTCTCCTTCCCAGCTTCCCAGGACAGAATTGACCAAGGTATCCTACAGAGATGGACTAAGGGTTTCGATATCCCAAATGTTGAAGGCCACGATGTTATTCCAATGTTGAAAGAACAAATTGAAAAGAGAAACTTGCCAATTGACATTGTTGCTTTAATCAATGATACCACTGGTACTTTGGTTGCCTCTATGTACGCTGATGCTGACGCCAAAATGGGTGTTATTTTCGGTACTGGTGTCAACGGTGCCTACTACGAATGTGTTGACGATATTCCAAAGTTGGAAGGTAAGCTATCTGAGGATTTCCCAGCTGGTTCTCCAATGGCCATCAACTGTGAATACGGTTCCTTCGACAATGAACATGTTATCTTGCCAAGAAACAAATACGATATCGCCATTGATGAAGAATCTCCAAGACCAGGTCAACAAACTTTTGAAAAGATGTCTTCTGGTTACTACTTGGGTGAATTATTGCGTTTGGCTTTGTTGGACTGTTACGACCAAGGTTTGATCTTCAAGGGTCAAGACGTCTCCAAGTTGAAAGAAGCTTACATTATGGACACTTCTTACCCATCTAAGATCGAAGATGATCCATTTGAGAACTTGGAAGATACTGATGAATTGATTCAATCAAACTTGGGTATTCAAACCACCTGCCAAGAACGTAAATTGATCAGACGTTTGTGTGAATTGATTGGTACTAGATCTGCTAGGCTATCTGTTTGCGGTATCGCTGCCATTTGCCAAAAGAGAGGTTACGAAAGCGGTCACATTGCTGCCGACGGTTCTGTCTTCAACTTGTACCCAGGTTTCCAAGAAAGAGCTGCTGAAGGTTTGAGAGATATCTACGGCTGGAAGCAAGACAAGAAAGAGAACTACCCAATTGTCATCGTCCCAGCTGAAGATGGTTCAGGTGCCGGTGCTGCTATTATCGCTGCTTTGGCTCAAAAGAGAATCGCTGAAGGAAAGGCTCTTGGTATTATCGGTGCTTAATTAAAATAAGGAATTGATGACTTCACTCTCGATTACAATTTTCTTCTCTGTAATTATGTTAACCTTATTTTTTTTTTGCTACTTTAATAATGCCGTTGTTTGGTACTTACAAGTATTTCCAGTGCTTTAGAGTCGATAATTAACAATTTCCAAATAAATTTGGACTGCCTTTATTATTATTCTCTTTGTTAGTATTATTATGCCCAACTTTATGATTACTTGTTATGGTGTTAATGATGAATTAGAGTGTTATCATAACCGAATTTTTTTGTCCTGAAATAAAGGATGCGGATAATCTCCGTTTTATACTCCTTGAATATAGTTTTGATACATTTAAGATATAGCTTTTGATAAATAGTTCTAATATGATCTCCATGAACTTACCCCCAGAATATTACAAAATAGCTGTCAACAACTTCATAGTTAATTGAAGACTGATTTATCACTAATCGATTTCAATGTCTGAACCCAAGAAACCTAATTCTGCTTTTATATCTCTTGATAACTCATTAAGTTCCAGAAAATTGTTTGGGTCATCAGAATCATCTGTACATAAACTAATAGAGGACCTGCTGAACTTGTCTGCTGATTTAAATAGACGATGAACATAATGATCAGAATTTAAGACCTGAGCTTGATCGTTGGCATGATATTTTTTGGTTAGATAATCAGTTTTTCTTCTACTGTTCACGGGTGAGCTCGGTTTATCGCATTTGGAACTCTTCATATTTTTTTCATAGGAATATATATTGAACAAAAGTGTGCTGTCATTCATAATCTTTTTTTGATCACTATTATGTATGCTGCCTTTATTGGCTAATTTATTTTTCGGTCTGGACTCGGGTACAATCATATCATTTCTTCTTTCATGGATTAGGTCGAGCAGATCTTCATCGGATGAACTATTTAAAGTTATTGGAATCTCTTTATCAGATACTTTATGCTTATTCTTAATATGAGCAATTTCATCAGATAGCATATCGGTTATTTTTTGCTCATTCAAGATATTACTGACATAGATACCTGCTATTTCCTCAATTTTAAGATGAAACTCAACAAAATCCATGTTGTTTTGTAATTGAAATTCAATGTTGAATGTTTTGGGTGTTCTAAGATTACTTAAGGATACTTTTCTAAAATCAACTAATTTACCATCTTTTTTCAAGCCTAAAAAATCCATTGTAAGTGCTTTATCAAGCCACTGTCCATTTGGAATATTAACACTAATTGTTACAGAAGCTTTGACAAACATTTCAGTTTTTTGTTTAGTATAATTTTCAACTAGTATCTTGAAGGCAGGTTCTGGCAGAGAATTTATTTCGTTCCATATATGATGTGCACTCCCAATTGTTCCACCAAGATAGTATTCTATCTTTTCTCTGGTAAGTCTTCTGATACTGTCTATAGAGGTTATTCCCATGGCATTCAATTTGGTTACATCGGCCAAATTTATGGATTTCATTTGCAATAAAATTAATGGTGAATTTTCCCAACATTTCCCAGCTAGACTTGTTAACAAAAATAATGCATTCCTAAGAGATAATCCATCATTATTTGTAATTGCAAGATCAATAACACATTTCAGGATTCTAATAAAGCTTCGTATCAGGGCAATTTTCTCTTGACTCAATTTTGTTGTTAAATGAATTTTACTATTCGGTTTATAATCAAAGGAGCCCAATTCATGTTGTAAAAGAAGCACGGTTTTCTGCCATGGCTCATCAATTATTTGAAACTTTCCATTAGAAGAAGTAAGACTATAGCGAGTTTGTGGAAGCCTATTAATATTTTCTAATATTTTTCTCTCATTATATTTCACCTTAAATTTCTGGAATTCTTCTGTCTTCGCTATTTTCATGAGAATGGCATTTATACTACTACATTGTTCAAGTTTCATAATATCTCTCATTGTTGGGAAAGTTATACAATGACGAGACATTATCTCTCCATACTTTGAGCAGGAAATTCTATTCTCATTTATCGATATGAGGTCATAGTCTTTCAATTGGGAAGTAATCAATTTGACTAAGTCGACTATATTAGTAGTTTGTAAAGGATCAAATTTGGAATATTCGGGGTTATTTAATCGATACTGGTGCTGCTGGTTTTTCAGTTTTTGGTATAAAAAAGTTGAGCTTAACCATTTACTAGCGTCTTCAATCGAGCATATACTTCCTAACGAAATTTGGTTCAATATAGTTTCCAATATTTGAGTATGTAAGGAACTATCCAATTCCTCCTCTCCATTTACCATTTTGCCATATAATCTTGTCCTATTATGCGTTGTCATGATGATTGCACAGCTATCATTATTTTTAACCGTATAATTTATCCTTCGAATCATCTGTAAAATATCTGGTTTTGGGTATTCTGTCAATTCACCATTTAGCCATAGTTTTGTGCCTTTGATAATAACCAGATTGGCCCTTAAGCTCATATTTGATGACAGAGCGGATGTAGAGCATATTATCTTTATGGCTCCTGTTAAAAATTGCTGCTCCACCAGGTTGCGATCGTTATGAGATAGACCGGCATGATAATAGGCAATGGAGTTTCTAACGAAATCTTGAAGATTTGGATCATCAAAATCATTTTCAAGTTTTCTATTTGGGACACTATTTGTTTGTAAAAGATACTTGGCAGTTTGTATTGTAGAACTTCTTGTAGAACAAAAAATTAATGCAGCAAAGCATTTTCCGTGTGCTTCAAGTACTTTTGGTAGTTTAGAATTATAAAGTGAGTCCAACTGATAATCACTGGGGGTTCCAAAATCATAGCTTAGTACTTCTCTTTTCAATTCAACCACGCCATCCCAACCTTGCAAATACAAGCTTGTTGTTTTATTATGTGTTTCACAATCAGTATCTATCCATTTAATTATATCAGTGATATTTGTAACTATTTCAGTGCCCATTATAATTCTTATATTGGGATATTGTCGTTTAATATGTGTAATGTTAGACTCCAGTATACCACCTCTGCTATCATATAATACACATATTTCATCCACAATCAATAGGTGTGTATTATGCAATGCGTTACGGTTGTGCCTTTTTATAAAAAGATCCCATTTTTCAGGTGTACTAATGACTATGTTAGAGCTTTTGATAATGTTTAACACATGAATTGACAAGTCATTACCTAGAAAAACCACTTTCCAGTCCTTAAAAGCTTTGTTCCAAAATTTAATTTTTTCGAGGCAGCTTAATTTTGTAGGTGATATATAAATTATTTTGGGGTTGCTCAACTCGTCATTATCAAGGACCCTCAGAATCGCCAATTCGTAGAGAACATCGTTCCCATAGCCCACCGGGGCCTTAATAACACAATTATTTCCTTTCTGATACAGTAGTTCAAAAGTTGCAGATTGAATCTTATCAAAGTGATCAAATGGGAAATA
Organism: Nakaseomyces bracarensis; assembly: GCF_045282275.1. NCBI lineage: Eukaryota > Fungi > Ascomycota > Saccharomycetes > Saccharomycetales > Saccharomycetaceae > Nakaseomyces > Nakaseomyces bracarensis. Next base: position 209,436 of record NW_027263956.1, read on the forward strand.
AGACCTCCATTTCAAAGGCACTTTTTGCGATACTGATTGAGGAGTTTGTTTTTTTACTTTCACCCTTTTCCTCTTAGGGCCAACATATTCCTCACTATAACCCTTATTTGATATTTGAGTATCAGTGGTATCCACAGACAGATTACTCTGTCCAAATAAAGAATCTATATCTTCATTATCAGAGTCATCGAGTATCTTGTTGTGAGTTAAAGGTATTTTAAATGAGTCTCCAAATAACCCTTCAAAAAAAATTTTGTATTAACAAAGAAATTAGTATATTATATAATTACACTAATTTTATAACCTAATGTTAGTATCTCCTTCTTCTTATCCCGCTTGTTGTTAAATAAAAATTTAACCGCTGGAGTTATAAAAAACCAGCTAAATATCCCAAAAAAAAAGAAACAAAAGAGTGTTTTTCCTTCTTATTTATAGAATTTATAGTTACTGGTATCAAATATTTAGTAATCATGTATACATACTCATAAGCCCTTGATATCTTTGTTCCTTTTAGTGATATATCCTTTGGGATGATTCAATAGTCTAACGTTTATCGCCTTTTTAGCGCTTTTTTTAGAATTTGGACTCGCGCTTTGAAATTTGAACCAACTGAAAAAATAAAGGGCCCAGCAGCCAGGAAGTCCTGTTGTGATGTGAGTTCTTGAAGTGGTTATTTAATTACTGGATGGAACTAGCTTTGGTGCTAACTGGTAGGCTAACAGAAGTAGAATTATAAGCTTGAAAGAAGAAGGAAAAAAAGCATGAGCGAGTCTGAGGGTAGTCGTGAAAGTTCTGTGCAAGTTGAAGACACTGGAGTTGCGATAATTAACGAGCCTGATTCTCAAGTCAATTCTTTGGCAGTTGAGTTGGACAACGGTGATGGGGCTGATACGGAGCGTAGAAAGCTGTTTGTACGCGACCCCTCTGAAGAAGAAGATATAAGGAAAATAGCTGAAACTCTGACGCAGAGGAAAAAGGCACCATATATTGAAGTGCATTATGAGCAGGAGACCTTCCCACTATTTGATAGGGACAGTCCCCTAGATGACGATAGTGATATTGACAATTACAAGCCTAGTATATGTGAAGATACCCTGATGCTGCAACGTACTTTTGCAGATTTCATGGTATACCTACGAAACTTCCTGGAGACCCGTTATGGGAAACTACAGTTTACTAGTCAGGAGATACTGCTGGATATTCAAACGCTGGATCTGGTAGTATGTGAAGATAACGTATACAACACACAGATCGCACTAGGAGATATTGTGACTATATTCGAGATACTACAAGGTCGTTCTTTGGAAAATAACGAGCAATCAATTCCTACCCACTTGCGAATGTTTATCACCAAAAGGCCAAGATTTGTTTCACGCTATAATTCTCTGGTAGAGTTAACTGAGAGCTCCGCAACACTCCAAAATATTAGGCCGTTCACTAATGACGTGTGCCATCCGTTGGTGGTTGATGATGACGTTGAAAGTATAGCAATGCAGGATGCGAAAGACAATGGAAATGATTCAGATGAGTTACTTGAGATTCTAAGCGAGTAAGAAGACATAGGGCAACATGGACTACTGGACTCTCTTTTTTCTTTGCCCTCTTTGTAATCGAATTTTTTACTATATAGAACTAAACAATTATGTAAGTACTCGATTTATCATACCCTCGGTATCTGTTTTGTAATATTATTGAGCGTGTATTATCACAGGTCTCAGCTTCTAAACTATATATATATTAATCTTGGTAATAAATAACTATCTTTTTTTCTCTCAATTATCTATAATTTGAAATATTTGGTTTTCTTTCTTGGAGGGATGATAAATAAGGATACTAAACATAAAAAACTGAAAACTATTTTAAAAATATATACTTGAACGAGTTTAAATGAAGTATTAAAACGGTGTTTTCCTATGATCGTGTTTGATATCTGGAAACCTATAGATCCGCCAATTATTCATCTGCAAGATAGGGAAATCTTGAAATTGAGCAAATGCACTAAGTACTGCCTACATAAAATTGTCCAATTATGCAAAACAAGGTTAGAATACAATCCAAAGGAACTATCCAATAGTTTGGTAGAATATAAAATAGATCTTATCACTTCTTTTAGGAATACTAAGTATGCAGTAACTCCTCGACAATGGGGTCTAACTTTCGTTAACCCGAGTTTGCCCTCATCAAATGAAGACTTACCGACTGAGAAGTACCTCGGTAATCTGCACTACAAATTATATGCTTACGAATTCCCTATAATTACTACTATTGGAGACAGAAAAACAGTTCAGAATTACATAATTGAAAGCGTTTACCCTCGGCGGCTACTCAATAGTCCTTCTATTTTAATGAATCAAATGCCTAGTAAGATAGAAAATGAACTAAGAGATCTTACAAATGAAAAATTAACACCTCTAGTTCTATTCATTGAAATACAAAGAAATAAGAAATACATGCTAACTCTTAAAAAGAATTCAATTTTGAATTTTGACATTCCGCACATCACACCAAAGAATCTTATAGAAAGAAACTTACGGCCTGATCCTAAAGTTTGGGAAATACCTACTCTAGAAAATGCAGAGTTAAATTTACTAAAGATATCAAAGAAATTATTTCAAGAGAACTTTAACGATATAGAATTTTTCAAAATAAAATGTCATAAAAAAGCTCATGAAATATCTAAAAATAAAATAACACTTCATTCTTGGAAACCAGATAGAGCAGACGTTAAGTCTTTGTCATGGGATCCATTCAAAGATTTTAAAATGAGCTATAAAGAAAAGTGTCCCACTTACGAAAATATTAAACTGAAATCTTTTTCTATTAACTCTCCTCAGAAGTTTCATTTCCCTACAATCAAGAGTAGGTATATTGACTTGATAGTAGATAGTTCTGGATATATTGGAATTACACAACAGCAAGATCTTAGAAGAAATAAAAACATGTTTTCAAATAATATAGCAATCTCAGCTGAAAATACTCAAAACAACAGTTTAGATGAGGGAGAAAAATCCAAATGTAATAATATAGAAAACAATTCAAAACAACATTCAAAAAACGATACTTCGATACTGCCACAGAAACGCACATTTTTAAATAATGACTTACTGTCTATTATCCAGTTAAAAAAGAAACAGAATATCGTTATAGAAGATTCTTCTGACTATCTACAGAATACTGAATTTATCAAACTGCTTAAAGAGCAAAGCGATCCCATCACCTCTGCTCATACACTAGATGATAACAAAGTCATTACTTCTGGGGGTGAAAACTTACTTACTATAACTAACTTCTCCAAATCTACAAATGAATCTAGACAAATAATAATTGCAAATGATGAGAAATTATTAGAAAACAAAGATGTCATAAATAAAATTAAGAGTTCTTCTTCAGTTGTTATTGAAGAGTTATGTCTTCATTCACCCTGTGATTTTCAGTTGTCGGCTAATGCATGTGCAATTAAACTCGATATAAACAAAATCTTTCAGTCTAATGGGTGTGGAGGATTCTTTTACGAAAAAAGTCTATTTCAGTTATTGTGTCAAAATCAGATGATTTTTCTTTTAATAGAATACGATCGAAACAATCTACACTATGACAAAGACATATTCTGGAAGGTTCGTATTTCATTCTCACACCCATTATTGAGGGTAGTATTTATTGAAGGTAAGAGCGCTTCAATAAGTAAGTGGGTAGTTAACATCTCAAAGAATAATAAGGAAGATATTGAAGTTAGTCCCACTTTTACATTCTTAGGTATTAATCCGTTCCAAGAATTACTTCTAAAACTGAAACTTGATAACATATCGCTGTCAGAATTATTGTTTAGTTTAATTAACAAGGACGAATCTGTCAGAAAAGTTATTTCTCCAGAGTTATTTAATATACTACGAAGATTGATTCAAGAAAAATGGGTAGTGGAATAATCTACAAATTCAAATGAGTAAATGCATATAATATCATATATATTGGGGCTCATATATCAATTTTGGTAGATTTCATTCCGCTTATTGAAAACATTTCTTTTTTGATAAAGGAATTGACTCGTCGTTAAACTCTCCAAAGTCTCACCCCGCCTTATGAATTTGAATTAAAAATTAGAGATAAGAAAGAGCATAAAGCTAAGATATTTATAAAAGTATAGTATTCTTTTTACTATGTCGTCAATGTTAAAAAAAAAGAAAACTCATTAATATCTATTACAATCGACCTTCTAGAATCAACTGAGCCAATAAATCCGTAGGGGTGAAAGTGGGGTTAACATTTTCTGGTACCTTTTCATGATTTTTTCTTTTGATGTTCTAGTCCCGAATCTATTACTATGCATGGCTTTCATTCTTCCTTCCTACCCAAATGCAGTACTTTTTCTCGCATGTAGTTCTTTCTTTTTGAAGAGAAGTCTCTACCAAGTGAAATAAAAGATTACTGCAAAGTTTTTGTGCGATATTCGAATATTAAATGAAAGAAAAAGAAATAAAATAGAAATAGAAATATCCAGTGGATCTACAGAGCTGTACAGATTTGGTACCAAATGTTTCGTTTTTCATATAATTAATTTTTTTAAATATTTTCTACATTTATTACTGTTTTCTTCTTGCCCTCAATTTTGACGTCTCCAGGTTTTTTAAATATTTAAAGTTAATGAAATTGACGTTATCAAAAAAATAAAATAATTAATGACTTCATATAGTACATTAGAGCGGTCTAATTAGTATTTTAGTTGATTGATAGTAATTCTTCTTTTTTTTTTAATAAGGAGTATATTGTTTCTCAATCTTTTTATTTAAGGAGTTGACTTAGATTACTAATACAGAAACAGAAAGACAAGCTAAAATTTTATTTGTAGAGGATATTAGCATATACTATTATGGCCTACTCATTTGAAATCACTATACTTGGAGGTAGTGGTGGCCCTACTGAACATGATTGCCAGTCTTTTATGATACGGCCCTATGGCTCATCCAGCTTTGACTCAATATGTTTTGATGGAGGGACTGGATTAGGCGCAATTTTAGAGATGGTAGCAAAAAGCGATAAACCAGAAGAATCCTTAGTTGATTGTTATCACTTTAATGGAAACTTGGAGAGAAAACTTTTTAATGAAAAAGGAATAGCTCATTCTAATGGTCTCCCGAATTCTATTAAGGCAAAACTAATTAATGAGCTCTCACACCTGAATCCATGGGAGAGGGCCTCATTAATCTATAACGGCATTAAAGGATATTTTGTGACACATCCGCACTTGGATCATATATCTGGGTTAATTATCAATTCTCCTTTCATCTTCGAAAATAAAGCTAATAATAAGAAAGTAATATACGGGTTAGAATTTACAACCAACGCTTTGAAAACGCATATATTTAATGATGTTATTTGGCCTTCCTTAGAAAAACTGAAATGCTCTAAAATAGGGTTAGAAACACTTGATGAATGTATACCGCACAGTATGGGGAGTTTTAATTGGGAAATCATTCCCTTCAAGGTGAATCACGGTTGTGGTGTTCATGAAGTTAAAAACGTGTTCAGTACAGCTTATCTATTAAAAGATAAAACTACTAAAGAAAGTTTGGTTGTATGTGGAGACTTGGAAAATGATGCTGAGATGGGGTGCGTAGATGAATATTTTGATAAATTATGGACATATCTCACAAATAACGTCTCTGCAAGCCAACTGAAGGGATTCATATTAGAGTGTTCCTCACGTATCATGCCTGAAGGAACAGACCTCTTTGGTCATCTTTCACCACCTCATTTGGTCAATATTTTAAAAGTCTTACACCAAAGGTATAAAATTATTGGCCAGGAAATTGAAAAATTAGACGTTGTTATTGTACATGTGAAACTAACGTCCACAACTCAAGACCCTCGTCTCATTATTCTTAAAGAGTTAAGAGATTGTGCCGATAGAGAAGGCCTATCTTCGGTTAATTTTGGTTGCGCTGTCCAAGGCACAACATATTACCTATAAGAAAATCAAAATTAGGAAAATCTGATTGGCCTTATATGTGAGTTAATAAATTGACATAATGTCATTACTAATGATTAAATGACAATAACGAAATATATCACATTCTCTCATTTTTTTCCTTATAGAATAACGCTCAGCCCAATTTGTTGGCTACATTTTCACGATCTACTAAAGTATGTACTACGTTATCAGCAATTGCTGAATTGTTTCATTAATAATTATATATTCCATTAAATAAAAGGCTTGACGACCATAATCGTCACTAACGTGTATTCGGGTAACGACATTTAACTCTTTACTCTTATTTTTCTCAATTACTTAATATATGGGCCAGTTCGAGTGTCAACCTTGGAATGCTTGTTAGTTTTAACTAACAACTGCAATGAATTGATGCATTTCTTACAAATAAATGTGTCAGAATTTTTTTAGATAATTAGTACTACTAAATTGCCTTGTTTCAACATACCATGAGAGATGATAGACCTATAACGAACACTGAGAATGAGAATATAAAATCACAAATAGGATCGAAAACCGGACAATATCAACAAGTCCTCTCATTTGTACAGCTTGCTATGAATATTATTTTTGTTTCAATTTTTCTCTATATGGGCTATTCTGTAATCAAGGTGATACAGAAGGATGTCGATATGAAGTTGGAAATAGAGATTCTGAGACATATGAGAAAAGTCGAACAATGTAAACATAATTACGAAATTAATGAATGTCGTCCCGATATGCGTGTACGAGCTCTTGATGAACTTTGTGAAGAATGGTTACATTGCATAAACCTTGAAGGAATGCAAGGAGTCGATTCAAAATTTAGTCTAAGAAGAGGTGTTCTTTGGGCAGAGACGTTTGCCGAAGTTATAAATGCATTTGTTAGTTCTATACATATCAGAACTTGGTTTATACTCTTATCCACGACTATTATTTGTGTGTATATGGCTAATATGGTGTTCAGATGGTTATAAAATGTAAATATTATAATCCTGCCTTCAAAAATAATCCTGCCGAATGAACCAGGTCGATGAGAGATGTAAACTATTGAAATGTTATTAATTATACTAATGCTTAGCTGAAGAAAAAAAAGAGAACTTATTGATTATTGTACAGAATATATATGTTAATGCAGAAAGGGGTTGCTATTTCTATAGAGGTTACGTCATAAAAAATAAAACAATAATGATTATAATGATCATAGAACTGTAATCAGAACAAGGCCATGGCCAATGCAATTAGTGAACCAGCACCGATGACATTATTTTGTACCACCCAACCTTCTGCAGCATTTACGCTGGAAGATGTAGCATTCGATGAAATAGAGGCAGCCTTACGGATATTACTAGTAAAAGTCTTAGTGTATGTTTCCAGACTAGATCCAGAACTAGAAACAAAAACAGATTTAATAGTAGTTTCCTTAGTATCCTTAATGTTAGCACTATTGGTGATAGCTGAAGAATCCGCAGCTGATTGCTTACTGTAGGTGGTGGATGGCAACCACCAAACCTTTGAGGTTATGGCGTTACCCTCGGAATCTGTGGTAGTTACAGTGGTTATTGGCTCATCGGCCCTTCTAGAATGTGTAGAAACACTAGCCGATTCAGTAGTGCTCACTGAAGGTACGGAACTGAAATCAGACTTTTGCAAAATAGAGACTGAGCTTGCCAATGTTTTAGCGCTGGCAGTTGCTGACGAAACTGCTGAAGCCACATCAGTTTGGTCAGATTTTGTTGCAGCAGTGGCAGTCTCAGGAATCCACCACAATAATTGGGTGGTTGGATTACCGTTGGCGTCAGTGGTGGTGATTGTAGTGCTTGGTTCAATAGCATAGTCAGCAGCTGCCACTGAAGAACTTATGACATTAGAATTCTGTACTAAATTAGAGTTAGCTACCTTGCTTGAAGTGGTCTTTTCAGTAGGAGGGATAACATTTGGAGAAGCACTGCTGGCAACTGCGGAGTTAGTTGTTGATTTTAACGCTTTAGACTGAGCACTAGATTCGTTAGCCATATCATCCAAACCACCACTACTGGCAGCAACTAATGTAGCAGAGCATAGTAAAGTAACTTGAGAAATCTTCATTGTAATTGAGTTATAGAGCTTTTTTTTTAGGTTGACGGTTTCAATTGGAAGTTATTATTCTAAATTGAATTGTTGTTATTTTTCCTGTTACAAGATATCTTAACAACAGAACCTACATATTGATTGATAAAATCAACCATTTATATATGTTTTTTTTATTGATCTATAAAAGATTCATTGCGTATTAATCAGGTTTAAAATCTGCATAACAAGCCATTTGAAATATTATGTATTTTTTTAATGCAAGAACTGGAATAGTTTTATTCATCGATAAGCATATGGTAGTAAAAAATTTGTTAAGCCTCTATTTAAAATTATATTTCTAGTAGCCATTTGTGATCAAGTGATGCTAACTAAATACACGCCATTTGAATTTCCTACGGCTACTAAAAATAGCGGGAAGTTGAAGGTTCCTTGTTACCTCGAATAACAAAATTTTAAAACTATAATACTAATTAATTTACTGATATTCTTTTATTCACAATGGCTTGGCTTAGCGTTTATCTTATTTTTCGGTTCTAAAAGAAGCTGGCCTCAGAATCGCGCGTACAAAAATTCGCTTTTTGGCCTTTTGAACCAGCCATCATAAATTATATAGCAAACGCCCATCGCAATGCGAAGATCAACTTTTATTTATCTAGCTGTACTATTAACTATTCATTATATTTTTATTGCAATATTGAAGGCTTATCTGAATAAATATGTATTTTTTTGTATTTTAATTTTTATTTAATCTCAGTTGTTTTATTTTACTTAGTTTGTACAGTGGTTTTAGTAGTTCCTTTTAATCAATCAAAGCATCACAACTCCGACGTTACTACGTTTCTCGGTGTCATATGTCTTATCGTCCTTCAAACCACCAGTGATTGGGAAAGCTCTGTAATTGAACAAGTAAAAATTTAGGAAACCATCACCTGGGCCAAATTTCAAGTCGTCAAGGAACAGCGTGTTGTCTTGTGAAGTCAACGCATTGAATACATCCATCTTGTGTTGAGCAGCAATTACACAGGCATCTTGAACCAGGCTGTTCAGTCTCGATCTCAAGGCCGCAGTACCTTCTTTATTATATCTGTCCTCATATTTGAAATCTGCATCGGAGGCATAGTAGTATAGGTAACCAATACCCAGGTCTTTGTATTGAGAGTTGTTTAGAATTGTAAATGGTAAAGAATAGAATGAAATTAGATCACTGATTTTACCATCATCGTTTTCAACAACGTAGGAAAATATCACTTTCTTGTTAGGGTCAGTTATGGATTTATCACCAATGAACCAGTGAATGAATTCCTCCTTGCTGAACTGCTGGACCATGTCAAACCTTTCCTGGTATTTATTGAACAGAACCATAACCTCATCAACATCTTTCTCTTCTAATAGTCTCAAACCCTTTGTCTTAGTGTTCTTAGGAAGCGTGTACTTGGCAACCATTTCAGCTTTCGTTTTCCTAGGAGGTAAATCAGTAAACTGTACGTCGTAGAGTTTGTTCCAGTTCAGTGGTCTGTGGGCATAACGACAAGTGCTAACAGGGGAAGGTAGTACAACTCCCGCGGTATACAAAGCGTGCCATATATTACGCTTGTTGACTCTTCTGGTGATCTCCTTAATCAACACCGGCGTCAGTCTCTTGGACCTTAACTGCTTGTGAACACACAGGAAATTAATCTCAACACTATCAATAACTTTTTCCCTGACTCTCAACTTGACTGGAATAGCAGATATGAAAGCAATCAATTTGTTTGTAGTCTTAACACGGACACCAATGTGCCACTCTGCAAGCCACCCGGGACTCTTCAAAGCCCAATTAAAGAACTCACGCGTATAGTTAAATCTGAAAGAAGCATCGCGATCTTCCACATAGTTCTCATTCAACAATACAAACACATCCTCTAATTCCTCACTATTGTTCACATCAATGGCACACCATTCAAACTCTGCAAGCAATGGCAGTGGCTGGTCAGGAATATCATCAGGAGTCTTCTCTCCATGGATTGGCCCTTCTTCCTTCACATCCTCATCAAACTTAGCAACAGGCTGAGTCTTCCAAAACTTGTAATCCTTCATTTCCTTACGTTGCGCAGCAGTCAACTTAGACATGTCACCATTGTTCATGCTTAAAAGCTTCAACAAATCCTCCAATTTCTTAGGGTCACTCATTTTGTTTTTTTTCTTTCTTTCTTAGTCCTTCTCAAAATGTATATATCTTTAAGATACTACAGCTAATGTTCAAGACCACTTTTACCTTTTTTTGACTAGATATAGATGTTATCAATGGCCCTTATTCAATAAATTCAATGAGCATTCAAGTGGTGCATTTGAACATCTACATCACATTAACTCAAGGCAACCACCGCTACTGCGGTAATTTCTGCGCAACTGAAAAAATCATTGAAAAAAAATTGAAAAGCTTGAAAAATTTTTTGGGATGCGATGAGCTCATCGCAAATTAAAAAAATAATATGGTTAATAGTGTTAGCAGAGTTTAGAGTTTTCTTCTCGATAGTTAAACAGATCAATACTACAACTTAAATAATAACGACAACGATGATCTCTGCTACTGGATGGGTTCCAAGAGGTTTTCCTTCTGAGTTTCCTGAGAAATATGTTCTTGACGATGAGGAGATGGAGAGGATTAACCAGATGGCGCAATTGAATCTAGATGATGCGAAGGAGGATTTGGCTGATGCACAAGCTGAAGATGAAGAAGGTGGTGCCGAGGGCGAAGCCGAGGCCGAGGATGAGTCTGAAACTAAGGCTGTTAATGCTAACAAGTTGAGAGACCAGTTGGAGGTTGACGATGACTTGAAGGAATTTGATATGGAGAACTATGACAAGGAAGATAATGATGAAGGTGAGGAAGTTTCTATGTTCCCAGGTCTTGGTGATGAGGTGAAGTTTCATGAGGGTGAGAATGGTGAGGATGCGTACATTTCCATGCCTACTGAAAAGGATGTTGAGGAAGAGAAGGAAGAATTACAAGTGTATCCAACTGATAATATGGTCTTAGCCACTAGAACTGAAGATGATATCTCATATCTAGATGTGTATGTTTATGATGATGGTGCTGGTTTCCACGATGCTGAGATTCCTGTCGAGGAAGGTGATAACTTTGATCGTGATGTCGCCAAGGGTCTAGTCCGTGATAGTTCCTTGTATGTCCATCATGACCTAATGTTGCCTGCTTTCCCTCTGTGTGTTGAGTGGGTTGACTACAAAGTTGGATCTAACTCCGAAGATGCTGGTAACTTTGCTGCCATCGGTACCTTCGATCCTCAGATCGAAATATGGAACTTAGATTCTGTCGACAAGGCATTCCCAGATATGATCTTAGGTGAGCCAATGGATAATTCCATGGCAAGTCTGTCTAAGAAGAGCAAGAAGAAGAAGGGTAAGAAGGGTCATATTACTACCCACCACACCGATGCTGTGTTATCTCTAGCCCATAACAAACAGTTCCGTTCTGTTTTGGCCTCTACTTCCGCAGATCATACTGTTAAGCTATGGGATCTAAACAACGCCACTGCAGCAAGGTCTATGGCTAATATCCACGACAACAAGAATGTTTCTGCCTCCCAATGGCATATGGATAATGCTTCTATCCTGCTGACAGCTGGTTATGATTCTCGTGTAGCCTTGACAGATGTTAGAATTTCCGACGAATCCCAAATGTCCAAATACTGGTCTGTACTTCCAGGTGAAGAGATCGAATCTGCTTCATTTGCCAGCGAAAACATTATTCTGTGTGGTACTGATGCTGGTAACGTATACTCCTTCGATATTAGAAACAATGAGGGCTCAAAGCCTGTATGGACATTGAAGGCCCACGACGCAGGTATATCAACTTTGAGTTGCAACAAATTCATTTCTGGTATGATGGTTACTGGTGCAATGGGTGAGAAGCAGGTTAAGTTGTGGAAGTTCCCTACCGATGCCACTGCCGCAACAACCAAGGGTCCAGGTATGGTTCTGTCCCGTGACTTCGATGTCGGTAACGTCCTATCCACCACCTTCGCTCCAGATATCGAAATTGCTGGTAACATGGTGATTGGTGGTGTCAGCAAAGGTCTGAAACTATGGGATGTATTCTCTAACCGTTCGGTACGTAGAGTGTTCAACGACGAACTACAACAACTACAATCTGCCGCCAAAGAGGAAGCCGCAAGACTTGGAAGAAGCTCAAGAATCGCCAGAAAGTACATCAAGAACGATAATCCTGACACTGTCTTATCTATTGACGATAAAGGTGAAGACGAAGAAGAAAGAGAGGGAAGGCCAGGTGAGGAAGACTACGAGGACGAAGAAGAGGACTCTGACGAAGATTAAAAAAACAACAAAAAGACTAAATATTAACAAAAAACTGCATCTCCCAACAAATTCTGTACATTATATATACAAGATAATTATCTAGATAACAGATACAATAAATATAACAACAACTACCAATATTGAATAGTCTAGCAACCTTAGTCACATGATCAAACGTACGTTATTATATCTGGAAAAATTTTTTTTTTCGCAGCGCTCGGTTTTTTTTCTTTGAAAATTTTTTTGCAAAAAAATTAAAAAATTTTTTGTGATGCGATGCGATGAGCTTCTCGATGAGTTCTTCTTTCTTATAATACTAGGAATATTACAATTATTATTACAATATTACGATAAAACATAATACTTGTACAGTGCTATATCTATTAGAGCTATTCTTTGAACTTAAGGATATAAGGTAGAATAAAAATACCCCATTGGTGTGATATTAGTTGTAAAAGGAAAATAGAAAATTTCATTTTAGAAAGCTAGAAATAATAGAAGAAAAATTTTTTTTTTATTATTTGAAAAATTGGAATTTATTTTTTGGGAAACTATTACTGGAATCAACTGATATTATCTTATTGAAATAAAATAAAAACAAAATAAAAAGGTTCAAATGGCAGGTATTGAGTATTTATTGTTTGAAGAGCCAACTGGTTATGCTGTCTTCAAGGTTAAGTTGAACCAAGACAACATCGGTTCTAAGTTGCAAGAAGTTCAACAACAAATCAATGACTTTGGTGGTTTCACTAAGCTTGTTGAATTGGTTTCTTTTGCTCCTTTCAAGGGTGCTGCTGAAGCTTTGGAGAATGCCAACGATATCTCTGAAGGTTTGGTTTCTGAGAGTTTGAAGAATGTCTTGGAGTTGAACTTGCCAAAGGGCTCTGAAAAGAACACTGTGACTTTGGCTATCTCCGACAAGAACTTGGGTCCTTCTATTAAGGAATCCTTCCCATACGTGGACTGTATTGCTAATGAATTAGCCCAAGATTTGATTCGTGGTGTTAGACTACACGGTGAGAAGCTGTTCAAGGGTCTACAATCTGGTGATCTAGAGAGAGCTCAACTTGGTTTGGGTCATGCTTACTCCAGAGCTAAGGTGAAGTTCTCCGTTCAAAAGAACGATAACCATATCATTCAAGCTATCGCCCTTTTGGATCAACTGGACAAGGATACCAACACCTTTGCTATGAGAGTTAAGGAATGGTACGGTTGGCATTTCCCGGAATTAGCCAAGCTAGTTCCAGACAACTATTCTTTTGCCAAGTTGGTTTTGTTCATTAAGGACAAAGCTTCTTTAAATGATGATTCTCTACACGATCTAGCTGCTGTATTGAACGAAGATGCTGGTATTGCTGAAAGAGTCATTGACAATGCCCGTATCTCTATGGGTCAAGATTTATCTGAAACTGACATGGAGAACGTTTGTGTCTTCGCTCAAAGAGTGGTCTCTTTGGTTGAATATAGAAAGCAATTATACGACTACTTGTGTGAGAAGATGCACACCGTCGCTCCAAACTTGTCTGAATTGATTGGTGAAGTCATCGGTGCTAGATTGATCTCTCATGCTGGTTCTTTGACCAACCTATCCAAGCAAGCTGCCTCTACTGTTCAAATTCTTGGTGCTGAAAAGGCTCTATTCAGAGCTCTAAAGACCAAGGGTAACACTCCAAAGTACGGTCTGATTTACCACAGTGGTTTCATCGCCAAGGCGGCCGCTAAGAACAAGGGTAGAATTTCCAGATACCTAGCTAACAAATGTTCTATGGCTTCCAGAATAGATAACTACTCCGATGAGCCAACCAACGTTTTCGGTTCTGTTCTAAAAAAGCAAGTTGAACAAAGACTAGAATTCTATGCCACTGGTAAGCCAACTCTAAAGAATGAACTAGCCATCAATGAAGCTATGGAACTTTTCAACAAGGACAAGCCAGCTACTGAGGAGCCAAAGGAAGAGTCTAAGAAGAGAAAGCTAGAAGAATCTGAATCTGAGTCTGAATCTGAGGAAGAGGAGAAGAAGGAGAAGAAGGCTAAGAAGGAAAAGAAGGAAAAGAAAGAAAAGAAGGAAAAGAAGGACAAGAAGGACAAGAAGGACAAGAAGGAAAAGAAAGACAAGAAGGAAAAGAAGTCTAAGAAGTCTAAGAAGGATTGATACTACTTAGCTTGAATTCCAAATAGTAACTAAACAACCAAAGAAACAATCCCAAAGATAACTCCAATAATTCGGTGCACATCCCATCATTTTATTTTTTTATTTTACCATAATTTTATTTTTATCATATCATTCATAATAGAGCTGTTATGTACTGTATATTTAGAAAGAGCTTTTAAAAAATAGTGTTAAGTCAAGAAGAGAAAAAAAAAACTATAGTGAGATCTCACTTTCTTATGTATATCTATGTAACTATGCTAGCATATCGATTACAAGTATAAACCCGATTGTGCACCACTAGCTCTTCCATCACGCTTCCATCTTCTGTAAACTTCTGTACTGTATAATTTATGATCTACAGAAAGTATTTCCGAGCATAACTGTATGAGAGAGTCCATTGTGCTAATAGATAACTTCTCAAAACCTTGGGGTCCCTCACTAGGAGCCAATATAGCATTAAACGGTTTATCGGAGTTTCTCACTAAGATGCTCATAAGAGCACCTACAAATCCAGTAATGAATTCTGGCGGCTGCAAGGTGCAATCATTCTCTTTGGTAACTTTTAGTTCTGGGATTCGATCTGAGCAACCAATCATTATGATATCAGCATGTGTATCTAGTGCCCCTAATAATACCTCGCTGATCTTATTGGTAAATATAGGAGATACGCTAAGGAAGTTTTCATCTATTGAAATCAAGAGTATTTCTTCCCTAATGGAATATATAGGAAATTTCAATTCGTAGACTTTTGCCTTGGTATCTTCTATTGGTTCTACTTCATTTGGGAAGTTTTCACCAAAGTCCCAAGAATGATTCGTATTTGGGTGGGTTTCAATATTCTTAGGGAGTTGCAACCTACATTCAATATCACCTACTTTCTTAACAGTCACAATTGGTTCTACCATAAACAAAGAATCCATAATTTTTGTAGTAAATATAATCTTTTTAAATTTGCCACTTCTCAGAGCATCTGCAGGTAAATTAACCTCTGGAATCGGCAGAACTTGTAAAGAATCAGCATTAGAGACCAACCTCACCGCATCCAGATGATGACGAGGTTCAGCAAGCTCATTCCATTGTTTAAACTATTAATATTAGAAAAATTTATATCCTCAATGAGACCAATTCCACTGTATAAAATTCATTTTTTATTTATTTTTTTTGATCATTGGATATTTCGATTAAAAAGAGCTGTTAGTAAGAAATTCAAACAAATTAATCACTTTCCAATTCAGTTCACCAGTACATACTAGCATAGTAGATTTCAATTACTCAATTACCTGGTTGTTTCCTGGTTATTTCAAATTGCTTCAATAACGATCTTTACAAAATACCTTAAATATAAGTGATCATTACTTTTTCTTCATTTTTTTTTTTTAATTAAGGCGATGGCCTTGAAAATATCAAAATTGGAAAATTTTGAAATTAATTAAACCATTTTAAAATACAAGTTTGATATGAAAGCACTCCAATTAGCTTAAGTACTTGACCTTCCAATAACAATCTATCATAAATAAAAAAACCTAATATGTCTGCTGAACTCGGAGCCAAGTATCAATCGCTACAGAGTGAGTTAGAGGAGCTAGTGGCTGCTAGACAGAAACTAGAGACGCAATTACAGGAGAACAAAATTGTTAATGAAGAGTTCTCCACATTGAGTGACGATACTCCCGTATATAAGCTAACAGGTAACGTACTACTACCGGTGGAGCATGACGACGCCAAGGGTAATGTAGAGAAGAGATTAGAATTTATCGGTGAAGAGATCAAAAGATGCGAGGACAATATAAAAACCAAGCAACAGGAGCTCGATTCTATTAGAGTTGAATTATTGAAGAATCAACAAGCTTAGAACAATATCCAACAAATGTATAATATATATTTTTTAACAAAAACTAAAACCTGTAATGAATTTTAATAGTTAATTGTCATAATGTATTTCCCATTTATGTCCCTTTAATTTCTCGTACATATTTCGTTTATATTTTTGGTCTTTTTAATTATATACAATATATTTTGAAGGTAGATATCTAGACATTTATTCCTCGTCTCACAAAGAAGTCTACAAATCAACCTTTTACTAACTGAGACTTAGCCAAATTAACCCCAGACATCATAGTAAACCATGCGAACTCTTCCATGTTGTTGTAGTAGTCACCAAGCTTCATGACATTATGAAGTTTGTCCAGGGCAAATTCCATAGTTTGGTTGAAGTTTGGAGAAGAATCCTGGGCCATAAAAGCTTTTGAGGCCAGGTAGGTAGTGGCCAAAGCAGCTCTCTTGGTATACCAAGCAAAATCGTGGTGATCTTCTTCATTAGAGTAATAAATCATGTCGTCAGCAAGTTTCTCTAACTCAGGTATGGAAACATTGGTCATAAATGCACTTGGAACCATTAGCTGAGCAGTCATTTGATTCAAGTGAGCTGCAATTGGAATGTCCATCTTCAATCTCTTCACTAACAAGTCACTTAAAGCTGGTAGTCTAGTAGCCTCAGCAATGGCGTCAATACCTTCAACCAATCTGTGTCTCTTCTCCACTAATTGAAACTTAATTAGTTCCATGACAGCTGGCGAAGAGTGCAAGAATGTTGCGGAATTAGCGGCACCAAGAGTAGAAACCATAGCAGCAGGCATCTTCAAAGTGTTTAGGGAGTTAATAATGGCTTTCTCCGTGAAACCATGGATTGGCACTGAGTGTTCCATGGTATGAGCCAAAGCCCTAAACTCAGGAGAGGTTTTGGTGTAGGTCAAAGGCTCCAAGGTCTCTGGTGTAACATATTCCTTCGAAGCAGGATGGTAGAACCTGCTTACTAACTTGAACGAGCTGTTTTTAACACTCTTGTTCCCAAGTTGTTTCAATACTAGTGCAACCATTGTTATTTATTCTATCAATTCCTTTTGAAATGTGAACGTGGGCCAATAATATATGTTAAAAACTATAATACAAGGCTCCCTTCCCCACAACTCATTAAATACCATTGTTATTCAAATGATTCAGGTCCATTAATTTTTTTTTTTTCATGCATAAATTTTACGTCATCTCGTTCCGGCAAATTTATTATATTAATAATCAATATAATTAATTGAAAACAGTGGTTGGTAAGGTGTGACGGATTCCTATTGGATATAAGATATGGGTAATCTATTATATTTAACATTAATATATATATATGTTTTTTAATTTCTATTTACAGTTTTATTTATGCGCCGTATAGGGTTGGTCACAATTTGGGGACTGCTCCCTCTCCTCCTCTTGTGCTTGAAGTTCTTGACAACATCAATGTTATTTTTTAAACTGCAATCAGTTTTTAACTGAGTAATGGATTAAGTTATCATCAGAATAGTAGTTTGTAGTTAGAAAAAGAGAAGCAAAAAAACAACAACAACAACAATAACAGAACAAACCTAATAAAAATAAAAGAAGTAGAAAGCTCGTGTAAAGATCATCATATTATTTCTAAAATTTTATTGGTATTAACTATACCTTTATTGGGTGGTATCTCTTACCTCTGAAGCCTGCAATGTACATGTTAAATTGATACACGGAGTGAGGATCAGTATCGTCCAATTCCCATTTTGTAGAGCCGAAAATATTCTTGACAGGGTTCATTAGCATATCCATTTCGTCGTCATAGGTTTCCTTTAGGACTGCAATATCGTCCATCATGTCCTTCTTGTTGAACCCAGTAGTGAAGATGGCACATTTTGTGTCTAATAATCCCTTCATAGTGTCCTTCATCCATGTGTCCTTGGACTCAGGAGAGGCCAAACCTGGGTGGAACAAAAAGAAGACATCTTGGTATGGGTCGTATGGGAAGAAATCCTGAGCAGTATGTAGTGTGTGGAAGTAATCGGTATGGTAGTAGAATTTCATTGTTTCGTCAATACGTTTGGCAACAGGAATAGACGAGGTAGCGCCCTCCGCGCCGTTGTCACCGTTCACAGTGTTTGACCTTATGTATTCATTACGCTCTCTGTCGTATAGGGACTCAGGTCCGATGAAATGTATCTCAAATGTCTGTTGTGGGAACAAGAATTGCAATTGTTTCCAGACGTGGCCTGGCAACTGTGCTTCTGCACGGGCACCCAGAATGAATATACGCATGGGTTTATCCTTTGTTGCAGAGGAGACCGATCTATGTTGCAATGGGTACAGTGTGTAACGTAGAGCTGCCAACGACTTTAGACCTTCCAAGGTAACAGGACCCTTTGGGTTGAGGGAGTAAGGCGAGAATTGGTGTAACACTGAACCTATAGTGATTGGGTAACTCAACATCTTCGTCACGGCGGCCAATTGGAACTCTGTGTCCATGGAGTAGAATGATCTAGTGTACAGGAACAAATCCCAGTTGGTCAAGTTCACAGTTCTGTCGGGGCCTTGATCTCTTGGGAAATCGAACTCTGGGAACGGTCTCCCGCTTCTCAGGTCGTGCTCATACACATTCACTTTCTTCAAGATATCGTACCGTTTCGAGGCATGGTACTCCTTATCTGCCTCCCAGGCCTCCCTAGAGTGGTGTGTGGGTATACCAGAGATTGGACAAGTATATTGGATAGCCTTATGCGTCACGGGACACTTAGCCACCGTCTTAATCCTTGCAGCGCGCTCCCTGAGGTCTACAGCAGGGGACTGGTCCCATGGATGAAACCTGTTCTCCTCTGTAGGCTCATCCGGAGAAGGAGGCGGATCCAAACCTAAAGCATTTCTAACAAACCCCATCAACATTCTCTTATTCTGTAGTACCTGTACACACGATGAAGAAGATGCTGTAGCCGCGATTGCGGCTACAGCATTCGTCTTCGTACCCACACGACTCAATAACATTGTCTTTTTTTCCTTCTTTTTTATTCTTTTAATACTTATCTTATATTGACACCTTTAATCAAAAAAATAAATCCCCTTCTCAACCTTTATTAGATCTAATACGTTAGCAGTTCTTTGGAAGTCTTGACTGAATAACAACCTTTAGTTCTCCCTCTCTCCCCCGATTATTATAAATAAAGAGAGACCCCAGAGTTTTATAAAAAATATTACCCACAACACTAGAAGAAGAAGAGACCGCTAAAGCAAAAAAAGCAAAAAAAAAAAAAAAAAAAAAAAAAAAAAGAAGGAGACCATTCTGATATCAGGTAACACGATAGGGTAGCGTGACTAAAACGTATTCTGGTATATACTACCTAACGAATAAAATAACGTGATGTAACACAATGTACGTGAATATGTGTGATGGTTCGTATAGTACTATATGGTGAGCCCTAGGTGATTTGGGAAAAGAATAAAAAGAATAAAAAGAAAGAAAGTACAGGGCGGGTTTGAAAAAAAAAAAAGTTTTGTGCAGTAAGAGAGACACACAGTGAGAGAGACACACAGTGAGAGAGACACAGTGAGAGAAAGACGGTGTAGAGAGAGGGGCTGGGGCTGTGTGGTTTGGGGGAGACGGGTGTTATCGGAGATGCGTAAAATGCTAAGGTGCAATTGTAAGTCTAATTATAATTATAATGTTATTTAGATGTGGACAATTGAAAGAAAGGAAATGCACCTTTTATTTATTGCTCGTTGTGTTTTTTTTTGAGACACGGCTACTTTGGTGTGTGAATGGGAGATACACCGATGGTTCCGGTAAGTCCGCACCCTTCTTATTTTCTTGTGATATTGTAATATATCGCTTTGAAGTTGGGTGCAAATACTAAGAAATAAGCATTATCTTTTTTTATACTCACACACTCACACACTCACCCACTCACACTCACACATATATATAAGTATACATATCATATACATATACATATGTTCAGGTAAATATTCTCTCTTGTACAACAATAAAAAAACAAAACAAAACTAAATATAACAAATGTCTGCTATTCCTGCTCCTACTGATGTTGGCGCTCTTGCCAACAGGATTAATTTCAATACACGTGATGCTCACAATAAGATCGATGCCTTTATGTCTGTGAGGTTTGCCATTGCCTTGAGGCACGGTAAGCTATACAGACAAGGTATTCTCGGGTTCTACTATGTGTTCCAGGCCATCGAGCAAGAGATTGACTCGTTGCTTGCGGACAAAGATAGTGCCGAGCCAGGAACCAAGCGTCACTTGGCTGCCCAAGTGTTGTCGCAGTTCTGGATGCCAGAGTTCCGTAGAACCCCACAGTTATACAAGGACTTGCAGCTGCTATACTCTCCAGAATACCCTACCTCTCAGGAACTGGACACGTTCCTGGACTCATTCGTACTCCCCACACAACTGGCCATGTTTGTGGATATGGTCCACCAGACTGTGCGCGAGAACCCATTGACTATTCTAGCGTACTGCCACGTTATGTACTTGGCGCTGTTTGCGGGTGGTAAAGTGATGAGATCGACGCTGTATCGTCACACGGGTCTGTTCCCAAGGTTCGAGCACTTGTCCAGCAGCGAGCTGGCCAGACGTGGTACGAACTTCTTCACTTTCAGCGATGATGGTGTAGACGTCGAGAACAAGATGAAGTGGCAGTACAAGCGCGCTTATGAGCTGAGTACAAGACAGGCCGTCGCCGAGGAGGACAAGCTCGAAGTGATCGACGTATCCAAACGTATATTTGAACAGAACATGGCTATCATCCAGGAGATCGGCCAGCTGAATAAAGAGCACTTGAAGTCCTCAAAACTAGACTTGATTCAATATGTGATCGAGGAGCTGCGGTTCCGTAACAAACTTGCTGGCTCTAGACAAGTGGTGCACGCCCTTGTAATCCTGATCGTGCTGTTGCTGGCCTACCGCACTTTATTCCATTAATAACAAACAGCTTTTGCTTAAAAAATCCATATACTTATATACATCTATAAAGTTTTAGCATTTTTATAATTATCATATTCACATTTTTTTTCTTTAAATTTTGACACAAATCATTGTTAATAACTCATTTTTTTAAGTAGTTTTTATTAGAATATATACAGGAATTACCTTTGCGTAAATATTTATTTTGGTAGGTTACTTTTTTTCAATACTGATTTCATCTACCTTGAGACAGTTTACGTCTCTCTGCCTTCTCCTTCCGCCTACGTTTCCTCAGCTTATGCTTCTTCATCTTCTTTCTACGTTTCCGCATTACACTATCAGCAAACATCCCTTCTTCAACTACAGGATCCACTAGAGCATTCACAGGAGTAACTGGAGCATCCATAGCGTAACTTTGCATCGTACCCATCAACGGTCTTGACATTGGCTTCATTATAATAGCGTCCACAGCATTAGATTCAGACCACATCGAAGTGCTGCAAAACCTTGGGCCCAATGGTACCTTCACCTTCACCAGCGGTCTCATCAGAGGTCTCACCAGAGGTCTTACCATGGGCACTACCATAGGTCTTACCATGGGCACTACCATGGGCATTACCATAGGCGTAGCTAGCGGCCTCGCCAGTGGCATCGCCAGAACCTTCATCATCTTATATAATCCTTTATACTTCGCTTCTCAAGTGGTCGAGAAGTGAAAGCAATATGTTATTGTGCATTCTTAAATTGGAAAACCTCGACGGGGCCTTAAAAAAAAAAATATCAAAAAAAAGGCAGAAAAAAAAAATTGTGAAAGTGCTTGAACGAAAGGGATAAAAGGAGTTTTATGAACAATCGAATATAAAAGGGTCAAGGGAAGGGTTTTAAATTCTAAGGAAGTCATAATAGGATAACAAGGACTATAAAAGTTACAGGAAAACTAAAAAAAAGAACAACAACAAATATAAAAGAATGCCCAGTAAGTTAGTTCGTTCTGCGAAGAACATGGTGAAGGGGTACTCTAGTACTCAGGTATTGGTTAGGGATGCGACTGCGAATGACAGTACCAGTCCTAGTGTTGGTGATTTGGAGGATCTTGCAGAGAAGACGTATGATACGGTTGAGTTTTTTGAGATTATGGACATGTTAGACAAGCGTTTGAATGATAAGGGAAAGTACTGGAGACATGTTGCTAAGTCGTTGACTGTGCTTGACTATTTGGTGCGGTTTGGGTCTGAGAACTGTGTTCTGTGGAGTAAGGAGAATCTATATATAATCAAGACTCTGCGGGAGTTTAGACATGAGAATGAGACTACTGGGAATGATGAGGGCCAGATTATCAGGGTTAAGGCTAAGGAGTTGACCTCATTGTTGATGGATGATGAGCGATTGAAGGAAGAACGTGCTTTAAACAGAGCCAACAAGAGAAATGGAAGCAACGACAGACGTAGGAGACAGAGATCGCGTTCCAGGTCGAGATCTCATCGTGGTGACGCTTATGATGATGATTTGCAGCGTGCGCTGGAAGAATCGAGGCTCACTGCCGAGGAAGAAGAGGCCAGGAGAAGAGAGCTGGCTCAGTATGAAAACCAGGACCCTGACCTACTTGCCGCTTTACAATTGAGTAAAGAAGAGGAAGAATTAAAGAGACTGCAAGACATGCAGAGACTACAAGAATTGCAGGCCCAACAGAACGTATACTACGATGTCTTCGGCAATCCTATCTCACCGGAAGAATATTACCAATACCAAGAACAACAAGCAGCACAACTTGCTCAGCAGCAGGAGGCGGCATTGTTGGCTCAGCAACAACAAGAGGCACAACTACTAGCACAGCAACAACAAGCTGCTCTGCTAGCCCAACAGCAACAGCAACAACTTTATTATAGTCAAATGCAACAAATGCAACAACAACAACCACAACCAGTGGTCAGTGGCACAAATAATCCATTCTCTAGGGACAACTTAGGTAATAATAATAACAATAATACACTGTTGCCAGAGTTTGAAACTAAACCCATAGAGCCTAAACCTGTGGCTTCACCACAGCCTGTACCTCAACAACAACAACCATTGAAACAAACCAGAACTGGTAACCAATCTATATCTGATAAGTTTAGCGAGCTAAACAACTTACTTGCGACAGGTACAGGTATAGATACATTTGGTAACACTGGTGAGTCCCGTATCCCTGCGCAACACACAAAAACCGGGACCTTTATCAATTCTCAAGGTACTGGTTACAAACAAGTTACTAATGAGCCCAAGAACAATCCATTCCTTTCCAGTCAATATACTGGTCTACCCAGCACCAATATTGTTCCATCTCACACTGGTTATGGATTTGGTAACCAGGCTCAAAGTCCCCAACAACAACAACAACAGCAACAGCCTCAACAACAACAACAACAACAACAACAACAACAACAACAGCCTCAACAACAACAGTACCAACAACAGTACCAACAACAACCACAACAACAGTACCAACAACAACCACAACAACAGCAATATCAACAACCACAACAGCAACAATATCAACAACCACAACAGCAGTACCAACAGTATCAACAACCACAACAACAATTTGCTACTCCTGACCAAGGTGTCTCTTTGATAGATTTGTAATTTTGTGATAAAGACAGGTACTTTTTTTTGTTACTCTATTTATCAAAGGGCTCATCATAAAAGTCCCATTACTCTCTTACGAACAGAACGTAAGATTAGATGTAATTGACTTGAATTGCCAGCAAAAACCTCTACTAAAGCACACTATATTTTTTGAATTTTTTAATAACAAAAATATAGTGCTCATGACTATTATAGTATATATATATCATTTACTGTTTATCCTCTCGTTTGGTTCCTATGAGCTAGGCTACCTTATATTTTGTATTATTTTAAAGACTACTCTATAGTAATTACCGGATTTTCTTCACCTTTAATTCGCTTCCGTGGGAAAAAGGGACTCTTCATGAACATTCAAAAGAGTAGAGTCCACCATCTTTTAAGATTACATAACGATAAATGCAAAAACAAAACGGGCATTACAGATAAGCAATTAATAGCAGCGAAACGTGTTATATTTTGATTCTGAACTGCTAGTTTTTTCACTGTTACAAGTTTGTAGGTGAACTACCTGATAGTAATTCTAAATTAGGATTTGAGGATTAAGAGTTTAAATTCAGCGATCATGAAGTTATTAAGTAAAGTTCTCTGCATGGGGATTCTTTCCACAGTATTTTCATTAGAAGATCCCTGGAAACAAGCCAGTGAGATATTGGCTGGACAATTACGAAAAGTGGATGTTACCTCCCCTGAGATATATAACAACAAGAGTTACCAACGAGATACTTCCTCTTTCTATATACCGATGGACTATTCTGTTGCTGAAGAGCAACTGTATTATGAAAATGTCTGGAATAGGTATAATGAGATACAGGAGCAGGACTGGCATAAAGGAGTCTATGATATGCTAGAGTGTTCAGCGAATGAATTTAACAATACTGAAGCACTATACACATTAGCACATATTAACCTATGGGGCTACTATAATTATCCTCATAATAAAACATCGGCGTACGAGTATTTGAACAGATTCAATGAGATAACGAGATTTGAAAATAGCACTGCACTTTTTGACTTGGCCGTCATGCACTCCACGGGTTTATTTGGTGCTATCCCTGTTGATACTGCCAAGGGGTTGCTTTACTTCCAAAGATCTGCAAGGTTAGGTGACATAAGGGCAAAGCAGGTCTTGGCTTATCGTTACTACTCGGGTTACTCGGTTCCAAGAAATTTGGATAAGGCATTATTACTTTACAGAGAGATCGCAGAAGAGATAAAGAACATGTACACTCCAGAACAATGGAATATTATGTTTCCATATATTGAGAGCTATATAGTCAGGATTCCTGATTTTGATGACGGTTTGCTCGGATCTGGATTGAGTACAATAATGCCAGTGGTGACAAGGAAAAAGACGACAAGACCTCCATACGCTGGTTCGATAAAACCAATAGGTGATTTTGGCTACGGGGAAGTTGTCATGGAGTTTAGGATGAACAATGGTAATCAAGGTTCTTTCCTTGCTTCAGATCACGAACATGAAGAAAGACTGGTTGAACTTTTCTATACAGCATTAGATTTATACAAAGGAACTTATACTCATGGCCGCGATGTTGAAAAGGCTAAGGATCTTCTACTAAAGGTGTATAAAAATTATAATTCGAAGGTCGGATATATGGATAACTTACAGAAGTTCTTTTTCGTTAAATCCCTAGATCTTTTGGCACATATGTACGTTACCGGAGAAGGATTTGGGAAGACTGATATAGATGCTGCAGAGGAACTATTCAATAGAACAGATGAAATTCTTGAAGGTGAGGATATTAATAGATCATCTAACGAGGTTGATAAAGGTTTAATTTCCCAATTCAAAGAAAACGATATAGAAAAAGCCATACATTACTATGAGAAGGCCAGGAGTATCGGTAATACTAATGGTGTCTTACATTATCAACTTGCAAAGATAGCCAAAAAGTATCCCAAATATAAACTAGACGAACCATATGTTTTGATGCAACAGGCTAGTTCAAGACAGTATATTCCAGCTTACTATGAATTTGCACGTATGATAGAAACTAGTGATAGGAGGAATTTTGGAGTGGAGGATATTGCAAGACGCTATAAGATGTTTGTTGAAGCAAATGAAAATATATTGGCTCCTCAACTCCGCCAGGCTTTTTCAGAGTTGCTTGATGGGGACAGTGAGGTTGGCTTATATGCGTATGCTCAAGCAGCAGAGCAAGGTTATGAAGCAGCCCAAGTATCTGCTGCATATTTAATGTATCAGTTACCCTTCAAGTTCGATGATCCACCACAAACTACCGATGAAAGAAAGAAGCTGGCTATATCTTACTATACAAGAGCCTTCAAACAAGGTAACACAGATGCAGCTGTTGTTGCCGGTGATATTTACTTCCGCATGTCCAATTTCACAAAGGCTATGTCTCTCTATCAGAGTGCTGCATTGAAATTCTCACCACAAGCACTTTGGAATATAGGTTATATGTATGAACATGGTTTGGGAGTAGAGAAAGACTTTCACATGGCGAAGAGGTTTTATGACCAAGTTTTGGAATATAATCAAAGGTTGTATTTTGCTGTTAAAATGAGTGTTTTCAAATTACAGATGAAATCCTGGTTAAAGTGGCTAACCGGTGGTAAAGTTGACTATTTAGGATCCGAGAAAGAATCATCCAATTCTACTACTTCAATACCCTTTTTTGATAGGCTATTCCAACTATTAAGAAATCTGTCAAGTGCCACTAGAAGCTCTGATAAAAAGAAGAACCCTCATAAAGTCTTCAAAGAGGGAAACGATAATTCCCAAGGTATCATGGAGAGGTTCGGTTTACAAGGAGAGGACTTATGGACAATGATTTGTGTATTTATCATTCTTGCCTTGAGTATGTTCTTTAGAACAGTTGGTCGGAGAGCTCAGTGGAATGTTCGAATCAACGGTTTAGATGTTGGTGGCAATATTCTTCAGCTCGACGATGAGGATGCAGATGGTGCAAACGATGGAGAAGGAGAAGGAGAAGGAGAAAATCAGGAAAGAAGACCTAGAAATAACGATTTTGGATTTGGGGGAAATTTCGATGTCCAAATATTTGCTATTTGAAATTTAAATGAAACGACTTTTGAAAAACTTTATAAATATAATTTGTATATATCTACTTTTTTTTTTTTGAGGCACAGTTAGCATTTGAAGTCTCATTAGATGTATGTTTATAGATTGTTTAAATATTTTTTATGAATTAAGAAAATAACAAATAAAAACAAAAGGGCTTAAATCTTATCGATGTTCTAAAAGTACCGTCTTAGGTCCATATATCATATTCTTAGTCTCCCTTGTGATTCCCAGGTAATTAGTTTTTCCTTTTGTAAATGATAGTCCTGCCGGAGCGCCATATAAGTGCTAACAAAATCATCGAGGTCTAAATCCTTTTTTGCTTTGAGTTCAACACTATCTGATTGCTGCTCTAATTCTTTTATCCGTGATTCAAGCTTTGCTTTCAAAACTGGCTCTCCAAAATTGTCCCTTATCAGTGACTGCAAGTCCTGGAATTTTTTAGTGTATTCACTTTCCAGTATTACCAGCTCAGCTATTTGGTCCTGTAAAGCCAGCTTATCATCTTCTAATTTGGCAAATTTACTCTCTAGAGTTTTGAACTGTTCTTTCATATTTAAAACTTCCTCTCTTGTAGTATCTAGCGGGTTTAGTCTTGCTACATATAGTTGTATCTGATCTCGATGGTGATTTATCATATCCAAAATCTCCTGGCTGGATAAGAGGTTGATGTTTGCCGGCAGATCCATATCTGGTGGATTTTCAGGGTTCATAGGGATCATCTCACACTGTGATCTCATGGGTAGAGCAGGAGGAGGAGGAGAAACGCATTCACTGTCCATATTTTTAACTTTTCTGGCAGAGAATTTAAAGCAAAAATGAAGGTCACAATGAGCTTAAAATGCCCTTCTTTTGACCTGTTAACAGAGGAATACTTCCTATTCAAGACTTTTTATGAAGGGGCTTTTTAACTTTACGCCCTTTATTTTTTAGCACCCCGAGCAAGAACGAAAAATTGTAGCTATATAGAATATTATACCTTTTAATGATGTTATTTAACCAACGACATTATAAGGATTAATAGCTTACACTATACCAATTTCACAGCCAACATATAATACACCCAATGTCTGCCGTCAGAATAGCTAGCAAGCAACCTGCTAAGTACGCTTTTATCTTTTTACATGGTTTAGGTGATTCTGGTCAAGGTTGGTCATTTTTGGCCGATTACTTGCAGAATAACCAGCTCGGATTTGAGTCGACGAAGTTTATATTCCCAAATGCCCCTGTGTCCCCAGTTACTGCCAATGGTGGGATGCCTATGCCTTCTTGGTTTGACATCCGTGAGTGGGATTGGACCACGAGTAACGTTGATGCCGATGGCTTTAAGAAATCCTTACAAGTGGTCCAGAGCTATGTACAACAAAGTATAAATGAAGGGATTGAACCATCCAATATTATAGTTGGTGGGTTTTCGCAAGGTGCTGCACTTTCTTTAGCCGCAGCACTAACTCTAGATGTTAAAATTGGAGCATTCGTCGTCTTGTCTGGGTTTGCCTATTTGAGAAACGAGCTGAGGGAGATCAAGAACACTATAAACAGCGAGACACCGGTGTTCCATGGCCATGGTGAGCACGACGACGTCGTCCCGTTCCAGATAGGTCAGGCTTCGAGAGACTACTTCAAGCAGACAGGCCCATTGTCCAACTACACCTTTAAGAGCTACAGAGGACTAGGCCATTCCGCAGCCCCAGAAGAACTGGACGACTTGGCAAAGTTCTTGAAAACTGTAGTGAAATAAAAACTACAGACCTTCTTTGTATCATATAATATAAAGCAATATAAAAATAACCTTTTTCAAATAACGTAATACATTAAATTCCCTAATTTGGATAGTAATAAGATTACATAATCAATTAGTCGCACAAAGAAGTGTAAATCAATTTCCCTATTGGGATATACAAGCATTTCTTTTTTTAATTTAATTAATTAATTAGTTTTTGTTTCTTTCTTTTTTTTGTGCGTAGGACGGGAAAAAAAAAATTTAAAATTAAAGGCGCGTCGACGACAGAAGGAGGACTATCCCTCACTAAGGGCAGACACCTTCAAACATACAGATCAAATTTAAGAAGGTAAGATTTAAGACTGCTGTGCTGAGTTTGAGGCTGTGCAGAGTAGAATAATATAGAAAAGTTTGAGCAAATGTTTAATAGGTTTTCGAGGAAGAAAATTGGGTTATCTGGGGACCAGGTAAAGAGTCAATTGTTTCGCCTGACGCCCCGTTTGTCGAAGAAGTTCTGGAGTGCGGTGCCCTTTAAGTTGATACTGAAACTATGGCTTGTCTGGGCGTGTCTTATTCATTACTATGAGCATACTGTTGTTTCACGTGCGATGAAGAAGTGTGCGTGGGGCAATTGGGAGAAATGGGAACCGGCAGCGCAGCCACATCGGGTAGCACTCTTTGCTGATCCGCAGATCATGGATGCATATTCATATCCAGGCAGACCTGGTGTGGTCAATGGGATTACCAGGGTTATATTGGATCATTATCTGGCCAGGAATTGGAGATACGTACAACATCAATTGAATCCAGACTCCACATTCTTTCTGGGTGATCTTTTTGATGGTGGTAGAGAATGGGGTGATGATTACTGGTTTAAAGAGTACAAAAGATTTAATTCGATATTTCCCCGTGTTCCAGGTAAATTGATGAAAACTTCGGTGGCTGGTAATCATGATATTGGGTTTGGTGATACCGTTGTTAGAGAGAGTCTGGACAGATTTTCTGCCTATTTTGGGGAGATGAATGACGTAGTAGATGTTGGTAACCATACCTTTGTCATCCTAGATACTATTTCATTATCTGATAATGTGGATAACTATATTTCTGGCTTTCCTAAAAAATTCCTGGAGAATTTTAACAGACACGACCATCCTAATCCTAAAATTCTTTTGTCTCATGTTCCTTTGTTTAGAGACCCAGAAAAGCAAACCTGTGGTAAAGAAAGAGAATCTCATAATCTATTTCCTCTTACAAAAGGTGAACAGTACCAAACAGTCATTAGCCCTGAAATCTCTAAAAATGTGTTATCAGTTATTGATCCTATTTTATTATTCTCTGGTGATGACCATGACTATTGCCATATTACCCATGAGTTTCAGCTACCTGATAGTACGGAAACGAAAATTGCCAATGAATACACTGTGAAATCTTGTGCTATGAACATGGGTATCAGTAAACCAGCTATCCAATTGCTATCATTATATAACCCATTGGGTAGTAGCGCTAATTATTCTCCAGATCCTACCTATAGTACAGAAATGTGTTATCTGCCTGATCCTTACAAACCATTGAAAATGTATGGTGTTTGTACGGTGTTGACTTTCCTCATACTGTTGAAACATTGTTTCTATACTAAGAGATACCATGGCGGAAAGCGTTCGATATTTTCTAGGCTCTTTGAATCAAAACAGGACACCTCTTTACCGTTACCAATTTCCCATGCGTCTGAAGATAAGTTAATGAAAGCCAGTGCAATGGACAATATAGAAAAACCTAACCTAAAGGAATTTGGTAAGATTCTTACGGTTATGACAACTTCGGTGCTTTTTATATTTTCATTCTATTACTTATTGGTGTAGAGATATCAATGACTGATCCCAATTTCTAATAGTACAACAAAATCTACAATCTTGTATGAAGCTCTGTATTTTTTGTATGTTGTCTAAACTTCTACTTATAATTTATATACTTATAGAACTACAATCTTTATTGAATCACGAATTTTATTGAATCATGAATTATTCTTTATTTTCAATTATAAAATACATGTATATTGACTGTGAAATAAATACAATTGATGTTATATTGCGCAGATTTCCTCACAAGTTTATATATATTTCTTCAATAGTATTCACTCTCACTCACAGTACACGTACGCGCACAACGAAGCTTAACAGAAAAATATCAACTATGCCTTATAAGCTGCATTTGTCATTATTTAGTTGGAATTGGATCTCAATCTTAAAAAACAATAGCTAGTAATACATCAGTTACAGTATTGAATCCATATAAATTTGAATGAAATGGCAGAATTAAAGGATAAAGGATCATTACCGGCAGGAAATGAAAGTGATGAGAATATCGATGAGATACTAGAAGAGTTGGAGCTGGAAGACAGTGAAAATGACTTATTCATGAGCAGATATAGAGAAAGTAGGCTACAAGAAATACATAATCATTTTTATGAGGTCAAAAAGAAAGAACAAGAAGGCTACGGTAAGTTAAATGAAATTGCGCAAGAATCTGAATTAATGAAGTTAACTACAAAAAATGCAAGAGTGGTAATACACTTCCAGCTCGAGAAATTTCCAAAATGTCGATATATGAACGAAAAATTAGAACAATTATCTGGAAAGTATATTAAAACCAAATTTTTTAAGATTAATGTGGAAAATGCTCCATTCCTAGTTGAAAAACTAGCAATCAAAGTTCTGCCGTTTGTGATATGTTATATAAATGGAAGCGAAGCTGAACGCATAATTGGTTTCAGCAAAATGGGGAACGACCCCAATGGTTTTCGGATAACACAGCTAGAGAGTGTGTTACTGAAAGCTGGTGTCATCGAAAGAAATCCTATCGATGTAGAGAACCTGAAAAATTATAGGAATAAGAAAGGAGACTACGATGATGAGATGGAAAGTTATTCAATGCAAAATAGGGATTCGGATCAAGAAGATAGTGATCTCGACATATAATAGCAATACTTTTTCAGTATCTAGTATTTTATCATTAATTAAATTTATTTCTATGAATTTATGTTAATAGATAGGTGAAAAAATTAGCGTATTTTACATGAGTATAATATCTAGTAATGTAATTGGTGGTATATATATATCTATATATATACCATAATGTAGATTCATATAAGGAATCTGTATGCAAATGCTGAATAAATACCCAATAGATCTCCAAATAACGGGTATTAAAATAAAAGCTGGTTAGTTTATATAGTTTTTGATTGTTGTTTTTTTACTTCATTTCGATTTTTGGAATTTCCTCAAAATAAATAAATGCAGTTGTGGTTGAAGTTAAAAGTTCAAAGCTACTGTGGTGCAGACCTGTCGTTAGGACCTTCACATTTGGAGCAAATGTTAGCACTCAGCTCTAATTTTCTTTTCATCTGTTCAAGTTCATCTTTCAAATCTTCATTCTCCATCATCAAATGTGCTCTACGAATTTCACTATCTTTTAAAGCAATAACAGATTGTTTGAGCTGCACACAAGTCCTTGCATAACCTTCTTTAACGACATTGAAATTCAAAAGTAGACGATGAGAATCAATGACTCTTCTTTTCATCTTAGCAACTTCTTTCATCGTGAATTCATTTGTATAAACTTTTGGAGCTGCAGGAGCAGTTTTTGTTACTTCTGTTTTCTTCAATTTTGGAGAATCATAAATCTGAAGTTTGGTTTGTCCACGTCCTGTACCAACCTGTCTTACAGTATAGCATTTCTGCTCTATTGGTGCATGTTTACCTTTACCTAATTTCGATGATTTAAAGGCAGTTGGAGCAATGTTCTTAGTTTTTACTTTCCTAGTAATATCAGGCTTAGGTTCATTTTTGCTTTCAACAAGTAAACTATCGGATTTTTCTTGCTCTTGGGCTTTAGATTTAGTTAGTCTATCAGAGTTATTTCCATCAGAAGGTGTTGGTGATAATGAAATTGGTGACAGCATTTGATCTTCTACCACAGATTCCAAATTAAGCTTATCATTGATGTAATTAGAAATCGACTTCTTTGTGGATGGTCCTAGTTCATCAAAATCTCCATCTTCTCTTTCTCTTTTATTATTTGATTTTTCACTTGGGTCAACACCTTCATCATCAAACTCATTATCCTTGAAGAGGACACCTTGGTCCATTTTTAACAAAGAATCCAGTGTCAGGTGTTTACCTATCGAATCCTCGTCTGTTATTTCCTCAAGGCCTTGAAAATTGGCCTCTCGGAAGGCAACCTCGAACTGATTCCGGTAATCAAGTTCTAGTTTCTTCTCATCTTCATTTTCAAAACCTTCTAACGGTGAATCCAAATCCATTAACGAATTATCACCATTAGAAGATTCTTCGGTTAGTAACCTATGTAATACAGTTAAACTATCATCTGGTGCTTCAGTTTTATCGTGTGTATCCTTAGTTTCTGGCCTCTCTTCCATTGCTGTAAAATATAACTAATATATCTTCAGCAGGAATAAGTTCTAGTGTTTCAGTGCTTTTAAATAAAACTTTTCAGCAAGTAATAAAAAGATATAACTCAAAGTAATGGTATTTAATTAAACATATTAAATATAACTAGCTCATCGCAAAATTGAAATTTTAGTTTTTCTTCAGTAAAGGGCATCGCAAAATTTTTTGAAATTTTTCAGAGAAGGCTAATGCATGTGGAATTCTCGTAGCACGATACAATTATTGTACTGTGATTAAGATAATGGTATTTAATAGTGGAGACAATAAAATATTAATCAATATATATTCTAAATATCTAGGAAATATGTGTAATATATGAAATGAGTAAATATTTGAGCATAATTCTTGTTCATTAAAAAAAAGTTATTTAGTGAAGAAAAAAAAATTAAAAAAAAAAAAAGTAAGCGGTTGTTCTAAAATTTGTAAATGCATTTTTATGGATTATTTATTATTCCAACCAAGAAACCAAGCATCATTGTTATCAACGTCATCATCGCCATATAGATCGACTGAGACTGCTTTTTTGTATGTTTTTGATTCTTCTGATTTAGAATCAATTTTTTCTACCTGCGAATCGACCTGGTCATTGATACTTTCGATATCATCATAAAGTTGGAAACTGAAAGATGGTTTTAAATCCGCTACACTTGATTTGAAGTTAGAACTTACCCCACTATTAATGTTGTTTGAAACAGGCTCCTTCTCTGGTATCGTATTTGTAACACTTGAACCGGCTAATTTAATAGTGCTCACAGAAGCAGTAGTTGTAAATTCATCTTCAGAACATGTGGTTGCACCAGATTCGCTAGCTATATCCCTAACGGAGTCGCTATCAGGTAAGTCTGAGTAACCGGACATCATTCTGTCCTCATCGTCTAGAGCCTGTAGATGCTGTGGAGATTGGCGGTTGTGGAAATTCAAAGCAAATGTGTTTTTCTCAGCAGAATCAATGTCACCATTAATTAAACCTGAGATGAAGTCCATTGCAGGTTGCCGTCTCATGTCTTCAATAGATTTTTTGATAAGCTTTTTCTCGAATAAGCTAGTACCACCAGCTATGTTTGTGTTACTGTCGTAACCATTTTCATTTGTTAGAGAAGGGTTATTACTCAACCATTTAGTAAATTGAGGAGTTACCAGTGAGTCTAGTTGTGTTAGTGAAGTGTTTGAACTACTAGCGCTAGTAGATGGTGAGGATAGTCTTGAGTAAAATTCAGGTGGAATCAAAGTATTTGTTGGGCTAGTTATCTTAGGGTTAGTATCTTGGCCATGTATTTCCAGAAGTTTCTTCTTATTATACAACATTCTCTGTTGTGCAGTATCATCCATTGATACATCATCAAAATCTCCGTCATGAATATATATATTAGTAAATTTGTTATGCAGTTCTTGATCAAGAGTTTCATCGTGATCGTCATCATCGTTAAGTTCGTCAGTTTCTTCTTCTAAAGTAGTTACAGTCGAGGCTAAAGGAGAGGCACATCTAATCTCAGGTCTCTCCTGCTTCACACCCAATGTATTTGAGGCAGTAATAGCAGGGGTATGTGATCTTTGGTCATTTTTCTGGAATGGCCCATTTAGTGCAGGATCCATTAAACTTAAGGATCTAAATCTTCCCTTTCTTGCACCAGGCAACTTCAAGTTATTATTTAAGTTTGTGTGAGTCTTCGATGACAAATTGAAGCCAGATCCTGACCTCGATAGAATGTTTGGGGCAAAGAAGCTTAGTCCTTCGTCGTCGTCATCATCTTCTTCTTCTTCTTCGTCGTTATCTTCTTCTTCATCGTTATCTTCGACATCTTCATCATTATTTTCATTATCGTTATCATCATAATCATCTTGACTCGTCATAATCGTATCTTCATCATCCCCCGAAAGTAGAGCTGAAACAGATTGTGGTACTCTTTCTCCAGTTGGGAATCCTATAGGGGTGAAAGATCTCGATTGTGTTAGAGTTGGAGATGTGTTTAAGCTTGCTATAGGTTTTATCTTCACTGATTTATCTTTATTGGACGTGAGAATCTCATTTTGAAAATTCAGTATCGAGGAGGATTCTCTCTTCAAAGGAGTTTGAGATATAAACTCAGTGTCGTACGTATGCGTGGGTACAGATGCGGAGTAAGATCTATTCCTAGTGGCTGTGGTATTCATTTGATGTAGGGCTTTCATGGATTCTTCTGAAATGTAAGAGTTTAGGGGTCTATCCGACAGGATTGTTAGCAGAGCCTTGACACCAGTATGGTTTGTAATTATCACTATTGACTCCATGGTGTTCGATTCATTAGGGGTTACAAATTTGTGGTTCAGCTTCATGTAGTAATCCTTAAACGGAGTGCTTCCTTGTGTAGTGGCAGAGCTTGTAAAGTTATTATTATTAGTGTAGTTCACGGTGTTGAAATGTATAACGTTTGAATCGAGCAAAACTGGGTCCAAGAACGTCTTGAACCATTTTAGCGAAGTAGGGGTCGAGTCGAGATGGAACTCGCAGTTCAAGTTTTCAACAGGTCTCAGAGCCTCGTACATGGTCTCTAGAAGAAACTTGATGGTCTGTACGTACCGAAGTGAGCCAGAAGAAGATATGTTGACTATGACTCTGATCTGGTGATCTGCATGTAACAGCTCCTGCCAGAACTGATCATTATTATCGTAGAAGGCCTTCCATATATCGTTCCGTAATTTATTGAGCTTAAACTTCTTGTTCAGCCTCGAGAGCTTAGTCTGTGTTAACTCATCAGTATAGTAATCTATCGTAGGAATATCGATGTATAGATGTACCATATACTCATGTAGATCACTGACATGACTAGATACATCAGAATATGAGATTAAGAACAGTGATCCCACAGGTTTCACATTCACCCGTCTACCCATAGTTTTTTAATTACTTTTATTATATTTTTTTTTTTTGGTTTTCTATAGTAGTTTATTTTTTTTTTTAGGTTCACTTTATTATTTTTATTGGTAATCTTTTATTTTTATAATTATTTTTATTTGTTGTATTTATCTTAATACTATTTTTGATGTTCGTATTACGACTTAAGGACTATCTATATTTATAATATCTTAAAATGAAAACCTCATCGTATAATTGATCCATATAAAGGGCTTTTACGCTAGAAAAAATTTTTTTTTCCTTTTCTTGTATATAATACGTACAATTTGATATATGATTTCAATATTGGATATAATATTTCATGCAAGATACTCAACCATTGTTCCTCATTTGTGATATTATAGAATTAGAATAAGATATACGAGGCCAAAATTAATGTAAATCTAGTCAAAAAAACAAGTATAGATAACACACCAACAAATTAACTATTTAATTAACAGGTTCTCTTATACAGTAGTTTGCTGAAATAACATCCCACACCCGCACACACACAAAATCTTTTTTTTTTTTTTTTTGGGTTTTTTTTTTTAATTATGGTATATATGAGGGTTACCCGACACAACAAATTAAACTCAACAATACACGACGTATATTGTGACTACAATGACTCAACCAACGGTGTTGTGCGTGTGTTTTACTGGCGGGAAGAAGAAGCAAGGGGTGTCTCTGTGGTTTTCTGTCTGGGTTATCTTTGTACTTAATCTGAGAAGGCCCAAGATTTGTATATATATTACTTACCGCCCCACCACAAAGCACAGTATAGCAAACAAGAGCCTGAGCTATACCCTACGTCATACAGTATTGTACAATCACCTCCCCCCTCCCTCTTCCTACCTCTCCTCTTGGTTAACTCAACAGTTCCTAACTTTGTACGTAAAATGTAGCGTGAATACTCCTGTTGTACGTTGTTCCACGTTACGTTAGATACTTTTATACGTATGGAAGGTGAACCCAAAAATAAGGTCCTGGGGCTTGTTTTGTCGATTCCCTTAGAGATACCCGTAGAAACCGCTTAAAATTATAATTTAAAACCTGACAAGAAAGGAAATGAAGACGAACTAACTATTATCATTATTTTTAATTTATTTCTTCTTTAAATATTAAGAATTGACCCAAAGGAAGAATCCGTGAAGCTCTAGGTCGGCAAACAATAACGCAAGGAACATATAATAATGTCTAGTCTCAGGGAATTGCAGGTGGACGCGCTGTTGAAGATGCTCTACTTGAACGAAGAGCACTATCCAAGGGCATCCTCGGCCACAGAGGATCCAAATGCCACTACAGCTGCCATTGCCTCGGACACTGCTGTTCAGGATATCGTTTGGAAGGTTCTGGTATTGGATAAGAAAACTACAGCCATTGTCTCGAGCGTTCTAAGGGTCAATGATCTGTTGAAGACGGGTGTCACGGTTCATGCGTTGATTGACTCTGCTAAGAGGAGCTCATTGCCTGATGTTCCAGTGGTATACTTCATTGAGCCCACCTTGGAGAACGTTAACACAATTATAGATGATATTAAAAACAGTAAGTACTCAGAATTTTACGTGAACTTTGTGGACACGTTGAATAGAGATCTACTAGAACATTTGGCCAAGGAAGTTGTGCAGTTGGGGAAACAGGATAAGATTAAACAGGTGTATGATCAGTACCTAGACTTTGTTGTCACGGAGCCCGAACTATTCTCTCTAGAGTTGCCTACAGCGTACATTACTTTGAATGACCCTTCGACCACGGAGGAAAATATTACCAGCTTGTGTTCACGGATAGCAGACGGGTTATTCAACACAGTTATCACATTAAACTCGATACCAATCATAAGAGCTCCTAAAAATGGCCCTGCAGAGATTGTAGCCGAGAAACTAGCTAACAGACTGAGGGACTACGTCATTAACATGAAATCGAACTCCAGCCAAAACGATAGTGGAAGCAACAGTATACTGAACGATTCTCTGGATAGATCAGTGCTTATTATCCTAGACAGAAACATTGACTACAGCTCCATGTTCTCACACTCATGGATCTACCAATGCATGGTATTCGATATATTTAAATTAAGACGCAATACTATCAGTATCCCTGCAGAAAGTGAGGATGCCAAAGCAAAACAATATGATATTGAACCACATGATTTTTTCTGGAATCAGAATTCTCACTTGCCCTTCCCAGAAGCTGCTGAAAATGTGGAATCCGCATTGGACAAATACAAACAAGAAGCTAACGAAATCATTAAGAAAACTGGTGTTTCTAATTTGAACGACTTGAATATAAAACAATTTGACCAACAAAACCAAGATGATGATTTGGGTACTCTCCAAATTCAACAAGCTGTTAAGAAACTTCCAGAATTAACAGCAAAAAAGAGTATCATCGATATGCATATGAATATTTTTGCTTCACTTTTGAAAGAGTTAGAGGCTAAAAATCTTGACACGTTCTTTGAGATTGAACAACAGGATCCTGATAATGTGAAAACTAGAACAAAGTTCCTAGAGCTGTTAAAAAATGATGGAAAGACTAATAATTTGGATGATAAACTAAGATCTTTTATTGTCCTTTACTTAAGCGCCAAGAGCACTCTACCAAAAGATTTTGTTAATGAAGTTGAAAGTTATTTTAAGTCACAAGAATATGATATCTCCGTGCTATCTTATGTATACAAATTGAGAGAGATGATGAAAATGTCTTCATCAATGTCCTTACAAACCAAGTCCCTTGACGATGGTACTTCGAACGCTAGTAAAACAGGTACAAGTACTTTATCAGGCCTATATGGGCTGACAGAAGGCACATTGCAAGGTGGTGTAGGATCACTAATTTCTGGTTTCAAAAAATTGCTACCTGAGAAAAAGACTATCCCAGTTACTAATATTGTGGATGCCATCATGGAACCGCTAAGCAGTTCGCAAAAGAACTTAGAAGCAACTGATAGTTATCTATATCTGGATCCAAAAATTACAAGAGGTTCTCACACTAGAAAACCTAAAAGACAAACCTATAACAAGTCTGTAGTTTTTGTTGTCGGAGGTGGTAACTATCTAGAATATCAGAATCTACAGGAATGGGCTCATTCCCAGATTCATAACCCAAAGAAGGTTATGTACGGTAGTACTGATATAATTTCTCCTCACGATTTCCTAAGTCAATTAACTTCGTTAAGTAAATAGAGGCTTCCTATATATTATGTAGCATATCATGTTGTTATTTTTCATAACATTAATTGAGTTTTATTTTTTATTTAAATAGGCGATAATTATTTTTTTAAATTTATAATATACCTTTGACAATACGATGAATTTACAGTACAATTATAAAGAGTTAGGCCCTATATCTATACTATTAATGTTTACATATACATGTTAGAATTTTCAAGAATCTTAGTAGATCTCTTTGCATCAATAAATAGCATTTTGGCTTCTTCTATATCACTCACTGAG
Organism: Nakaseomyces bracarensis; assembly: GCF_045282275.1. Taxonomy (NCBI): domain Eukaryota; kingdom Fungi; phylum Ascomycota; class Saccharomycetes; order Saccharomycetales; family Saccharomycetaceae; genus Nakaseomyces; species Nakaseomyces bracarensis. The sequence continues at coordinate 248,908 of NW_027263956.1, forward strand.
ATCTCCTTACGGCCTGCTGTGTCGCTTAAAATTCCGGCTGGAGATAGGAGTTGTAGGACATAACGAAGGGATGTTTGTACACCCATATCTGCCAATGTATCCAGAGCATTATCTTCTAGTACTAGATTCTCGGTCTTTGAGCGTCTCTCGATGATTAATTTAATTTCTTCTCTGTTATAAGGCAGAGTACGAACAATTAATAGTCTGTCAATTAAATCTGCAGGTATACCGTGAGGAGAAACAACATCATCGGTACCACGAACAGTTGTCATACCTCTATTTGAAGCCAACACCACGATTGGAGCAATATCGGATTCTAGAGCCTTATTTAAATAAGTAAAAATTTCAATATCAAGCATATTGGCCTCATCAATGAAAAGGACACCGGGTATTAATTCTGCGATACCTTGGTCAACGTACTTAGCAACCACTTTATTGACTTCAAATCTTAGCTTTTCAGTAATCTCGGTCTTCTTTGGCTTCATTAGCTGGCCCATCATTGATATCACGTCTTGACCGCCTTGAGGTCTTGCATTAGCAATATCTAAATCATGTAGAGTAACATCTTGCACAATTTCCTTCTTCTTATGAACTTCACCCTTTGGCAGAGGCACGTATTCCTCGGCTTCTAAATCGAATTCAGTAGCATATGCATCTGATCTACCAACACGCTTGACAGCACCAGTGTTGCTTTCGATGTAAATGACATCACCTACACTGACTTTTTCCTTCTGAATACTGTCGTAAATAGTTGGATCCAATCTGAGCGTCTTAGTACCCTTGGCTGATTTAAGCCCGACAATGACATGAGAAATGGTCTTTCCATAACCACCCAATGGGTTTTCAGCATCTTCTGGAGTCAATTCGGTAACCTCACCTTCATAAACCTCCTTGGTTTCTTTGATTCTTAGTCCAATGGCTCTTCTGAAATTCTCCATTAAGGTCTCAGTTTTCTTAACCTCTACAGAATACAACTCACTACCGACTAAAGGACAAAATGGTACCTTAGGACCCAATTCTTGAGAAATGGCAAGAGCCAATGCTGTCTTACCGGTAGATGGGCCACCAGCAAGAAGAATAGCCCTACCAGACATCTTCTTCGCCTTGATCAGGTCTACAATAACACCACAAGCCTCTCTGGCCTCAACTTGCCCAACAAACCCACCTTCAACTTGTCTGGCAGCACCAGTATCATCTAAACCAAGACCTTTAATATGCGTATGGGCAGCAGTCCTTGTTCCAGCAGAAGACTTTGCCTCATTAACCTCAGTAATAGCAACCATGATCCTTTTTTATCAATATATTAGCGAGTACTATACAGATTGCCCTCTTTTATCTAGAACGAGAGAACTAACAATTGAGGTCGATCATAAATAAATTAATAAATAAATAACATCACTAGTACTACTTCATCACTTTGTGTGTAGCCATCGAAATTTTTTTTTTTTTGGGTTCTCTATCATGTGATGGATGCATACATACGGGATGTCATGTGATACTATACTTAAGACCACAGTGTAAAATACATGTGGATACATCAAGAGAGCTTTAGATCAGTAGCACGTTTGTTTACTCGAGTGGTATCTTATAAATCTAGCATGTGTCCGAGAAGTTTCTTAGATCCTATCGATACCCTGAAATTATATATATATATAGACATATTGCAAAGTATGAGTAAGCTTTATCGAGCCTGGAGTTAACTATATTGAATTGTAATCAGCAAACATAACTATAATAATACTGAACGGGTATGTTATGTATTTAAGAATATACAAAAGTTTTTATAATGTGTCAATTTGGCAAAAAAAATTGAAGCTCATCACATTTCCCAAAACGGAAAAATCTCGAATTTTTCTGAAAACAAGCCATCTGGATTTGTTCATTGGGTTTTGATTCAACATATATTAATCGTCATAGGGACAATCACGACATTGATTACTTATTGAAAACATAATAGTGGTTATAAAATCCCCAAATATATATGCCAATGACGTCTGTAAACTTACCGTTGACACCTCCATCGTCAACTAAAAAGAGTGTGAGAAATGATGATACCACCAAAGTGGCACCAAAGAGACTGATATCGCAGTTGAAACGTTCTGTTAGGAAACCTAGGCTAAAATACAGGCCCACTAAATACAGTGTCTTTTCTTTAGATGATTATGTTGATGGACATAAAGGGAGTAAGTGTCGTGAAGAAGATGCGGAGTTCCTGAGATATACACTACGATACTCGAAGAAGATGATAGGTGTTGTGGGAGCCGGGATATCGGTTGCTGCTGGGATCCCTGATTTCCGGTCTAGTGATGGTCTATTTAACACTATGAAGTCAGAAACGCTAAGTTCTGGTAAGGAGTCCTTTGACTTCAACAAAGTCTATGCTTCTGACGAGAGAAGTAATATATTTCACGACATGATCGTCAACTTACATCAACTATCTAATAAATCTGAGCCAACTAGCTTTCACAAAATGCTAGATAAATTAGCAGGTGAAGATAGACTTATGAGGTTGTATACGCAAAATATTGATGGTTTGGACACGCGGTTGACCCATCTAACTACTAAAACTCCACTGCAAAAACCTATTCCAAGAACAATACAACTTCATGGTAGTGTTGAGTATATGGAATGTAATATGTGTTCAAAGTTGGAAAAATTTAACCCAGTTATATTCCAATCGGAAGAGGAAATAGTGCCGTCTTGCCCCCAATGCAAAGAATTCGAAGAAGTACGAAGTATAGCGGGCTTACGTCCAAAAGGTATTGGGAAATTAAGGCCTAGAGTTGTACTATATAATGAAGTTCACCCAGAAGGCGAAATGATAGGTGATATAGCTACAAATGACTTGAAAAAAAGAATAGATTGTTTGATTATTGCCGGTACCAGTCTGAAAATCCCAGGTGTTATACAAATGTGCAAAAGATTTATTGAGAAGATTCAGGTCACAAACGGTATTGTAATATATATGAATAAGGATATGCCTAGCCAGTCATTGTTGAATACACTTGGTCATATCGATTTAATTGTATTAGGTGACTGTCAAAATGTTCCTAAATTAGTAGACTGTTAGATAGAAAATATTTACGAAACTGCTGTTTCTAAATGGCTAATTAGTTTTATTGTAATGCATAATTTATATAAATAGAATAGTACAATTTGGTTAAAATCGTCAAATTAGGGTTAGATCTTTCATGAAGTAGTGAGTCATAAGCTGTTGCTCTTAATTTATCAATGCAGTTGGTGGAGCAATATCGGGTACCATCCCAAGTTGAAAAGTACGTGCTTTAAATACTTGTATAGTATCTGGTGAAAGATCGGATACATTGACTTCAGTCTCTTCTGAAGGCAGCCCTTGTATAAAACCACTAGAGCTGGCTGTCTGTGTATTCGCCATTGGTTGTGTAGAAGCACTTGCACCAAATGATGAGTTCCCTTGATTTGACCCAAAGCCCGCAGTATTGGTACCAAACGGTGATGACATTTGAGCTCCAACTTGACCACTTGGATTTTGAACTGATCTGAATCCATTTGGATTAGACTGCCCGCCTGTTGAATTATCTGGTTTTAGGGAATTAAATGGTGAATTAGTAGTATTACCACCAAAAGCTGTGTTTGTATTAGTAGCAGTACCAAAAGGAGACTTGGCGGTATTATTTGTTCCAAATGGAGATTGTGTTGTATTATTTGTGACAAATGGAGACTGCGTTGTATTATTTGTGCCGAATGGCGATTGTTTGGAACCGAATGAATTATTGGTATTAGCATTAGCTCCTGTTGTTGCACCGAAGGCAGAATTATTCGTATTGGAGGTACTATTAAAAGGATTCTGCTGTGTGGAGGCAGTCCCAAAAGTACTATTAGTAGCACTACCAAAAGGAGATTGTTGTGTGTTTTGGCCCTGACCGAAAGCTGGCTTACCAAAAGCAGAAGTAGTATTAGTATTACCTGCGGTAGCGCCAAATAAGGATTTCCCGAATGGAGAAGACGCAGCTGGACTACTTCCTGAGTTGAGTGAGCCAAAAGGAGAAGCACCGGTATTAGTAGCGGTGTTATTACCAAAAGGTGAAGCATTTGCTCCTGCTCCTATATTATTGTTAACTTTTGTGAATGGATTTTGCTGAGCTGCACTGGAAGCTCCAAAAGGTGAGCTCGATGTATTTGTGCCTTGAGCTAATGATCCAAACCCTGAAGATCCAAACCCTGAAGACCCAAATGCGGGTGCCCCGAATGCCGATTGTCCTGTTCCTGATGATCCGAATGAAGGTTTACCAAATGCACCACTAGCAGTGGGAGCCGCAGCTGTTCCGAATGGAGAACTTCCCCCAGCCGCATTGCTTCCTCCAAAGCTTGGCTTTCCAAATGCACCACCAACACCTGCACTATTGGCTACCCCGTTGTTATTTGTATTTGAGAACCCAGAGATACCAAACATCCCAGTACTATTGTTTGAATTATTAGAACCACCAAATGCGTTATTATTACTATTGGTATCCCCCGTCATCGAAATAGGAAACTTTATAAACTCATGTTGTATAGTGCGATGCCCCAGCTCTTTAATGTCCTGCGTGCATTTTTGAAGAAATCGTACAGCGATATCAGGATGCATAGACACTTCACGAACACATTTTTGGATATCAGCACTCCTAGCCTCCATCTCTTGGATATATGAAGGCAATGTCTGTGTTTTCTGAGCCTCATAGTACTTATACCGAGACTCTTCTGGGGATAAGTCTCTATCCTGAATTAGGTTCACAGCGCAAGGGTCACTCAAACTGTAGGAAGAGGTCAATGGTTTCATGGAATACGTTGCACATTCCTTCATGTCATCTAAAATTACCTGGCTGTGCTTACTAATGGAAACAGGACTTATAAATTGGCTAAACGGATCATTTGTGTTGTTATTGTTGTTAGTGGTATTATTGTAGTTATTATTACTGTTGCTGATAAAATGACCAAATTTGCACGAGTTTCCCCTTCTACAATTCCCTTGTTGAAAGAACTTACAGGGTATTCTAGATGACATATCGTACTTCTTGTTTTACTTGTTTAGTTATCTCCTTTATTATCTAATTATACAGACATCAAACTATCTCTTTAACGAATATGATTTACATATTGGACCTTCTACGGCGGTTTTCAAAGGCCTCCGAACTGTCTATTCAAGGCACGTGATTTGTAGTAAACATTTGATGAAAGTGAATAGATATTGAAATATTTATATTTATATTTATGAATATTTGTTATATATAGTCATTAATATTTATTTGATAGATCCACCATGTTGTTGTACCTTTTTCCTAAAAAAATATATTATATGTAAAAGATAAACAAAGATATTTACATTATTGAAAATTATAACTAGAAACAAGATGAAATAACCACAAGATAGAACTGAAAGGAAACAAAAATAAACTAATGCTAAATTAAATAGGACAAAATGACGATATTACTGTATCTAATTCGATCAATAAATACCACTAATATCTTTTCTTTCATTATATTTTTTTTTAATGCTTTATTCATATTTACAAGTACTGTCTATGCAATAAAAAAAAAATTAAAATTGTTAAAACTTTTTGGACATCGTAACATCAAAAAGATGGGGGTTCATCACTTATAATAAAAAATCAGAAATAAGATGACACATAATAAAACCGCTCAGTTCGTTATTTCTATAATCACTTATCATAAATGGAAGCAGTAAAAAAAAGTTACGGTTTGTAATTAGTATTGACCACGTCTAGAGTTTGATTTATGATTTGGTCTTCTGCCACTATTGCGTGATCTGAGTTCATCGACTTGGAATATCTTTGTAGCTACGGGGTCTGAACCTAACCCGTATCTGTTTAGAAGGTGGTAACCTTGGAATGGCAATCTTTTATCCTCCTTTAAGAGTAGTGCACCATATGTCTCTGCAACTTCAGGAAGAATTTTTCTGTAGTTCATGCCATAGTCTTTCAAACACACTTGGTAAAATGATAAGATACTTAATATGATTTCGTGCAACTCGTCTTCGTTAACATGTAGTTTAGTTGCAAGAGCTTCCATGATGTGAGGTTGTGGTTCATATTCCGTGACGTTTTCAATTTTCACTTTATGCTCTTCCTCAAGCAGCTTGAAGAAAGGGAGCTCACTCTTGGAAATGAAGGCTACTGAAGAACCTTCTTTGCCACTACGAGCTGTTCTACCAATTCTATGGATGTAGTTAGGAAGCTCAGATGGTAGACCAATTTGTAAAACTTCAGTGATATTAGGGAAATCCATACCACGTGCACCGACATCAGTACATACTAGTAGACCCTTCGACTTCTTCTTAAATTCAGTAACAATACGAGTTCTCTTATTTTGAGTGACCTGGCCGTGAAATTCGTAGACAGGAAACTTAATATTTCTTTTCAAAACGTTGGCAAAAAATTTCGTGAATTTGACAGTTGGTAAAAAAAGAATACCCTTGTAGTCTTTGATTTCTGCAGATTGTTTCTCAATATGTTCAAGAGCCGCATAAATACTACTAGAGAATTGATCACTAACAACAATAGATTGATCAATTCTTTCATGAGCCTCAGGTTCATTCTCATCAATTGTATCGATGTAGAGACATTTATCCTTGTTCATAATGTCATTGGATAAACTTTGTACCTTGTGATCCAAAGTTGCTGAGAATAGCAGGGTTCTGATATTTTTTGGGCCAGTACTGTTGAGATCATTTAACATCTTGTTGATGTATGATAAATCATCTTTGAAACCAATTTCCAATAATCTATCAGCTTCATCAAGTACCTTAAAATCAACGGCAGAGAAATATTCACTACCATGCTTCTCTAAAACATCAATTAGTCTACCGGGAGTACCAATAACAATGTTAGGCCTTGATTGTCTCATACGTCTCATGGCTTCACCAAAGTTAGTACCACCGACCAGAGAAACTGAGGAGAACTTTTTTAGAATATTGTTGTTCTGGTGTATCTTCCTAACCTCTGTCTCGATCTGTAATGCCAAATCTCTCGTAGGAGCAATCACTACACATTTAACCATATCAGATGAATCTTTCCTAGTGTTGATCAGGTGCTGAAAAATTGGGATTAAAAATGCAAAAGTTTTACCAGTACCTGTTTTAGCTCTTGCAATCACATCACTGTCGCTATTGGTGATGATAGGTTCAATAGTTTTCTGCTGAACAGGAGATAAAGAGGGAAATTTCATTTTATCAATACTACTGTGCAAATCGCGGGAAATGATATCTTTTTCAAATAAATCTTTCAAAGATACGTTGAGGTCTTCAGAATTTTTCTTGATGTGTATAATCTCAGCGGTACTGTTGGCCGCCAAATCGACTTCTTCACTGGCTTTTGAGTTATTTCTCTTGGATGAGAACTTGTCATTCTTATAGCTTCGAGTTCTTGAGTCATTCTCGAACTTATTAAACTGATTAGGACGTTTAAACTTATTGTTATAGTTACCCCTCGAGTTAAAACCATCCCTAGTATTATAGCTGCCACTCCTTGAGTTATATCTATCACCATCACCTCTAGAACTATATCTATCATTTCCATCTCTGAAATTATCTCTAGGTTTGAAATTTCTGGGTTTATACGATTTGAAATCTCTATTTCTAGAATCAGAGTTATTATCTCTTTTTTGGAATCGATCCTCGTTGTAAAACCTCACAGCAGGCCTCAATAATTGCTTATTGGCAGTGGCCAATTCCTGAACTAGCGGTCTCAACGCATTCCTAAAAAGCATTTGACACTAGAATAGTTGTTATGGTTAGTCTGTTCTAGATATGATCAATAGAGTTCAGTGCTATAACTAACAAAATCAATATGATAACGAAAGAAGACCTCCATAAATGAAACTATGTGTAACGTTATAGATAATTAAAACTAAATGAGCCCAAAGATTTCCTCGTAGAAATTTTTCACTTATATAGTTAACGTCCAGGGTGATCTATAATATTATAATTAATATTAATTAATATTCTATATAAATCATTATTTTCATTGTGGACCCTCCTATATATCTATATGAATAGCTAATAATTTGAGCAAGGCATTAAAGTTACTATCTGTTTCCGTTCATTGCTAATACGTGGTAGCTAATTGAAACATAAGCACAAAAAATACCTAGAAAAGTAACAACGCTATTTTCTAACACAATCTTCTGTCAAAATGCTCTAGTTTCTATCGTTTTACTTTACTTCTTTGAGTTAGAAGCACGCCACCTTCTTGATAAATACACTGCTGCTGCGCTTATGAAAGCGAATGGAGGGAAGTATTCAATCACTGTACGTAGGAATGTGGGTTCAATAGCTTTCACGAGGTTATCGAGTTGTCCATATAGTTCACTTAGGGTACCGTTGTTTTGTATCACATAATCAGACCTGCCAATTCTGTCCTCCATGGACATTTGTGCCTTGATTCTATTCAGTGCATCCTGTTCGGACATCTCTGGATTCCTGGCTAGCAATCTTTCCAATTGAGTTTCCTTAGAGCTGACCACACTGATGGTGACGGCACATATATCGTCCATGTGTGACTCAAACAATAGTGGCACATCAAGCACACACAACTTGTATCCCTTCAAATAGTAGTACAGGATGTTCTTAAATATCATCTGACGAATTGCAGGATGCGTAATACTATTCAGCATCTTAAGATCCTCTTTATTAGCAAACACCCAGCGGCCAAGTGCTGGCCTGTTCAAGCTACCATCTGAGTTTACAAGGTCTGGAATCTTTTCCCCAAAATACTCTACTATACTCTCATACGCTATCTCACCGGGCTCAACTATCACCCGCGCTATCTCATCCGCATCTATTACCGGGTATTCGTAATGCTGCTTCAGTCTCCTTGATACAGTACTCTTACCACAAGCTATACCTCCAGTTAACCCAACTATTAACATATTTTATCTAGAATAAACCTAATAATCCCTTTTCACCCAATTACACAGTTACAAGTATTAGCGTCTGTCGGCACACATTAACACAGATCAATGTCCTTTATAGGTGCAAAGTTATCTAGCACCAGCTCTTGGCTCTTGTTTCAACCCCCACCATGATTCGATTATCGCCCTTAATGGGGACCACTTTTGCTCTCGCTTTGTGTAAGTTCAAAAGTGATGCGATATAATGATTGCAAGGTTAAAACATTAAATATACTAGTAATAAGGTAAGGAATTACTATAAAAGTCGAGATTATAAGAGTGCTTGATTAGTTCTATCCCGACCATCGTCAAGACCAATACAGGGATTCTTCTACCTAATAAATAAGGGCTAGCTATAGGAAAGAAAAGACATCGCGTATACAATTAGCGTAAGACAATAAGCATATACCTTATTGTGCTCTCAGGGAGGAAATAACTATTGTGATGTCTGTACCTCGGGTTTATACTTTGGGTAATGTTCCTTTGGTCTCTTTGCTGGGGTATAGCATTGCGAAGTTGCCGGAACAAGGACGGATACCTAATGTTGTGATGTTGTTGCGGGACCAAGCTGCATTAGACAGGTTTTTGCACAATGACTCGAAACTGAGTATATCAAATCGAGGGCTTGTCCTCGACCAGGTTCAAACTATGGCTAGTTGTTCTGTACCGAGGTATTCAGATGGGTTAGTAGCTCCGATGGAGAATATTGTCCTTGGAGGCTCCAACTGGATGGATGAGAAGAATTTGATGAAGAGTTATAGAAAAGCGGTAACAAAGGATAGTACTCTTTTGTTGCTGAATCCCAGTTTCCATACCTTGGATAGATTGATAGATCCCAATGCTAGTAAAAAATTGCTAACCGAGCGACCCAGAGTGTTATGGGGCTGGACTGGTAGCAATAACACGACTAAGGTTGTGGTTAAGGAGGAGGAGTTTAAGATGTCAATTAAAAAGGACGAACTCAGTATTATGATTTCCGAACTACCTGTGTTAGATAACTCAAATCTAGTTATGAATGGAGAGAAGGAGACAAACACAATGCTAGCCGTATTACAGAAATTGGGATCCACAAGCGGAGTAGTGAATATAAGAGTGGAAAATAAAATATTTAATGATCAATTCATCGCATTTATTGAAAAATATCTAATTGAGAGCATTATTGAACCTTTATGTGTGTTAAATGAATGTAGAGACTATGGCGAATTACTTGGTATGAAAGACTTGAATAAAGTTATCGTACCATTGATGCAAGAAAAGATAACAACATTCAACAAGGCCTATCCTTTCCTATCACAAACATATGGTAATAGACTGTTATTAGATACCAGTAGGATTTCACACCTGATATTAGATAGAATTAAATCAAGACCTAAGACAAACTCATGGGCTTTTACCCAATTAAAAATTCTTAAAAGGAATGAGTTGCTTGAATTGATAAATTTTATTCCCTATCTCTCTAATCGGAATAATCTAAAGATACCTAGAAATATGTTACTCAACCATCTGGTAAAAGGGAAAATAGATATTTACTGTGGGAAGAAACTCTCTTCATGATACTTGTACATATATTATATAATTCTTGTGGTAAAATTTGGCATTATAATTTGCAATGAAAAGGTGTGTCCCATATAAATAGCTGTTAGATATACCTCGATGAAATAATGAACTCATATGCATATATATTCGTTGTTATTATTCTTTGGATATATAATTACAAGTTCTATAAAGGTGATATAAAATGTTTAGAATTTGCAAATCGCTACTGAAGCGATATTAGAATACTATTGATTATCTGAAGTTCATCATTATGAAGAGCACGTATATTCCGAACATATAGTAGCTTCTCTTGTAATTTGTTGATGTTGGTATCTAAATTTGCTAGTTCAGATTCAATTTTCAGCTTTTTTTGAGTTAGGATATCTCGAAGGATTACATTGTTTTTTGTACTGAAAAAATCTTCAGTTATAAAACCTTCCATCAATTTTTGGACTCTTCTATCATCTTTAGATGTAAAGTGACTTAATGCTACTGTCAACCTATAGCTGACATTTTCATATGACACTGAATAGTCACCCCAATAATCCATATTTTTTAAAAATTCGACAGTTTCCTGACTCCTAGCTAGAACGTCGCACACTTCTGTAGATATATCCATATGGTTCCAAGGATTTTGCGGAACCTGAAATCCGTATTCGTTGAATAAGAAATCATTAGAATGAGCCCCATAATTTAAATACAGTTCTTCACCAACGGTTTGGTATCTGTACGTTCCAGAATATATGGTGAACTGACCAACCCCGCAATAGTCCTGTTTGTTATAATTTATTCTTGGATAACAGTGGACGTCAACATCTGTTGTGTGGTTTAAGTAGTCCACGTAAGGCACTAATGTAAAACGACTTGCTATATCGTCCTTTTTGTCGGGTATTTCAGCATACAAACATCTTGAATTGATTGTAAAATACACTCGAATAAAAAGATGGAATAAGTTGTCTAGAGAAAATGTGTTCCAGTAATCATTTTCTATTAGTTCTATCCACTTGTTTATGATTGGTTCGATAACATTCCAATCATTTTGAATCAGATCAGATATTCGTTGCACGTGTTTTTGTGATGATCTTGGTAAGTATTTTATTAGATCACGTATCTGATCATCCTTAGAGAAGTACCACTTAGTAGGTATTAAAGCCAGTTCATCATCAGTTGGCCAGCAATCAAAGAAGGGCTTCCAGAACGACTTAAATGATTGATTGTTATTGGACCAGGCTGGTAATAAAAACCACTCAGCCAATATATATAGTGATATCAATTGAAAAGAAGTGAGAGACCTAATGTATTCATCATCTAACAAACCATATGCCACTTTTCTTGGATCATTTTCTTTGATTTCTTCTAAGTACGGAAAGTGTCTCTCTTCGCCTGACGCTTTTATATTACGATTAAATAAATGCAGGTGATATCTAACCGTGAGGGTATTCAATTGAAAACAACTAGGAATAGAAATCAAAGGAACATTTGGACCAATCTTTCCAGTTGAAAGATATACACCTCTTCCGGAGTCCTCTGTATCTTCCACAGTTATATGCTGGTTTAACTTAAATTCGGGGCTCTGCCTAAGCCATTGTAATAATGTTTCCACCTTTTCAACCATACTGGAAAAAAAAGAATCGGGCCAATGACTGTAATTATGACAGACTAACTCTATTTAGCCTTATTGCAAACCCCGTCTCATCGCATATTCAGGTGCTTAGTTTCTATAGCATTTTTTTTTTCAGTTTTTGCTTAAAATCACCAGCTCATTCGTATTTTGTTATCATAATGTAATTCTTGTTAAATTATTATTCAAGAATTCCAGGGACGCCATTTAAGAGCAGCTGCCACTATTCCAACGGTGACTGCAGCAGTTACCAGTATTTTATTTGAGGTTAGGTCTGTGTTTCTTAATGTATTGGCGTTTTTTGTTCCACCATTCAGTAGATATTTGCTTGAGGATACCATTTTTTCTTGCTTTTCCAGCAGAAGGTGGAGTTTCCGCTCTCTCTCAAGACCATCTTCAACTTCTTTGATCTCTTTTTCTAAGATATCAAGTTCTTCTTGTTTGTGCGCAATTATTCCTTCGCTTCTTTCACGTAATCTTCTGTTTTCTTCATCAAGTTTAATTTTTCTATCCAGGCATTCGTTTATCAGTTTGTTATGCTGCTCAGACAAGTTTTGTCTTAATGAATCTTGTAATTTGGTCAAATACTTTTCATTAGTTTGCTCCATGTTTACCTTGACTAGGTCAAGTTTTGTAGTAAAGTTCACAAGAAAGTTTTCCATAGATTTCAATTTAGCTGCCTCTTGTTTCTCCAGCGCTAATTCCGTCGTTAAGGTTTTAATAGTATTAACAAGATTAGGACTTGTGCCGACAGAGTTATTTACAAAAATACCGCTGAGTATCTCGGTTTGTACACCTAGGACCTCATCGTCCAGATCCACATTTACCACATCACCGAACATCGCAGCCTCAAATGCCGCTCTTTGGGCCGTAGTTACTGATACAGCGGATTCCTGATTATTTGCAACTATTGGGCCAGCTATATTTTTATTCACAGTATGACCAGGCTCAACTGTTGCAGTGTTCTTCATCGCTGTGTCTAATATTGGTAATGTTTCTTCCTTTCCTGAAACCTGCCTCGATGATGATGGATATGATGATTGATACCCGCCAACTAACGGAATAACAGATATATCTTCCACGATAGCACTTATTTTCCTGTGTTCAAGCTTGGTATCTATATCGGTACCTAAATCAATAGTGTCTCCTATTTTTAGCTCGGTGTAGCTCTGATCTATCCTTTCCCCGTTCACAAAGGTACCGTTACTTGACTTCAAATCACGGATGTGAATTTTACCGTTTTCAGGATCACAACTGAGCAACGCATGGTTTCTGGATAACACCCTAGAGTCAAAATTCCCATTATCAGGTCGTATCTGTGACCCGCCGCCAGCTTTACCAGAAGCCACAGGTCTCCCGAGCTTCAACCCATCTGGCTTGTACGGCACCACCAAAAACTTGGTTTCAAATGTATCGTTCAATGACTTCAACACTATAATATTCGTGAACTGTTTAATGTTAGAGTTGATTTCCTCATCTACAGCTGCTCGTGGCAAAGTAAGACCATGATCGGGGCTCAACCCCACATGTACCGGCGACGTAGCGCTTCCGGCAGCACCCCCAATAGGCTGCGCAGTAACTTGCTTCAAGGGAGATGTCCGCATGAACTCACTATTCATCTCATCTATATCCATAACAGTACGCGACCCACTGCTCCGCGAATTAGATCTGTTCCTCCCCATAGGTCGCTTCTCCTCCTTCTTCTTCCCATTAACAGGAGATCTGGCCCCATTCCCATCCGGTACAGTACTGGGATGCATCTATATCTAATGAAACTGGTACTAGCAATACAGCTTATCTCGCTATGGTATGTGCAAAGGCCTTCTATTATCTAGATCAACCTTCCTCCTTCTCTATGTGACTTGAGCCTTAAATCTATGTTTGGGCTCTTTTTTTTTTTTGGGTTAATAAGGTAGTAACCGATTAAACAACACCAAAATCCAACATTAACAAAAGAATACTACAGTAGCTGGTTGTATATATCCAATTTGGAACTCATAAAGATATCAAAGAAAGGCATATAAAAGGAGCAATAGATGGATAGTCTTGAGGATTGTGTTGTTTATCTTGAGGAGGCGGTTGATCTGGTGCGGGAGAATGTAATGCAGCTGAAGGAGGACAGCGTTAAGAGTTCTTCGTTGTGTGGTGGTATGTTGCAGATCAACCGTGTTTTTGAGTTGGTTCCTGAGTATGATGTTGAGAGTGCTAGGTTGGCGCTCTTTGAGGAAGTGGATCCGATGGTAAAGACTCTGGGTGACAAGATTGAGAAGGCGCTGGTTCGTAAGCGCAGAGAGGTAGACAATCTCAGGCAAACCGTCGAACTCAATCGTTTAAGGCTGAGTGGGGAGATGTATGTTAATGAGAATGACGGAGATATGGACGTCAGTACCGATGCTGTTGCAATTGCGTCTGCTACGGACGAGGAATTGGATGAACTACGAGCACTCAAGGCTAGAAGGGCCGAACTACAACAGTTGGTGGAGAACAGATCTAACACTGATTGATGAAAATATTATGCTTACTTAGTGTTTTTTACTTATGTGCAGATAAATTACTGAAGTGGTTGTTGATACATATTTTGAGGCCATGTAATTTGGAGCTGATGCTGATTAGTGAGGGATCACTTGTGGTCAACGCTAGCTTCTCAATTTCCATCACGACTTTTTTATCAAACCCCATGCACCTTCTAAGATACTCCTGGGCCTCTGGTAGCGTAACGCTGTCTGAGCTAAAAGTTGACATTATATTGTTCATTAGTGAAGATTCTGTGACCTGAAGGTTATGCTGTTTTAGTACATCCGTGAGGTTTTTATCACGCTTATTCTTGAGCTCTTCTTTTATCTGTTCAGTGAAACATTTACCTGTACGTAGATCAATCTGGTTCCAAGGATGTTTTGTCACTTTCGTTAAGTTCCGGAATTCAATGGACAATTCGTTACGGAAAATCGTGATTTCTAAAGCAATTTGGTGATGTATAGATTCGAAAAGATTGATGTGGTCTGAGAACATCTGCTTCAATGGACCATTATTGTTTCCCGGAAATGTTAGTTCGTGTGGTGGGTTCTGCAACAGATCGATAGACTCGTTCAACTCATCCAGCACAGAACTTAGCACATTATAAAACTCGTCTATGTCATCTGTCATTTGTAGATTCTGTAATTTCAAAAGCATATCTTTCAATTTCATAACTATAGAGCTGAATTGCACCAGCAAATACTTCTGGCCTGTATCCATCTTCGCTATAACCTGCTTCCCTTTTTTATACTGTCCAAACGTGAGAACCACTTGCAAATCAGTGATAAATTCACCTTGCCTCACTATCAAACCCTTAATGACAGGTGATTCTGCATTTTTTGTCTCATCCTTACCATTAGTCAAGGGTAATGTGAACTCCTGGTCGCTCTGCAACAGCTCTAAGCACATAGAAAAGTTATCGATAATATTCGGCAGATCAGGTTTAATAATCTCATTGATTAACCACCTTACTTCAGTTTCTAAATCTTGCTCCGTATTGCACTTGGTAGTGTCACCGAAATAATCATACTTGTACACCTCCGTAGTCATCCCTAACTTATTTTAAATGGATGGATAGCTAACAGTAAAGACAGACGTTTGTAACAAAACTATAGTGAAACTTCGTTGAACTTATTACTATTCAAGATAGAGCTAAACTATTGGAATATAGTAGCAGGGGAGGTTTACGATTATCCTCATCTGCTCGTTAAAGTGCTTAGGCTCGCTTTCGCTCATGAAGAACCTTGAAAAGCACCGACCCAATGAAGGATGACATCAATTTAATAAGGCTAAATGGCTCTATGAAAGTTTGATATAAGCTACGCTAGCAAGATTCGTTTGGGTAATTTGATATTTGTGAAGGGTGATTCAATGTTGAGATACTCGGTAGTTCGCAGAAGCGGTGCTTCTGGATTAATAAGTGGGCAGCAGAGACGAGGGTTTCTATTGTCAACAGCGGTAGCTGCTCTTGGGGGTTCATATATATTTGGCCGTGAGGCACGGTTGGCTGACTCTATGCACCGTGGTGAACTGCACAATAGGAATGAGGACTATGCTGCATTGAAGGCGGAGAGGACCGAACAAAGAATCAGGGCGCTGAGTAATAATAGGCCCATGGAACCACGTTATGAGGGCCATGTGCCTCTGTATCTGCATGAAAAAATGTTGCTCTTTGCTATTTCTGGTATTAGAGCCTTTTTCCATCCTGAGAATGGAATTAACATTGTCCAATTGGGTGAGGCCACTGCTTTCCCCTTCTTTTTGGAGAGTTTGAAGCAGACCATGCTGGCTGATGAAACCGGGAGACGTATCCTAAGAGATCAACCTAATGTGCGCACTGATATTCTTGACATGAATAAGTTGTCTAAGCTGCCTAAGAATACATTTGGCTACACTTTTTATAAATGGCTGGAGAAAGAGAATGTTTCACCAGACACCAGGGCCCCAGTTACGTATATCGATGACCCTATCCATGCATTCGTATTCAAAAGATACAGACAGTGTCATGATTTCTATCATGCTTTGAATGATCTGCCAATCATCATTGAGGGTGAAATTATTGTGAAGGCCCTAGAGTCTGCTAATATGGGAGTTCCAATGGCCACTCTGGGATGGATGCTTGCCCCATTACGTCTAAAGAAACCACAACGGGACAGATTATATAATACATATCTGCCATGGGCTATCAAGACAGGTCTAAGTTGCAAACCCTTGATTAATGTTTACTGGGAAGAGCTACTGGAGAAAGACGTCGTGGAACTTAGAAAAGAACTTGGCATTGTTAAGCCACCTGACCTCAGGGCTATGAGAGCTCAACGCAAGGCTATGATTAAACGTATTAATGAAAAGTACAGTTCGAATAAACTTTGAATAGTATCTATTTTTATCCATTGTTTTTTTTATTAACTGTTATTTATTTATTTTTCTAATTTAAACGTCTTACTTAAATCCTAAGTTCAATAGAAACGATTCATTTTCTTTACGACGACTACATAAATATACTGTATATACTAAAACAAACAATTATACTGGAATCTGTGCAAATAATATTGTTAAAATTACAATATTATATTTAGTTTATTATAGTTAGTTATCGGTATACCGTTATACGACAATCAGCACAAAAGGAATAGAAGCTGAAATCGATGGGATCAAAGAAATTTGTCAATATAAGAATTGGCTATATATAGTATTGAGAACACTTTTCGAGTATATTAAGAGCAATGAGAGCTGAGTCCACTTTTATTTAAGATATACAGAATATATAAGGTGTGAGATATTTATCTGAAGTGATAAGAGGGAAAAAAATAAAGGAACAAAGGGTTACAAAGACACTGAGTTTCAAGGGGAATAAAAAAGCAATAGATATAATGAGTGTGCAAGACCTATTGAATAGAATACCGCTCTTGATATCTTATCCGACTATAATATTATCTAGTAATCTTATAATACCGTCTCATAGAGAAGTTTTACAAGATGGAATCGATCACGGTCATACATTTTTCGATATTGATCATTTTATTAGACTTGTACTCCTTCCGATGTTTACCGCATCATGTTTCGTCAGTATAGGTTATTTATCACATGCGATTGATATACGAGTCGGTACTAATTCTGAGAGTGGAGTGCCGACGCGATTAGACCATATAAAGGCTCTTCTGCCTATATTCTCTATCAGTTTTCTAGTATCTCAGTTAAATTTCATACAGGGTTCTATCCAATCCACAGTATTGTCGCTACTAATCATTCAAGAGTGCTGTAATTATGCTGAAAGGAAATTTAAATTTTCTGTGTCCTATCTGGTTCATCTGACTAAAGTACTCGGCCCTTTATTTCTTATAAGTCTGACAATAGGTTATAGTCCTGAAAATTACAACTTTTACATATCTCATGTTGTATCATACGCAATGCTATTTGTGATAGTTCTCTTTATTTCACCTCTCACTGGTCTAGGTGGTAATAACAAAGGTAAACCTAGTGAATCTAACACCAGGGTTATGTACAAGACTGTGTGGATCGCTATACCGGCAGTAAGTTTTATTTTATTACTACTTATATCAATGCTTTACGATCTTTACAGAGTTCAATTCTTAATGGTTGTAGTATTTGTGGGTTGTTTATCAATATTCTTCTTGACCTTGGAAGATATAAAGACAAGTAATTCAGACCATAGCACTCACGATTTGAATTCTTTCTTTATTAGCGTTTCACTCAAGTACGCTATGCTTTCTACAGGCCTCATGTCCATTTTACTACAATACCTATCATTTAGCACAATCGCATCAAGTTTATTGGGGGATGTATTTACATTGGTATTTGTTATCGTGGCAGAAGTAAGTAATATGTCCTTGACTCGGAAAGAACAATCATCGGTGCATACTCATAGCAGGAGTAAGGATCTACACCTTGTGTCTGAGAAAAGCATCTTAAGACAGATTGCATCAAATGAAGATACTAAGTCAATTTTTTCATTCTTATTACTGAACACCACCTTTATGTTTGTTCAGTTATTGTATTCGTTTAGATCTAAGTCTTTGGGTTTATTGTCGGACTCATTACATATGGCATTGGACTGTACATCTCTTCTTTTGGGACTAATTGCTGGTGTGCTCTCTAAAAAATCACCAAGTGATCAATACCCTTTTGCCTTGAAAGCTCTAGGTACGTTAGCAGGCTTTACTAATGGTATCTTACTATTGGGGATTGTAAGTGGCATTTTCATCGAGGCGATTGGAAGATTTTTCAACCCAGTGCATCTGCATGCCACCAATGAACTTCTTGGTGTTGCTATACTGGGTTTATTAGTAAATCTAGTTGGTCTTTTTGCATTTGACCATGCTGGTCATGGCCATGAAGACGGTAGTGGGCATGAGGAGAATATGAAGGGTATCTTTCTACATATCCTAGCGGATACCTTAGGTTCAGTGGGAGTAATTGTCTCTACGATTTTGATAAAGATGACTGGTTGGCCCGTATTTGACCCTTTAGCATCTGTGTTCATTGGATCTCTGATCTTACTAAGTTCTATACCATTACTGAAATCTACAATGAATGGTCTGTTGTTAAAACTTGATGATAGAAACCACAATGCGGTCAAGAATGCTCTGAACGAAATATCTATGACTCCTGGTATTACAGGTTACACTACACCTCGTTTCTGGCCCAATCAAGCTGCTCCACTTGGTCATACTCATGGTCACTCTCATAGCCATGATGCACATAAACATGAGCATAACCATGGGCATAACCATGAGCATAACCATGAGCAAGAGGACCATCATAACCATGAGCATAACCATGAGCAAGAGGACCATCATAAACATGAACATGACGGCGATGAGTTTAGAGCCAAGAACAAGCTGACTGGCTACATACACATCCAATACATCGACAGCGAGAACTCCACGATCATCAAGAAGCGTGTAGAGAAGATATTTGAGAACAACGGCATACAGGCATGGATACAAGTAGAGCCCCAGAGCTCCGAGTGCTGGTGTAGAAGAGCCCAGGTATAAAGATAAGTATTGATATATAGTTATATTCTAATAATATTATAGATAGCATAAATATATCACGTGTAGTATAATGGATATAAGGGACCGGAGATAAGGAAAATTTTTTTTTTTTTGTTAATGAAATTTCATTAATTTAATTTTTTTTATAATTTTTTTTTGTGTGGGAAAAAGCAATTTCGTTGTTTTGGGAATCGACATGCAACGAGGGAAGAGGAAGGAGTTTATTTAATTAAATTGTCTTGTGGGGGTTGGAAGTAATACGATAATAAGGTTTCTTTGGTATATTGTTTATAATCTTATTCTGAAAGGTGAAAGGTAAGGGCCTCACAGGACAGGAAAGCGGAAGAAGAATAAAGGGAAAAAAGTGACACACTTTTTTTCTGGTGAAAAGATTGGAAACTGATTAATAATACAGGTTTATTAAGGAAACAATCTGACTTATAAAAAGTAAAATAATAACGATAAGATCAATATAAGAACTCTCAGCAAAAACAAATAAAAAAGCAAAGACAAAAAATAAAAAATAAAATACGAATAATAACTAAAAATAATGAATCCTCTGGAGTCTGAATCAGAGGCGTTAGTACTCAATACAATAAGTGATTTCCAAGAGAGGTTGAATGAGATCCTGAGGACGAATCAGATCACGCATGATTATGCACTGTTGAGTGGGTATTTGACGTTTGTGCATTCTAAGCTGATGAAGATGATTGAGACCAATCTTATAAAACAGAAGCAATTGTATAGACAGTACAAAGAGTATCCTAGTGAGATGACGGAAGCTTTTGATAAGCAGACTGCGGTGCTGATTCTGGATGCTCTGTGGGGTAAGATATATTATCCTATTTTCAAATGGTTTCAAAATTTAAGAAATTTTATAGTGCCTAGAAAAGCTGGTGAGCAGCCAAAGTATTTCGAGTTCAGGAAGATGAGTAGTAAGATAGCCAAGTTTTATAAAGAAGTTCAGACATTTTTGACGGGGATCATTAACTATATCTTTCTTGATCCGGAAATTGAAACCACCGATGGGGTGCCGCCACAAGTATTCGTGTTTTTTAATTTGAAGAAGAAACCACCAAAAGCTCTTCCTAAAAAACTGATACTCTCGTTAAAGTATAATGATCCGTTAGCAGCTATAGTTAGATTGGTGTTACACCGTTGTACTTTGTATCTCGGTTCTGCCCAGAGGTACAAGATCATGAATGAGAAAATATCAAATAGACATTCTGTTGAAGATTTTGTCAAATCTACTGAATATTTTGATTTAGCCTCCCTGTTACTACCATCATCCGGAGAGACGTATTTGCAGAGGGGTATGGTGTATATTCAAACGGACAATCTAGGTATGGCTGTGGAGGAGTTCATAAAGAGCGCCTTAGCCAAATCCCCGTGCCCAGCTGCATTATCTAACTTCAAAACCATTATTCTTGAAAATGATAGCACTTTGCACCTAAGACTGGATAAGCTTATATTAGATGTGCACTCTCAGGATCTTAAGGGCACAAAGATTGTAAATCGTGAAATTATAGAACTTTACTTTGTAGCCTTGTTTGGGTCCTATTTTGCACCTGATATTTGGTGTAACCCAATGAAACCCATCTATTTGAGAAATGGATTAGCTATCAAGACTTTAGAGTTGACACTCTTCGAAAAAATAGCCTCTAGATACATTAAGAACATTGAGACGATATACAATGATTTAATTGTAGCAATTGGTGGATTTAACTTACTATTATTGTTCAACAGCATGGGAAATAATTCAAGATTGAATATGGTTAAACCTTTTGCTCTGACTAGAAACCAGAGCTCTTATCTTGGTTTTGTTTTCACATACATTACCAGAGTTTTGAATGATGTCATTAAGGAAGCTTGGAATAGTAACCATGAAACCCACCTCTATTTGGCCATGCTACGTATTATTGGTTGTTGGATATTCGCTAATGAGACTGTTCTGGAGTTTGCAAAATCAAATGTAGCATTTTGTCAAACTTATGCTGCGCTCCTGAATGATATTCTAGCTAGTGGTTTAGTATCACCACCTACTTCAAGTAACTCAAAGCCGAAAAGATCTTATCTCTTTGAAGAAGATATTCAGTTGAAAGAACTCACCTTCATTGGTGATGAACTTGATGACTTTAATGACACTAAAATCCATACATCGGAGGATTGCATGATTAGATTGGTTGGTAAACCACCTATGGAGGATAAATTATCTCCTAAAGAAGAGAAATTAGCAAGATTAGAGGCAGTTCTTTTAACTGGTAAGCAAATATTATCCTACAATAAATGTGATATCAAATTTAACACAGAAAATCAGAGATATGATATACTCAATGTTGTTGTTCAGGAAACTAAACCTAAGATTGTCGAAGGGAAGAATAAATCAAATAAGCAAAATAAATCCAATAAAATGAATCTGAGTAAAGACTATGTTGATATTCGCCAAACTGGTAAAGATAGATCATACGCTTCGCAGTCTAATGAATATGCCAATAAGAATTCTAGCTTGGAGCAAGATTCTTCTAAGGTATATAGTGGTACCTCAGTGAAGCCACCAGAATCATTTGATATAAAACCAAGTTTCCAACTTAAGCCATCGGAATCAGAGTTATTAGCGGGAGAGTTTAATAATATTAGTATCAGCTCGCCTGTTAATGCAACTGCCATTCCACAATTATATTCACTACATAATGAGGATGAATCACTTCCTAATGGTAATGGTTTAGCAACAGACAGCAACAACAATTTTAACTCGGAAGATAATCACATGAAGTACTTAAGTGAAATATTTCGTCCTAGTATGTCTATGTCGTCTCTTGGCTCTAGTCGTAGAAACTCTTCTCTTAAGGGCTATTTGCCTTCGGTTGGCTCTGCAAATATTATGAGCTCTACTGATAGGTCTGTTACCTCAACGCCCACTATGGACAATCATAGAAACTCTTATGGCTATGCAGGTTGGCCTAATTTAGCAGAGAAACATCGTCCACAGAACTCGATTGGGAATTCAAGTTCTGCAACTGCCTCAAACGGTGTTTCTGGTTACTATGATAGTATGAATCATTTAGTAAATTACCCATCTAGGCTATCGGTCACTTCTGATACTACCATACTTCCTGAGGCTCATTCTCCATTCTCTCAACAGTTGCAAAGTAGTTATGGTGAGCCTAGGGTTAACGATAATGAGGCTCATTATATGCAAAATTTGTATCAACAACAATCACAACTGCAGCAGCAACAACAACAACAACAACAACAACCACAACAACAACGACCAAATAATCAAATGAAGACACATAATCAATTTCAACAGCAGCAGAACCTGCAGCAGACTCAATACCAACAGCAAATTTTATTGAAACAGCAGCAAGACCATCATCATCGAATTGTCAATCAGTCATATCAACAACCAATGGTGAATAGTGTAGGTAATTCCATTACGATGCAGAATGCCTATAACACCAATGAAATAAATCCATCTGCTCATAATTACCAAACCAATATTGCATTCCACCCGCAACAAGGGTATCAAAACAACTCTAATGTAAATTATCCACCCGGAAACAATAGCCAGCAAAGCATTGAAAATCAGCAAAATAGAGTGTCACCTGCAGGTAATGTATATTGGGCCAACCAACATTTAGATAATGGCGGTAGCAATTCATTTTACGCACAATATCCTTACTCAGTTCCTAGCAGTGAGGCATCTATGGGAGGTACTTTTGTAAACACCGGGTTTAACAATGCTTCAAGACCACCGCCACAGTAAAGCTGAGATTTATAAAAACAATGATATTGTGAAGTATATTTAATTATCGGAGGACTGCTAAATTGCATTTAAGGAGATATATTGTAAGAGTAAAAGTTTAATTTTTGCATCGCATTTATTTGTTAATATTTTACTATAATTGTTTTCATATTTTAATAGAAACCAACAAACGATAGCTACTATAATTTACTTTTAAATATTTGGATAAGTGAGCAAAAGAAACTTTCTTTTATTTAGTTGAAATTACAGATTTATCTATATAATATTTAATGTCACCATTTAACGCTTAAAATGTCTTTGTTAATTACAGTATTAATAATATTGACATGCTAAAATGATCGCACAAAAAAAAGAAAAGAAATATATAGATATATATATTTAAATGTTTTTATCAGAATGTTAGTGAATATGCTTTATTAAAAGTATGTGTTAGTATTACTGCTCCGGTTGGGGTTTTTTCCTCATAGCTTGGCGTTTAACTTCTTTAGTTTTAGTTCTAATCTCATCCATTTTTTGTCTCCTCAATTCAGGATCTGCAACGAAATCAGGTTTGAAAGCATCGTAGTAACAATCTAGGTGTAGTCTTAAACAATTAAAGCAGGCTGGTCTTTCTTCTGTACACTTTTTCTTTCTTAGTCTACAAATCCAACAACCTGTACGAGATCTTGTAGCAGGTTTACGCCTTCCCTTTTCATGCTTAGGTTTTTTCTCCTTCTTAACTTTATTGTCTTTGGATTCGCCATGTTTTTTCTTTGGTTTCTTGATTTTCTTGGTCCCATCAGGGTTGAGATGTTTTCTCTTTTTCTTATTAATCTTAGAATTTTCCGTTTCAGGATCCACCATTTTCCCAGTTTTTATCCAAGTTATATTTCTCGTTTTCTGTTCCCTCAGTATTCGTTCAGCTTCCTTTATTTTGGATCTAAATCGCGTTAATTTCTCTTCTTTAGAGGCACCCTCTAGATTAGGTATACTTGTATCGGATTGGTTACTTTTGTCTTCGGTCTCAGCCTGTTCATCTTCAGACGTATCGGAATCAGATGAGTCCGAATCAGATGAACTAGATGAATCAGATGAACTGGAGCTATCGTCTTCACTAGGAGGAATACCTTGAAGTTCAATATTTGATATATCTTGTTGAAAAACTCTTAGGTATGGAGCTGGGTTTTTCTCTATCTTTACATTGCCTTTCTTGGTTACTGTATAGCATAAAGCTTTAGGAAGAGGAATTATCGTTGGTGCAGTGGCTATTTTAGCTTCGATGTCCGAAGGAATCCTACTAGGTCTTTCTTGTTCTCCTTGTTGCTCCCGCATTTGTTTCCTAAGAATCGTTGGGTTCTTAGTCACATACATTTCTTCAAATTTCACTCTTTCTTGTGGGTCTTCTTCTAACTTCACGGTGGCATTATCCAAACCAGGGCTAGACTCCTCACTCTTAAATGACAGTGGTTTTCCGAGTATACTACTGCTGCTTAATGTGCTAGTAAAGTGGTAATGATGTCTATCGTTGGATGACGAAGAAGAAACAGAGCTTGGGCGGGCTCTGCTCGATGATCTTGAGAATGGGTAGCCCCTCAAGGAGGACAAGACTTGTGCTGCATCGTTAGTGGATGTTTTCATTTGTTGTTGAGGTGGAGATGAGCTATGTGCTCTGGTCTGCGGCTTACTCTCCTTTGGATTCACCAACAACCTTGACCGCAAGCCGTCGAGCCTAGAGTTAATATATTTAGGCGGTGGTGGTGGAACATAGTTCTCGTCCTCGATATCAGACTTGACGCTGGCATGCACCTGCGTATAACCGTTCACGAGACCATTACTGCCTTGCATCGTCACCTCATCGCTCGACTTTACTACTTCAGATTCACCGCTGCGGCTCTCCTCTGGTTCGTGCGAAGGTACATTATTCGCGTTGTCGTTTTCATTGTTTTCGTCGTTTTCACGGGCGGGTCCTGGAGGTAGTGCTTCGCTGCGGGTGTTTTCTCCGACGGCGGCTGTGTGTGTTAGAGTGTCCTGGGGGAGGGTGACGCCACTAGATACTACATTACTCGAGGTATTGTGGTCAGGAGTACGATTCTGAGGTCTAGAAGTATCGTCACTTGTAAGAGAACCAATTGGATCGGCGGCTTTCGCCTTATATTTGGTTTCATCGGCTCCGCCAGATGCAGTGACGTTGTTGTTGGCGTTATCATTATCATTTGGCACTTCTCCCTTAGACTCGTCGTCATCATCTTCATCCTCTAAAGCTATATCGATAACACTACCGTGTTTACCATCTGGAGATAAAGAACTTTCAACAGGTGTGTTGTTAGGCGCCGACGTAGACTCTGTAGGTATCACAACCATTCTTATTCTTATTTATTTTTATTACTATATTATTATTTTCAAATGGTTTTCTTTTTTCCCTAGCGTATTTTAATAAAAGTAACCTAGTTTTTGTGCGAATAATTAAGTTCTTAAAAAAACCCTTTTATAAATGTTGTCCCTTACCCTTCAAAATATATGTAATGATCTGTCTCTAGTTCTCTCTCTCTTTCTTCCTTCTCTCTCTAATCAAAAAAAACCTCCCCTTCCGTTTAATAATACAAATCAAGAGTATCTAATAATCTATATCTTTTTAATGGTTCAAATGCCATCTTCCCCTCTCTCTCGTCCCTCTCTCTCTCTCTCACTCTTAAAATCAGGTTTTTTGTTTTTGCTTGCCAAGTTCTCTCTCTCTCTCTCTTTCCGTATTGGAAAACCCAAAAATTAAAAAAAAAAAAAAATCAAAAAAAAAAAAAGACGCGCCCGCCCTCTGTCGTTATATACGTACTTATCATTCCCAATTTAGTATACAGTGATGTATCTTATACGAGTATATCACATGGTAGTGCGTAGTAAAGTATATTTATAAACTCCGGTTGTTTTTGTTTTTATTATACACTGGTGTCTTTATCCTCCGGTTGTTTTGTTTGTTGCTGTAGCAAAAAATATATATATCCGGGTAAATACAGTAATATGGCCTACTAACAAGTCTTTTTTTTTGCTTGGAATTTTTCTGTTTTATTTTTTTTCGGTTTTTCAAAATAAAAAGAAGGATTCATTTAGTTTTATTTCACATGATGATGATGTATTGATGTTGTTAAGATATTATAATCATATATAGGATATAATATCCTATATATTATAGTAATAATATATGTTAATACTATATATTAATTTGATACGTAGTTAAATTCTATATAGATTCAAATCTTACAACTGTAGTGATATCGTCATGGAGTTTTGAGGGGGAAGGAGGGAGAAAAAAAGTAAACAACGCCTAGAAGGGAAGAAAGAAAAAAAATTAATAAAGAAAAAATAATAAACTTTTAGGACCTAAGGAAGAAGAGGGAAAGAAGGCAAAAAAGAAAACTTTAATGATAAAGATCTACATAATCTCGAAATAAATTTCTTCTTAATATAGAGAAGGGATTTTTTTTGTCTATAATTCTATAAGAGATAGATTAAAATATATAAAACGTGATAACTCTCAAAGCAAGAAAACCAAAAAAAAAAAATACAAAACAAATAAGGATACACAAATTCTTAAAAAAGTATAGAGAGAGAGAGAACGATAGAGATAGAGATAGAGGTAATCAAAGAAATTAAAAAGAACGGGAGAAAGATATTTAAAAATAAACTAGTAACAAAAAAACAAAGAGGTGAGTGTTTGAAGGTTTAAGAAAATTGTTTCGTTTTTTTGGTAAAAGCCACTAAATAAATCATAAACAATAGAAATATAAAAGTAAAAAAAGAAGAACAGATGTATATGCTTACTGACCCAGATTCTGAGAAGATGGGGTTTGATGTAACTAGGGATATGAATATTAATATGGATATGGATACCATCAATAAGAATAATCAGAAAGGGCAGTGGGGAGGTGTGGAGGATTTTGATAGTGACGATAACCGTGAATATGATCCACATGAGTCCTCAACTCCTACCTCTGTTGAAGAAATGGGGAGGCCGAAACGGGTACTGGCGGAGCCTGAGGTTCTCGGGGAGGCTGGTGTGCTGATAACGAAGAGTAAAAACAAGCCTAAAGCTCAGGCAATTAATGAAGTAAATGCTATAGCGAAACAGAATGTAGAACTGGATCCACAGATGATAGAGAAACTTAAAGTGGTAAGTAGTTCTAGCGACCTCGAGTTATCGCCTAAGGGAAAGAAAGAAGGACAAGATGATGTACGAAGTGAGCTACTAGATCTTATTAATGATGATGGAAATAAACTAGTGCATACGGAGTCTTATATCCAAAATGTACAAAATGCGGCCGAGGATGACGCCCATATACAAGTCAAGAACGTTACAAAAAGAGATACTGATGAAATTATGCATATAAAAGGGATGACACTCACGACTAATTCTAGAAATCCTAGTGATAATATGTCAAATATAGAATCACCCGTTGCTGAATCACACACCCGACGGAGTAGTATACTACTTAATACACACACATCTCGTAGGTCATCTTCCAGGCGAAGTACGTTAGATTCTATTCATATTCCAAATTTAAAAATTCACTCCTCAAAACATTCCCAAATTCAACCTGTAATTTCGAACTCAACTAATAATAGAAATTCAAGGACAAGTCACTCTATGAGTTTTAATGATCAACACAAACTAGCAAATCATTCAATCATCTCACTACCGACCCATCTGCATAAAACAGCTATGGATAGCCCATCTTCTACAACACATTACAATAATTTACCAAAGCTAGAGAGTACACTAACATCAATATCGACCGCATCTCTGCCACAACCACCAACAGCAAGGGCAGTGAGATACCAGCCTAATGAAAATGCTAACTCTTCCGGAGCCGATGGTGGTAACTTAAATAGTTCTGTGGACGGAGGCGGCTTAAAAAGATCACAATCAGCCACATTAGAAATCCAGAAAATGAGAGAACACTTACTACATAAACGTGAAATGAAAAGAAAGAGGAAATCATTTATAGTAGATGATGATAGAGTACTAATTGGTAATAAAGTGAGCGAAGGTCATGTTAATTTCATTATTGCGTACAATATGTTGACTGGTATAAGAGTAGCAGTGTCTAGATGCTCTGGTATAATGAAGCCATTGACTCCTAGTGATTTCAAATTTAAGAAGAAGCTAGCGTTTGACTATCATGGAAATGAGCTTACGCCCTCTTCCCAATATGCATTTAAGTTCAAAGATTATTGTCCGGAGGTTTTTCGTGAATTAAGAGCACTTTTTGGTTTAGATCCTGCTGATTACTTAGTGTCTTTAACTTCGAAATATATTCTTAGTGAATTAAACTCACCTGGTAAGAGTGGCTCATTCTTTTACTTTTCTAGAGATTACAAATATATCATCAAGACAATTCATCATGCAGAACACTTGCATCTGAGGAAACATATACAAGAGTATTACAACCACGTAAAGGAGAACCCAGATACATTAATTTGTCAATTTTACGGTTTACATAGGGTGAAAATGCCCATTTCTTTTCAAAATAAAATCAAACACAGAAGGATATACTTCTTGGTAATGAACAACCTATTACCTCCACATTTAGATATGCATATGACGTTTGATCTTAAAGGTTCTACCTGGGGTAGAGAGACGAAAGTAGATCATAAACGCTTGGAAGAAGATACATCATATAGACCAGTTTTGAAAGATGTTAATTGGTTGAACCAAAATCAGAAGATTTACTTCGGTCCTCTAAAGAGTAAGAAATTTCTAATCCAACTGAAGAAAGATGTGGATCTCCTAGCAAAACTGAATACTATGGATTATTCATTACTTCTGGGAATTCATGATATGGAGAAAGCAAGCAAAGACGCTGGTGCAACTGATCCTGAAGAACAATTGATGTCAGCTTCTATTATTTTGGAAAAGCTGGGGTATAAACAAAACAACTTGATACCCCATTATTTTAAACAAAATGATGGTGGTATCAGAGCTTCTGACCCATTTAATAATGATAAAAAGATCATATATTTCGTCGGTATTATTGATTGTCTAACTAATTATTCTTTTATCAAGAAATTAGAAACTTTCTGGAGAGGCTTAAGCCACGATTTAAGTTCAGTGAGTGCTATTCCACCGCGTGACTATGCAAGCAGATTTTATGAGTTTATAGAGGATTCAATTGAGCCCACACCGGCTCATTACTACAAGGATAATCCAAAGGAAACAAGATACAGGGATTAGTTGTCTAGTTTTTTGTTGTTTTACTTCCTTTTTTGTTTTTAATTATTTATTTAAATAAGAAAGAAGTAAATATTTCTCTTAATACAAATATAAATATTCTAGAATTTTAATTTTTCTTTTTCTTTCTTATATATTTTGTTGTTTTTATCTAGAAGAACTAGATAATAAAGGCTGTACGTCACCAAAACATAAATATGTTACAGAAAATATACAAAGCAATAGATTATGATAAAAGCATGATAATTCGTATGAAGATAGTTCAGTCCTTTTTTTATTTTTTTTCCCCTCGTATTTTATCTTGCTGCTAAGAACAACACGGACAAGAAATTTTATTTTTTTTTTGTGTTCAGTGTTCTCTTGCGAAGGTTTGTTTACGCATTCCTCTTTAAGACTTTTCTGCTGCTTCTTCTACGTAAAGAGATGGGATTTTCACACTGAGAGAGACTCGTGAAGGCATATACATTAACACCGTGACAGAGTGGACAGCCCCGATGGTAGTGAAAGAGAGATATACGTAGATAGTTACGTAGGGGCTTGAAGAAAAAGATATAAGAAGGCTTGAAATTTCGAGTGTGCCCAGAAGGAAAAAAAAAATTTCTATTTTTGTAGGTATTCTTTTGATCAACTTATCAATAAAGTTGAAAAATAAAATTTATTTATATATATAGAAAAAAAAAAAAAATTTTAACCACAACAACATAATTAATTAAGCTACATGTTTTTAATTATAGTCTTTCTCATCTTGATTGTTAGTTACTTCTACACTAAAAGAGTTATAGCCAGACAACAAATACCACCAAAATGAGTCAACAATACTATCAACAGCCACCACCACAACAAGGTTACTACCAACAGGGCCCACCTCCACAACAAGGCTACTACCAACAACAGCCAGTATATGTTCAACAAGCTCCACCACAGAAGGAGAGTGGTTGTCTAGATCAATGTCTAAAACTTCTATGTTGTTGTTTCCTTTTGGAATTAGTTTGTGATAACTGAATTGATTAAAAAAAAGAACAAGAAGAAAAATAATAATAAGTAAGTAACTACTAAACTAATAATTAAAGAAAAGTGAACTTGTGACCAAAATACCCAATAGGCTTATTTCTTTTTGGATTATATAGACAATTGAGTTTTTTCTCCTCGGATAGGAACAAAAAAAAAAACTATCACAAGAAATAAGCTCCCGGAATTACAATTATTTACATACTAAATAAATTGTTTTTATATATATAATTCTAATAACAAAAAAATTGTACTAATTTATCATATAAGGATAAGAACAACAACTAGTGGTAAAGAGCGTTCGGAGATCATCATAGCAACGGAGGATTGGCCCAGTTTAGCCATTTAAAAAAAAAATAGAAACAATAATCGAAGATCGGTACTCAAAAAAAAAAAACTGTACCCTAAAAATTTCAAGGGGTATAAAAGGCTTCCGAAACTAAGTCAATTATTGAAAATGCTCGTGTAGCTCAGTGGTTAGAGCTTCGTGCTTATAGTGGCATCCCCAACTGGGGAGCTAACTGTACGGATGTTTCTGGGTCTTAAAAGCGGCTCAGGTCACAAGTCACGCGACCGTCGTGGGTTCAAACCCCACCTCGAGCACTTTCTCTCTTTTTTTTTTTAATTTTTTAAAAAAAGTATATATCGTTAGGCATACAAAAGGTGTTGATTCGTGTCAAAATATATTTGTGACGTGGTTTAAAGATGAACATAGAGACCCTGCTGGCCACTTTATTATTCGCAACAGGCTAGTGAGTGTTGATGTGTCTTTATATATTAATTAATACAATCTCAATATATACGTGGTTATGATTTATAATGTATTAGTAGTTGCGATGTTAAGAAGCGTGATACTTTCGTCATTTTTGATTGATAGTCTTTCATTTTATTTTTTTTTTCTTTTTCTTTTTCCCTTGTTGCTTATACTTCTTCGGTTCTGTTAGAAAATATATAATATATTACTATATTCATTTATCATTTTTTTTTCGTGATGTGTTCGCGTTTCTACCATGCCTTCTCTGTTAATGGGCTTTTAAGCCCTATCTTTCTCTCTTAAGACAGCAAATTTTTTTTTTCTTCTGTTTCTGTTGATTCCTCCTGTGGTTTGTGCTTGTGGTTTTGATTTCTTTTAATCTTTCTCAGCTCTCTCTCTCTTTATTCAATTTTATTTCTCTTTCTCCATTTGCACAAAATAAAAATCATATTGGCATTTGAAAAGTCTTGATATATTTTTGGTTTAGAGACAAAATTCCCCTTTGTTAGAAAACTTCCTTTTATCAACAGTCATTTATTACACGATAAAAATATATCAAGTTCCTGGTGATACATAACTTATAATACAATACAATTTATTTTTCTTAGAAGAGAAGAACGTTAAATACTTCAAGAATTGATATACTTGTTTCTCTTTCATCTGATAATTTGAAATAAAAAAAAAAAATCTCATTAGCAACTTAATAAGGATTTTCTGTAAGGTTATAGAAGAATAGACAACAAAAACATACAAACAATAATCATAACCATATCCATATAATAGATAATCCCCACCCCAAAACAAAAACAAAAACAAAACAAAAACAGATTAAAATATAATGCAAACTTTAAAGTGTGTTGTTGTAGGTGATGGTGCTGTTGGTAAGACCTGTCTTTTGATTTCTTATACCACAAACCAGTTCCCAGCTGACTATGTTCCAACGGTGTTTGACAACTATGCAGTTACAGTGATGATCGGAGATGAACCTTATACCCTTGGTCTCTTTGATACTGCTGGTCAAGAAGATTACGATAGACTAAGACCTTTATCTTACCCCTCCACAGACGTGTTTCTAGTTTGTTTTAGTGTTATCTCTCCACCTTCATTTGAGAATGTAAAGGAGAAGTGGTTCCCAGAGGTACATCACCACTGTCCTGGTGTACCTTGTCTAATTGTCGGTACCCAAGTGGATTTAAGAGATGACAAGGTCATCATCGAGAAGTTACGAAAGCAAAGATTGCGCCCTATTACCGCAGAACAAGGTGAAAGACTCGCTAGAGAACTTAGAGCTGTAAAGTACGTGGAATGTTCCGCATTGACTCAACGTGGTCTAAAAAATGTGTTTGACGAAGCCATCGTCGCTGCACTAGAACCTCCTGTGATCAAAAAGAGTAAGAAATGTACAATCTTGTAAGAGTTAACATAATTTTATTTTGCTTTAGAACATTTTCATCATTAATACTAAGAATAATTAGTCCTTCTAATTCATAAGGAAAAGATGAAAAAAACAAAAATGAAATAAACTTGGAAAACAATCAATGATTTTTTTTTACTACACTACACGGTCGATTACTATTAATTATTATTATTATCTTTTGTTTTTTCTTATCTTAATGACCATCTTTTCAAGAAAAAATTGTTAAACTCCTTCTCAATAAAAGAAGAATACATTTTTTGATTTTTATTTTTTTTTCCCTTTCCATTTTAACTATTTTTAAAAATTATATTCTCCTTTTTTCTTGTTATTTTGTTTTATTCTGGTTCAAACCTATTTTATTTTACCATTATTTGCACAATAAAAGATAAGAAATTCAAATCAAACAAATCCAAACTAAAGGCCTACAAATGGACATCCCATATTCCAAATATTATTACTATATTACACCGACCTTTAGGTAGGAAGAATAATATCCAAGTAGAGAATTCTTTTATTTTTTTTGAATACAGGATCACTTTGATAATTAAAAAGAAATAAACATAATAAAAAAACCAAACAAAACCAACAAATACCAGCTTATAAATAAAAAAAATTAACAAACAATTAAAATAAAAATAAAGAAATAATATATAGCGTTTTATATATAATTTTATGTAATTATAATTTCTAAAATAAAAAAAAAACTAATAAAAATTCATATCCTTAACCTTCCATCGGGTTCATTGAAAAGAAAATAAAAACGCTACGGATTTGGATTGCGAAAAAAAAAAAAAAATAATTAAAAAAAATTTCAGAAGAGCCATTCTCTAATTCAATTTTAAAATTGAAAGGTGTTGAATAAAAAGGCAAGTGGCAAAACAGTCTAAGGTATCTTAACCAATTCAATTGTAGGATTGAAATAGAACAAAAAGGGTTGAGAGGTCAGTAGAACTAATTGAAGGGAAAAGAATAATGGCACAACTTTTTAATAATACAAGATCAGATACTCTGTTTTTGGGTGGTGAGAAAGTGAGTGGAGATGATATTAGAAACCAAAACGTGTTAGCAGCCTTAGCAGTTGCCAATGTTGTGAAGTCCTCATTGGGTCCTGTTGGTTTGGATAAGATGTTGGTCGATGATATTGGTGATTTTACTGTTACAAATGACGGTGCTACCATTCTGTCGTTGCTTGATGTACAACATCCAGCCGGTAAAATCCTGGTTGAATTAGCACAACAACAAGATAGGGAGATTGGTGATGGTACTACTAGTGTTGTGATTATAGCATCTGAGCTTCTGAAGAAGGCCTATGAGTTAGTGAAGAATAAGATTCATCCAACCACTATCATTACTGGTTATAGATTGGCATTAAAAGAAGCTATTAGATTTATTAATGAAGTTTTATCTGTTAGTGTCGATTCTTTAGGTAAGGAAACTTTAATTAACATCGCAAAGACCAGTATGTCCTCTAAAATCATTGGTGCTGATTCCGAGTTCTTCAGTAATATGGTTGTAGATGCTTTGCTTGCTGTTAAGACTCAAAATCCAAAGGGTGAAATCAAATACCCTGTTAAGGCTGTGAATATCCTAAAGGCCCATGGTAAGTCTTCTACGGAGTCCGTCCTTGTTAAGGGTTATGCTCTAAACTGTACAGTGGCTTCTCAAGCCATGCCAAAGCACATTGGCGGAGGAAATGTCAAGATTGCCTGCCTGGATATCAATCTGCAGAAGGCACGTATGGCTATGGGTGTCCAAATCAATATTGAAGACCCTGAGCAATTGGAAGAAATCCGTAAGCGTGAATCCGGTATGGTTTTAGAAAGAGTGAAGAAGATTATCGACTCTGGTGCTCAGGTAGTACTAACTACTAAGGGTATCGATGACCTATGTCTAAAAGAATTTGTGGAGGCTAAAATAATGGCTGTCAGACGTTGTAAGAAGGAAGATCTAAGAAGAATTGCTCGTGCTACAGGTGCTACTCTAATTGGTTCTATGTCTAACTTGGAAGGTGACGAAACTTTCGAAAGCTCATACTTGGGTACTTGTGAAGAAGTTGTCCAGTCCAGATTTTCTGACGACGAATGTATTCTAATTAAGGGTACTTCCAAGCACTCTTCTTCATCTATTATTGTAAGAGGCCCAAGTGATTACTCTCTGGACGAAATCGAACGTTCTTTACACGATTCCCTTTCTGTCGTCAAGAGAACTCTAGAAAGCGGTCACGTTGTTCCAGGTGGTGGTTGTGTTGAGACTGCTTTGAATATCTACCTAGATAACTTTGCTACAACCGTTGGATCTCGTGAACAGCTGGCTATTGCCGAGTTTGCTGCCGCACTACTAGTTATCCCAAAGACTCTTGCTGTGAACGCCGCTAAGGATTCCAGTGAGTTGATCACAAAACTAAGATCATATCATGCTGCAAGTCAGCTAGCGCAACCTGACGATGCCAAGAAGAGAAACTATAGAAACTATGGTCTAGATCTTGTTAAAGGTAAGATTGTAAATGAAGTCCATGCAGGTGTCCTAGAGCCAACAATAAGTAAAGTTAAATCCCTGAAGTCTGCATTAGAGGCGTGCGTGGCTATTCTAAGAATCGATACGATGATAACAGTCGATCCAGAGCCACCAAAGGAAGACCCTCACGGCCATTAATAAAACAAAGATATAATATTATAAAACCAAGCTTTTTGCTAAATTCCCAATCCATGTCTCATTTTATTTTCAAAGCAAATAATTCTCATTCATTATTTTTTTTAATAGATCATAGAAATTGTATAATATCCAAATAAAAATAAATAAAAAAATATCATGTATTTTCTTATTTCTTCCTTTTTCTTTTTGAATTATCAGATGTTAATAATTGCTCTACCATATGGTAAGCATGAGAACCCTTGAAAACAAAACACATGTCCATGAAAATATTTTGGTTTTTTCTTTCTTTATTACTTCAAACCAATTTCATTAAAAGCGATAAAAATAAATATCTAGTATAACTCAACCATAACATCAGATAGATGTAGCCCAATTACCTCTATTGTAGAACAGATCAAATAAATAGCAGGATTTTACATTTGACTGCTACAGCATAAAACCCGCTATCACGAGATATATCATAACTAACGTATCGATATTTAAACGATAGATCAATTACCCTGATTATAATTTTTTTGGTTTTTTCTGACCAAAAATCCATTTTGCGTATTGCATTTCTACCATTTTTAAACGAGGGTAGCGAACATGCCAAGATACTGGTACGTGGATTTCTGAATGAGCTAAAAAATATTAGGCGACTCCGGGCTTGAAAGCTTACTAAGTCGATAAATTGGTGTAAGTTCTTTACTTTCACCCCATTGTCTATTAAAAAAATCGCCCTTTCCTAGTAATTATCCCGCACCCTTCCCCTCTTCGATGACGGCATATGCATGGGAATTCTTTCAATAGATAAAAATACCGTTTCTTTCTTTTTGTTCCCTTCTATTGCTTTCTATTGTTCTATTGTTCCTTAGGTACACGAAATTTTGGTATAATCTAGTCCTACTAGCTCAATGGGTTTTTTTTTTTACTTCTAAATATCTAAACAGAAGAAGTTGCACGACATATCAAATAAGAATAATGACAAGTGCCGTATAAATCTCACTATTATATTCTTTGTTATGCGAGTTATTGCACCGAGTTTGTGGTTCGAGAAATGAGAAAAACTTGTGTACCAGTTCTATGTTCAGTTTGTTTTTTTGCCATTAAACGAAGAGCATACACCGAAATATTGCAGATTATTTATTTTTGATGCAAGTTAAATCTCTTCGTCAATTCGATCATTGTTCATATCACCGTTTAAGGGTGGCTTCCATTGTCACTTTAACGACAGAAAAAATGTAGACATCAGTTGGTTCTTATAAGGAAAGGCAATTTTACGAAATATATGAAAAGAGACAGTCAGTTAAACGGGAGCTTTAGTGCAATTGATGGAGTATTAAGCGTTAACTTACACAAGTCGCTTCGAAATTTACCAAATATACTGGTTCTATTTTTGACAATATATTGCCCAACAAAAAAACACACACAATAAAACAAACAAACTTATACTGGAGAGATGGTTCAAATACCCAAAATCTTTTCTTTTCCTCATTAAATTAATACTATATTATTACTGTTTCAACTAAAATAATATTTTCTTTCTTTTTTTGTTCCATTATTCTGTTAAACCCTTAGAAATTTGTGCAAAAAATGAAGTATGACATTAATATTGGACACAATTGTTCTTATAGCCAGTTGAAATGCGCTTAGAACTGATCATCAGTAATTTACTTGCTTGCATTTAAGTGAACTAAAAAACACAAGAACTAAAAAGCTCCACAGAAAGCCCGCTATTATTCTCTCGTAATAGCAGTTTCTATTTGTTACGTCAATCAACGTTATGAATTTTCTAACGTTTTTATTTTTATATATAATAAAAAAGGTTTCTTTTTAAACCCCCAAACCTCCGTTCCCATTGCCTTTTATTCCATTCAGTCCATTTCGTTTCGTTGCATATCACATAGCCGCTGTACGAGAAATTATACAATTTCGATAAAATACAATATATTAACAATCATCAAAAATTATCAAAAAAACTGAAATACATTGGAACAAAGATTATTTTACGATAATAAAACCTACACCGAAGCAGTTATCAATTAGCCGCTATTATTCTTTGTTTAAAATAAATCATCTACATATAAATACATCAATAGTCAAGTCATAATGGCTGAGGTAAAAATTGAAAAAAGTCTCGATACTGAACTAGGCAATAAGAAACGTGAGAAAATTATTGAATTGATAGAAATTGATGGTAAAAAAGTTAGTACGACTTCCACTGGTAAACGGAAATTCCATAATAAATCAAAGAGTGGTTGTGACAATTGTAAAAGAAGACGGGTTAAGTGCGATGAGGGGAAACCTGTCTGCGGTAAATGCATAAAAATGAGTTTAAGTTGTGTATATACACCTGTACAGCCTCCTAAGAGAAGGACAAGGGCCAGAGTAAAATATATTACTAGAGACTCTACTGGTGCTATTATTCATTCCGAAAAGCCTAATTCAGACAAAATACCACAGGATTCTAGAGTTGTATCTAGTATACCAGGAAGAAAATTCATGCTCACCGATCCAAAGGATTCCTCATTACAAGCGTCCATTAATAATATTCTTGCAAAGGCAAAGTCATATGAAAGTTCAAAGGATAATTCTCCCAAACCATCCGATTCAACAGCTACATCAGATACCACTCCTACAGATATTTCTTTAAAGAACCTCGCTGGTATCGAGAATTCATTGCTTGCACATCTCAATAGCAATAGTTTTCTAAATAATACTAGTAATATCCTTGGTATTCCGGCACAAGGACTCTTATCAGGTAATCAAGTTCAACAGCACTTACAAATTCTTCAACAGATGAATGCAGAAAAAAGCGATCAAGAACCTACCTTCAGTAATACATCTCCTCGCGCTACTTCTACAATACCAATGAATGATACAGAACCTAAATCGTCCTTGTCACAGCATCAGGCCCTTGTTCAATTCCAACAACAACTGCAATTAGAGCGCCATCAGAAACAGCAACTAGCGCAATATCAGAAGATCCAACTAGAGCAGCAACAGGAGTTTATTAAGAAGAGTCAACAACATAATGCAGTTGATAAAAAGAAGCCATTAGAATCCTTGATAAATGATAGTACCTTTCCAAGTACAAAAGCAAAAAATGAAGGTAATAACAATTCAGCAACAACAGTCCAGGCCGATACTCTCGCCCAATTAGAAAAACTTGGTATAAATCTCAAAAGCTTAAGTTCATTACTTACTGCAGGATTTGGCGGTGTCCAATATGATTTTCAAGAACTTTTAGGGCTAAAGAATTCTGGTCAAACTAAACAAGATAAAGCAAATAGCGCTCATGATGCATTGACCTCAATGCAAGAGGAACAGGAATATACCCGCGATGCAAAAATCAAAATGGAAAACGCTACAAACAATGATCTACAGAAACTTCTGAGTACTAATAGTGTAGCAACACCTAAGTTTGCAGACACACCTGGAAGTAGTGGCCTTTTAAACATGACGCCATTAATTAGAGATTCGTTGGGCGTCGCAAGTTCTCCTTCGTTATTTGATAAGGTGAAAGACAATAACTCCATGAATTTATCCAATCTACCCCCAATGGGAAATCCTTCCGGTCCCGAGAATATATTGTCAAACAACATAAAGAAACTTGAACAACTGTCTGATTCTGCAAATCTTAACCTTTTGGATTTGAAAATGTTCCACCATTATTGTACCAATGTTTGGCAGACAATTATTGCAGCAAATATATCAGAGCCTTATGTTTGGAAGAATGAGATTCCGGCTTTAGCATTCGAATATCCATTCTTGATGCACTGCATTCTATCATTTAGTGCAACACATCTTTCAAGGACCGAGGCTGGTTTGGAAGATTATATTACTCATCATAGATTAGAAGCCCTCAGCTTACTTCGTGGGGCAGTACTAAATATAACAGATGATAATACAGATGCGCTGGTTGCAGGTGCATTAATACTTTTGATGGATTCATTAGCAAATGCCTGGAATAACCATGATCCTCATATACAGTTCCCAAAGGATGCCACAAATGCCTCCGATGCTTTGAAAAAGAATAATATGATGTTAACTTCAATGTCACCATCTGCTTGGATATTCCATGTTAAGGGTGCTGCTACTATTTTAACAGCAGTTTGGCCTCTTAGTCCTAAGTCTATCTTTTTCAACATTATTTCTGTAGACCTAAGTGAGTTTGCTAGTTCAATTAACCAAGCGAATGGAACGGTTGCTGAATTAATTTGTTTTGATGAAAGCATTGCGGATCTATACCCTGTAGAGATAGATTCCCCATACTTGATAACGTTAGCCTATTTACATAAGTTACAAGGAGAAAAGAACAAGAAGGACTTTTTGTTGAAAATTTTTGCTTTCCCAGCTCTACTAGATAAGACTTTCCTTTCATTATTAATGACTGGTGATATAGGTGCCATGAGAATAATGAGAGCATACTATAAGCTACTGATGAACTACACTAACGAGGTCAAAGAATCTGTATGGTTTCTAGAAGGACTATCTCAGGTGCTCCCACAAGAAGTTGATGACTACAGTGGAGGTGGAGGTATGCACATGATGCTTGATTTCCTAGGCGGTGGGCTTCCTTCATTGGTTGCTGCCAACATGAACGAATTTTTATAGACGCAAAAAGAATCCCCCACCTCACCCCTGGCCAATATTGTTTTATTTTTTTTTTTTTTAAACTCACAATCTTTGTTATATACAAAGATCTTTGATCTTTTAATCTGTAGGACATTTTTAATTGTCGTTTGTTATAATATTATACTTTCTTTAAAATATCGTTACTGAATAATACACTCTATAACAGGTTTGATATAATCATGTACGAATTCGCTATTGGAACGAGGGAATGTTCTAGAAAAGTAGTTAAGATTAATCCGGGTAAAACATTCAGTTTTCTGAGTTGTTAAGCTCAAAATAACGTACTATATAAATATGTTTACGCATCTAGCATGCATGTGCGTGTGCAGTAACTGAACTTCCAAGACTATTCCAGGACAAAAATATAACTACTTTATAGAATCAAAAAAAAGCGTTCCAAAAAAAAACTATTACTAAAGCAAAGAATGGTTGTGCAAAATCCTAACAATTGGCATTGGGTCGACAAGAACTGTATCAGCTGGGCACGTGACTACTTCAAGGAGAAATTAGTTGGTCTGCAAGTGACCAATGAGCAATGTCGTGTTGAGATCACTAGTATGAACACCTTAGAAGGTGATTGTGAAGTCAGCCAGCGCAAGGGTAAAGTCATCTCGCTGTTTGACTTACAGATGGGGTTGTCGTACTCTGGTGAGCTAGACGGCGAGAAGTTCGAAGGTAGTATCAACATCCCTGAGATTGCGTTTGACAGTAGTACGGAGGACTACCAGTTTGAAGTGGCGGTGTTCAAGGAGACCAGCAAGCTGAACCAAGAAGTGAAGCCTCTCATCCGCGAGCAACTGGTCCCACGACTACGCAACATATTCTCGCAGTTTGGCGAGGACCTCTTGATCACGCACGGTAACGACATCCAGGTCTCTGAGGACGAGGTCAAGAGCAACTTCACAAGGGCTAACCAGAAGGCCAGCTTCGAACAAGTCAAGAAAGCCCCACCTTCCGACACACCAACCGGGACAACAGCCGGTACTTCTACAGCCACGCCATCCTCTGTGGCCAGTGCAAGCGCAAGCGCGAAGAAAGAGGTGCTGAGACAAGGACCTGAGAAGACCGTGGTGAACACCAGTGAGATCCACCTGGAACCCAGCTTCAACGTCCCGGCGAGCGAGCTGCTGCGCACGTTTGTAGACAAGATGCGGCTACAGCAGTTCAGCAGGTCCGAGCTGCGGCTCACCAAGGGCGACTCCTCTGCGCCCGTTCTATCCGCAGGCGACGAGTACCAGCTCTTCGGCGGGAACGTCTGCACGCGGATCGTCAGCGTCTCGGAAAAATCCCTAGTGATGCAATGGAGACTAGCCGATTGGTCGCCATCGTCGTGGCACAGCACAATGCACCTCGAGTTCCACGAGTCCAAGGAGTACCACGAAACAAAGCTCGAGATCACCTGGAGAGATATCCCCGTAGGCCAGGAGGACAGAGTCCGCCAAAACTTCGAGAACTATTACGTGCGTGCTATCAAACTCACTTTCGGTTTCGGTGCAGTATTATAGTGTGTATATCTAGTTATATACGTATGTTTAATAGAACTCTATATAAAATCATTTTTGATAGTGGTTTTTCTCTCTCTCTCTCTCTCACACACACACACACACACACACACACACACACCCTATATTAAAAAATACATATATGTCCGACATTTTCTAAGTCAAAAAACAACTTACACCCCACCCCCTTTTTTTTTTTTCTTCGTCATTGGGTCTATACTTACTAATTGACACTTCCATTAGTCCGAGTTTCTTCATCCTTTCTTTTTTTTCTTTTTTCTTGTTGTATAGGAAATCGTGGGGCCCTTTGTATAGGAAGCGTAGGGAGTGAAAAAGGCAAAAGCGAAGAAGGTAGCAAAACCAAGAAAAAACAAAAATTTCAACGGCACCGAAAAAAAGCCCATAAACAAATGTCTCCGCACAGAACACACCGCACACCAGGGGAAACCGTGGGGTAAAAAAGAATGTTCGGAAGAAAGAAAAGAAGCGAGAGTTTGTGTGAGAATGTGGTGTGTTTTTATCTCTACGAGGGTTTCTGTCCCCACACACTCAACATGCAATATAAATGAAAATAAAAGGAGTCACGAGGGACGTTTATCATGACTAAAAACAGAAGAACCAGACCGTACGGTAAAGCAATACGCACACACACACAGTCAGACACACAAGTACGGTAGAAATAGCCGTAGGAATAATGCGCATTTGTAAATCCAATAAGCAATGTCTCTCATCTTCTTCTTCTAATAAATAAATAACCGTTAAAGCAGGAAAAAAAACCATCAAAACTGGAGGTGTCAAAAAAAAACCAATACAACAACCAGAGAACTCAAAAATACGAGAGAGAGAGAGAGAGAGAGAGAAGAGGGGGTTTCTTATATTTCAAAAATACTTTCATTGGTAAAGAAAACAAAACCTACATATAATACAAGAATACATAGAGATACTGAAAAGAGAGACTAGATATACTGAAAGAGAGGCTAAAAAAGAGAGACTGAGAGAAGAAGGATAGATAATAAAAAAAAAAATATGTTGCCACAGATGTCTGGAGATATCAATGCGCATATGAGTTCTAAAGTGAACAAAGAACTGCCAACGATACCGGAACATTTGAAGTATAAAGGGTTTACGCCGAGTGGGAAACCGAGGTTATTCGTTTGTCAGACCTGTACTAGAGCGTTTGCGAGACAGGAGCACTTGACTCGGCATGAGAGGTCGCATACCAAGGAGAAACCGTATTGCTGTGGGATTTGTGACAGACGATTTACAAGGAGAGATCTGTTGTTGAGACATGCTCATAAGGTGCATGGTGGTAATTGTGGTGAGAGTCTGTTGAGGAAGAAGAGGACGAGAAGGAGTGCATCCGCGTCTGCAAGTGTTAGTGTCAGTGCTAATGGCAGTGGGAGTATTAGCGGGAGTATTAGTGGTAGTGGTAGTGGTAGTGGTAGTGGTAGTGCCAATACTAGTACTGGTGCTCTTAATAATACCAGAGCACTGGCAGAGAGTAGATTATTTAACGAGGATGACGAATATAATAGGAAGAGGAAAAAGGATACCGATAAATTAGAAGGTAGGATGAAGAAAGTGGCCACTCCAAGCTTGATGAGAAGGGCATCTTTCAGTGCCCAGTCTGCAGAAAACTACGCAAAGCCGCTGGGGCAGAGACTACTGAGACGTGGTTCCTCAAAACTAGCCTATACTGAGAACAGCGGTGATGGAGGAGACAGTAGAACTAATACCACCGGTAGTGCCATGAATGGTATATTGTCTGACAGCTCAAAGACTAATACTGATGGGTTCTTTGGAAGGAGTCATCATCCTGTGGATAATGTCGAATTCTCAACACCTCAACTGTTACCTGTTGATTTTGGTAACGCGTTGACTTTTAATGATATGGATGTATTCTCATTAGACGACGAAAATGAGGGCTCTATCGATTTTAATATCGAAGAATTCAATAACTTTCAATACCAGGATGGTGTTGCTAATGGGAATAACAACAATAACAACAATAACAGCAACAACAACAATAATAATCCCAACAACAACAATAACAACAATTTGGGCTCAGCTGTAGATTATGAATTCTTAAAGTCTCCATTTAATAATCCCAACGATATGTCTGAGAGAGGTAACCCATCTACAATACCAAGAATACAGGAGAAAAATATTTTAGACCAATTTCACCAAAATTTACTATATTCA
Source organism: Nakaseomyces bracarensis (assembly GCF_045282275.1). Lineage (NCBI taxonomy): Eukaryota > Fungi > Ascomycota > Saccharomycetes > Saccharomycetales > Saccharomycetaceae > Nakaseomyces > Nakaseomyces bracarensis. Next base: position 292,636 of record NW_027263956.1, read on the forward strand.
TCTTCGTCAAATGCCGAATTGTCACAGAGTGATTCATCTCCTTCTTCTTCAGTCACTATTTCACAAGAGCTTCCAGATACACGGCATCCTGTTGTGATTCAAGGTGGCCAAAGAGCTAAGAAACACTCACCAAAGTTTGACCTTAATGGTACTGAGGAAATTAATGGTTCCGTTCACAAGACCAGTAATGCTAATGGTCATACGAACTCCATTGTTTATAATAATAATAATATACTGCATACGAAATCTCTATTCACCCACCATTTGCCAAAGAGTAATTCAAAAACCCCAGGTACTGTGAATGAAGCTTCACTATCCGGCACTACTGAGAATTCACCAAACACGATAAACCAATCTGAAACTGTAAGGTCCAACAGTATAATGAGACCACCGTCCCGTGTAAAAAGTATTACCCCTAATAAAATGTCTATTAGCAGTAACGACTCTCATCGTTCTAATTATATGTTTGGTGACTCTAAAATTTTGACTCAAAATGAGATCGAGAATAAAATGGCCACTAATACCAGCCCTCATGCGGTGAAACAACATATCAATCCTGCCATAACACTTAATAGCAGTAAAATTCCGACTGATATTTTAAGGCATGAGTCACTGACACCAGACAACAGATCGATTACTCCTACGTTCATTAACGACATGAATGAAATTACTACCTTTAATAAGGATATGCAAGGTATATTCAATGACTTTATGAAAGAAGAAGAAGAAGAAATTACTTTTGGTAATAGAAATAGTAATGATGATTTTATGAACTTGCTGATTAATGAAAACCAAAAAGAAAAGAATTTGCTCGACGAAGAGTTCGAGAGCAATTTAAATGGTAATAACCCTATGGAAGATCAACCTATGCATGAATCTTTACATGATCCTAATAATAACTATACATTCTATGGTTTGGATTATCTTGGTGCTGTAAATATTACGAAGTCCTCACCACCAAATTCTGGCGATACTAAAAGAGCAAAATTATTTACTACAACGCTCAGAACGTTGTGTAATAGTGTTCTAAAGTACTATGAACAGAATTGTATGAGCACAGCTGGAAATAAAGTTAATCCAGATCCATTGCTCCTTTCAAAACAGATACTATTACCTAGTTGTAATGAATTGAATGAGTGTATAAGTTTGTTTGAAGATTACTTTCTACTGCATCATCCTTTTATCCACCCTGATGTGATTAATCTAGATATTGAATCGTTGAAAAAGTATGTGTCAGAGGATGAATATTGTTCTTTGAATACAGAAGAATGGAATTTAAATGGAGACAGTTTCAACTATCATGAAATACCTATCAAATCCGCAAAACAAGCCATGAACTTATCAAGTTTAGTTTGTTTACCATTGTTTATGGCTACCTGTGGGTCGATCTATAAAACAGATAACAATTTTAAAACTATGGAGTTGTACGAGGCAAGTAGAAGAATTCTTCATGTTTATTTGGAAAGTAAAAAGAAGGAGCAAATTTCCATCCAGAAGGATCCTACGATATCCTTGATTGAAAAGAAAAAGAGTCAAAACAAGCAACATCATGTTTGGCTGATCCAATCATTGATATTAAGCATAATTTTTGCCTTCTTTGCCGATTATCTTGACAGAATTGATACACAGTTAGTTATCAGACAGGTAGCTGCCATATGTTCTATCATAAAATCAAATCTGTTATCTGACATAACAAACACGTCCCAGCAAAATATCAGCTTCGATTCTTCCTTTAAATATTTATTATATGAAACTAAAATCAGGACAGCCTTGATGGCATATAAATTTTCCCAGATGTTAACGATTTACTACAACATGAACTGTTCTGTATTTTTTGATGAACATACTGTTGAACAACTAAGCATCCCTGATGATGAATTTAGATGGGAAACTCAAAGCATATTCCAAGACGAAAATGTTACTTGCGCAAATTTACCAATAACATCCTCCAGTTCTGTTACCTCTAACAGCTCTAGCCACACAGGAATGGCAACACCAAACTCTCCTTGTGCGTCCAAAAGAATACAAAAACAACACACTGCTAGTTTTAAACAATTCTATGACAGTTTCGCATTTCATAACCGTGGTCTACATCCTATACCTGAAGTATTAGCAAGCAGTTTGGTTTTGTATGAATACAGTATTAGAAATCATTCTAAATTCCATGTTTTCCTGACAAGAATTGATAATAGAAAGTTGGAATCAAACATTCCTACTGCACCAATTTTAACTAATGAAAGTCAACCTACTTATAGTTTCAAGAAAACTAAAATATTGATAAAGGATGCTGTTATATTAAGGAATTACCTGATGTCCATGAAAGTTTTTACTGAAATCGATGTTGATTTTGGCTCCAAGGTTTGTAAGACTGGTCTGGAACAAATATTCCATGAATTTCTCTACTCCAACACATTAAATGTTCTGACCAATGCTCACTATAACCTATTGACTAATTTTTTAATTGCATTGAATTTCTCTATTAAAAATATTGCCAGGTTGGTCAAATACAAAAGCAAAGGAAGCAACGAACTAGTGTTCGATAATTTGAAATTTTCGATTTTTAATCTGCAAGCCTATTATTATGATTTTTTAACTATCATTAAGTTTGTTATTGATTTTGAAAGGACTCCTAATTTTAAACTGCTCAGTATTTTTACAGAACTGAAAAAGTTAGCGGATCTAATTTTTATTCCACAACTTGCCCAATTCTTTCCTCTAGAATTTACAGAGTTTACTGCTGTTATTCCAAATGTATTCGAACAACGAAATTCTGAAGCAGATCGTATTGAGAATATTGTTGAAAAACTTGGGAAACTGATAAGTAATGTTTTGGTACATTCATTTAATGATAACTCATTCTTGAATATGTTTGATGATATTATACAAAATGAATTCCAATTCAATCCATTGTCAAATCATTTACAGCACTTCCTGAGGTCTCCAAAGAGCAATGACAATCAAGCTGATACTGAAACGTTAAACACCACCCCAATAATGAATACTGGGTCTTTTGAAGAAAGCACTTTAAATAATACTAAGTCTTCTGTTAATTTGGTATTAAGACATCAGCAACAAGTACAACAGAGTGCCACTCCAAGTGGAGAATCTCAAAAACCTCTTCGGACCCACAAGCAAGGTTTTGCCGAAAGATACCAATTATCAGCAAAGTTTACCACAGTTGCCAAGTGTGTGTTTAAGTTTGCTAAAGGTAATTTCTGTAATGCTCATATCCTCGATAAAATGTCTACTGACTACATGGATCTGAAGAAACTTTTGGATAAAGAGATTTACCATTTCGATTTATCTAGTTTAGAGATTGATAGCGCAAGCTAACACGAAAAAAAATAATATTCTTACTCTTCCCACATCGCAGTATTTCCACTGAGTTATTACTCGATTTATCACATGTAACATATTTTTTGCATATTCATAGGCTTATAACTATTCTATATTTATCTATTCATTTATACATATATGTTGTGTATTGTATTTTATATTAATAGTTTTTGTTTTTAAAAGACCAATACTATACATACAGAATTACACAAATTAATGAGCAAATCCAGAATTAGTATGAATAATGGTCTGTATCAACCATTCCTTCGATTCTACAAAAAGTTTCATACCATCATTAATTGGTACTGATGATGCCGTATTCCTAATAATGTCGACAACATGATCTTCGTTGTCATTAGTAATGCAGTTCACATATATAAGAACATGTGTATTTGAAGATAGTTGTGGTTGCTCAAGTATGTACAACAGAGCATTAAAGATAATTTCGATATTGCTAGTTTTCTGTCGTTTAGCTGAGTTAGGTTTTTTTTGAGTAGAAAGTTTCGATATCCTATCGGATAAAACGTATGCAATATTACTGGCACCAAGGCAACAAAAACAAAAGTTTAAAAATTTATCAAGAGTTGAGGTACCTAATATCAGGACCGTAAACCCTCGTAATATCGAGGATCTATTTGCCAATTGATCTTGCAAGGTTTTCCCTGACATAAAGTTCGAATAAAATCTGTGAATATTATTTGATACAATAACACTAGACTTGGTGCTGTTATCATATAACCGTAAACTCTCTCCCGAAGGTAACAAATAGCTCCACAGTCTCTCCTCTATTTGACCAGTTCCTGAATCTTGTAGCTCTTCGATAAATTTCCAATGGAGAGTAGGCCATCCAAGTGCCAAAGTTTCCAAATATTTCAAGCTTCTCAGATGCCTATTAGCGAAAAGACAAGCAAATCGTTTCTTAGAGCCCATAATCTGTGACTTCCACTTCAATTTAGAGTTTACTATTAGGAGAGATACATCGAAATTTTCCCTTAGGAAGGTGTCATCAAAAGAAAGTGGCTCTGCAAAATCGAATAGTGAATTGAAACCATCTTCAGCAATATCTCCACCAAAATTACATATTGTGTCCGACAATTCGTCAGTATAAGTAGGCAGGTTACTTAGCGCAAAGATACAATCCTGAAAACCTCTACTAGAACCATCTTTAGAAACCTCTAATACAGAAGCGTTGAAGGAAGTATTGATAGGTACCACTGGAGAACTCTCTTTATCATAGTAATCAAGATTGGCAATGTTATTTTTCAACTTTGATGGCGTAGAACTTTCAAATTTGACATTAGTATCCAGCGGTTTTCTTGGAGAGGAGTTATTAGATGACTTTCGACTTCTAATGGGTTTTTTTAGATCTTCATGAGCGTTAGCCTTACTAAATTCACTACCATGTAATATGATCTTCGGTCTTTTCACCCAAGTTTCTAAATCAATGCAAATATCAGAAAGACTTTTTATATAGGTCTTTTTATATAAAGAACCATTAATTTTCCGTTTCCTCAGATGTAATGTATCATAACCTCTGATACATCGTATGCTATCAACTTCTGTATTTTTACACTGTAATCCAACAATTTGGTATAACTGACCTTCACATTCAACAATATCATTTACACGGATATCAAGGAAATGTAAATCATTTGTAAGCACAGTTATAGTACCTGATTTATGCTCAACTTCAGAGTATTCTCCGTTGGATTCTATATATCTTCCAGGATAAAACTTCAAATTCTTATCAAATAGATACCATACAGAGTTATTGAAAAAAACATCATTTTTCGAAAGATAATTCTTTTCTTCTGAAAGAACTCCAATATCAATTAGTCTCGAAAGATATGAAAGAGTCTTTCCCTTATCAAGATATTGTGAATTAACACCAGTGCCTTTCTTAGCTTTAGAAAAGTGTGATGAAATAACGCTCTGAAATGATCTTTCCATCTTTCCTTCAGACTCTCTCTGAGAATTATTCCTATTTGATGAATTCCTTGGGCTACCATCTATACTGGACTTTATACTTCCAGTTTCATTTTTACTTGTATTTTGATCAATTTCATTATTTGAGTCAATATTAGTGTGCTCCGCTGTTATATTGGCTTCATCAATCTCAGGCAGTTCTTGTGTAAGCTCACTTTCACTATTGATTGTGAATACTTGATCTTCACCTAAGGTTGATTCGTTGTCCCCTGAATTCACTGTCGTTGTTGGCCTACTAGACACTTGAAGATATATTTTTTCCTTTTCAAATATATTTTGGGAGTCAATTTTTTTTTGAGAGTTGGGTATTTCTTGAGTGCTCTCATTATTAATACAAATTTGCTTTAGTTTTGAAGGAGAGCTTGTTCTAGGCACCTCAATCACTGGTTCGTGAGAGAGCAAAAGTGAGTTGTTCTTAATAGAGTTATCAACTGATGGTGACAAAATGATATTATTTGTAACAGTTTCATCGACCTGTGTCTCGTTCTGTTCCTGAGATAATGATATTATGGGCTGTGTGTCGATACCGAGATGCTCTTCATAGAAGTTTTGCTTATTAGCTTGACTTCCCTTAGAATTTTGCGTAGCAACGGAGGTATTGTTAATGATTTGAGTTGCTTCGTTACTTGATATCTTTGTATTTCCATTTAATTTAAGCACGTACTTCTCATTTTCTATATTGCTAGCTTTCGAAGGAGAGCCGCCATAACTCAATGCATTTGATAGACTATGCGGTAAGGTATCGAATTCGTTAACTGAAACATCATTTCCAATGTCGGAATTATTATTATTATTTTTTTTTATATGCCCATTCACTTTCAAATTGTTCCTTTGATAAGGTGACGAGTTTTCCAAAAATATTTCTTTGTTTTTTGGGGTGCTCTGGAGTTCTTCATGATGTATATTAATTTCGTTTGCTTTCTCAGTTTGATTTATGTCTTCCGTAAGATTCTTCCTAATAGTAGATATTTTGTTGAAAGAACTGTTATCTCCTCTCAAAACTCTTCGTTGATTAACAGGTGTATCTTCTAGATCCGAGCTATTATATTTAGATAATATACTTTTCCTACCAGGTGTTCTATTACCTTTAATAAACTTTGCTATTTTATCTAAATCTGGTGTCCTTTGATTAACTCTAACAGGATTTTTATTGCCATCATCGTGACCTTGTGTCCCTAGATTTAACTCAGCTTCTTCGCTGGAACCAGAACTATCAGATTTCTCGGCTTCAGATAAACTTTGTCGTACCACTCCATCCATGTTGAAGATATCATTAGTGCTCATAAATTTAACTGGGTTTGATGAATTCGACGTTGAATGAGAATTCGACTTATCGGACTCATTTATTGGTGTAACTTCTTCATTATCTACGACAGTATCATGATATTCACTATTATTTTCTTGATGGCTACTGTTTCTATTCATTCGAATAATAACTGTCCTTCTTCATATATTATCTTCGTTGTATATATGCATTCACAATATAACCAAATTCTCAATCATCAGTGCAAATTACAACACTCTATCTTATTATAGTAACTGCGTACTCAGGCCTCGATAAATATAAATGCAAAAGCTTTTATTTTAAAGCAATCTCGTTATATTTTGCACTGTTGCTATATGTAGGAAGTTGAATATTGTGATTGCTATAGTTAATAAGAGTAGAATTTTAGTCATATGAAAATTCGTAGTATATGATACTATACTTTTATATAATATAAAAGCATATTCTATCGTATCTTAAACTTGACTATGAATTTTTATAAGTCTGTTAGTTATATACACCTTCAACAGGATCAATACTTAATAATACTAGCTCTATATTTCTTATCTGATGCCTTTGTAGAAAAGTACCTCTAAGTTATTTTGGCGCTCTTTGACTTCTACTTATATATCATATCTTATATTGTACAAATTAACAAATTATATCAAAAAGCTGTTACTTCTGATTTTGTTTCTTAAATTGAATCACAGCAATATTTTCTCCCTCCTTGTGAATTTGAGAACTAATTTTTATTGGATCATTCTGCTCAAATTCTAGTCCGAATAGTGCCTTCGGTTCATTTAATGATGTGCTAACTACTTTATTGGCTGGCATCGAGGATATTTTATTACTTCTCAGTTCTAACAACTTTATTGTACGATACGTTTCGTATAGAACGTTATGTGTATGATCTTTCAAGTCTTGTATGTGAGAACCAAAAAGTAGACCTTTAAGTATTACAAAATCTGAACAACGAACGTTCTCTACAATCAATTTCCCCCAATAATACTCTCTAATATGGAGAGTCTCATTATTGCTATTATCTGGTTTGTGTTCTAAATTGCAGCACGATATCGCAAATGGCAATACTTGATTGATATTCATGTGACGAAGAACCTTAAGAAAATAGTTATCTTTTATAGAAGTGAAAATATCGCCGATTTTATCCTCTCCAAAGTTGAAAATTTTAATGTTGTATTCTTTAAAAGCCCTCATTATTATCTGTCTATTATATTCCAGTTCCCTTGAACTTAGAATATCAGCTTTGCCTAGAACCGGTATGATGTTAACTTTAGTACATATTTTCTTTAGTATATCTACATCAAACTCTTTGAGTCCCCTTAAGTTCGGTTTGATGAAATATATACATGCATGAGGTCGAGTGTCATGTGTTTTGGTTTTCCTTTGAACCTGCTCCTCATCTTCTATGAACATATCAAATTGTGACTCTAGATACTCATTAATTATATAGGAAGTATTCTCATTATTAAAACCATCTCCAAATCCTTCAAAAGTGACCAAATCCAGTAAAACTGGAGCTAATTCATCATTACTCAAGTCCAAATGTTTTTTTACTAGTTGTAGTTTAGGAGGAAGATGCGCATACTTTGGATCCTCCAGAATATTTCTTTCTTCATTAAATAATTCTCCACTACAAAGATTGTTAATAAAAGTAGATTTGCCTGATCCTCTTTCACCAAGAATTAATAGACACAGTTGAATTGGTTTTTTGGCACACTTATTTCTCCTTAGTTCAATAACATTGACTGTATGGGAGCTCATGGGTCTGGAAGAGCGGCTATGTGTATCAACGATAACCATTTAAGAATATTTATTTCATACAGTATGTGGCATTGATTAACTATTATTTATCGAAACAGTCTATACAAGTACAGATTGGAGTATCACCCCATAAATACATAGTCATGTTATTTAAGTATATTGTACTAGTGGATAAATATAGCTTAGCCTCTGACAGAATTAAAAAAAAAATTGAAGCAATATAAATGTTTTGTGTCAATAAAAAAAAAAAAAAAAAAAATTAATAAATAAAAAAAGTCTATTAAGAATTAATATTTCATCTAAATAGATGTGCGTAGTAATATACTTCATAATAATATTATGCTATGTAGTATGGTATTAGATATTAGTAGTTATTATTTATAGTTTTATGATGCAAGTGAGGTGAACATGAAATAGAGTTCATATAATACAAATCAAATAGAGGAAAAGGAAAAAAAAATAAAGGTAAAGAATTGAATTTAAAAAGATCATGTTGGAATTGACGTCTGGAATTCTATCGTCTCTAAACTAGCAATCATTGATTAAAGTTTGTTAGTGGGATAAATTGTTTGATATGTGAGTCGAGATTGTTCTTTCTACCATTTCAGCTTCCTAGTAGAAAAACGATATAGTAAGCGTTGATGGCATGCGTTATAAACTAATTTTCTATCGTTGGAATCCTTTCATAACTGACTTTATTGTCTGATGATATTACAACTTTTAGTTGACTTCTTTTATGAGGATATTTCTTTTGTTTTATTTCTTCTCTATAAGCTTCCACTATAGAAGCCACATTACCGTTTCTTGCGATGTTATCCAAGTCCTTCATAGTGTGACTAGCAGGTAGCAATCTTGGTGTGGCAATATGGTTCTCAACTTCCTCAATGTATTTTTCAGATACTTTTCTTTCAGTGGGGGATGATGACTTTCTGCTGGAGTTATTTGAGGTAGTGTTCATATTAGATTGCAGCTCACCATAATTCTTTGTATTCGAATTTTCAGACATGGTTTTAAGTGAATTATCCCATGCAGAAGTGCTTCTTGAAATTCTGCGTTTCTTGTGATCTTGGTGGTATTGCTTTTTAGTACTCTGTTCACTATTTTCTCTGAATAGTAACTTCTCAAATAAGGCAGCCTTGTCTCTCACATGTTTTGAGTTTCTTAATTTATCTAGCGAATCAGAAGAAGAGGACAGAGAGCTGGAGCCGGACGACAATGTCTCCGCGTTCAGAGCATCCTTGAAGGGACTCTCCGGTGTCTGAGGTCTCTTCCATTCTTGGTCCGTAAGAATAGGCTTATCTGAGAATATAGAGTCCGTGGAAGTTCTTGAATTATTAGAAGTGGCGGGAGACGTATTCTCTGAAGGTTGTTTGGAGGTCCTTGTGGTACTAGTTACCTTTGACCCGTCTTGGTGGATATCGCTTGTAACTTCTAGCTGTTCATTTGTAGAGCTATTATCGCTGCCATCAATAGCTATCTCCTGCTTATCAATTACCGTTTTGATCCCCTCTATGATAGCTTTATAAGTTACAGCGTCTTTATTACTAATAATATCAGTAAAGTTTCTTTTGTCTCCTCCATGGTAAAGACTATTCTTGGGTAAGACGATATTCCCATCCATATCTAGCTCATCTATTCTCCCCGAATGGCTCATAGATCGCGTAGCTCTTCTGGGGGCCTCTTGCAAGTTGAATTTCTTCTGTATATGTCTGAGAGACTCTATCACAGAAACATTATGTCTAGTGGTCATATTAAGTAAGAAATTCCTCCTGGTATCCAATATATCAAACACATCAGTGACAAGCCTACGCGTCCACCAGTTCGCTCCATTAGAACCCTTCACGTTGTTTCTATATATCATACTTTCATTAGACAGAGTTCGCAACATAGTACATGTCCTCCCAACATTCTCCAGGTCATCCCCACTAAGAAGTGACAATACTTTAAAAATTATATTAAGTGGTAAGTCAGCGAGACTCTGAGGTCTCATATAATGTTCAATATCACTATCCATTTTCCTACTCTCTTATTAATCTTGTTATATTTTTACTTGTCTTTTTATGTAGTTTCCTCCGGTACCTATATTTTATAACACAAGTATATGCCCTTCCGCCAAATTCCAAATAGTCTCAATCTCTATCCCATCAGATTTCCGATGACTATTCGAGAATTTGACAGTAATGAATATTTTAAGTGATGCTTTTGTTTGTTTATTTATTTCCCTTTGTTCCTCTGAGCTGCATCGCAGTAACTATGCAAAAACTTACCTTTGTGCGCCTTTTTCTATGTACATCATGTGATATTTACACTTTTGTGCGGTGGTTTTCTCCTCGATATTTTTTCACCTGCTTCAAAATTTTTTTTATGTGTAAAGGCTGAATTATTTTTATTCAACGCACAATTTTGCGTTCTAACATACGTCTTTATTATTACATTCATAGTATATATCATTATTTCAATTGTTGTTTAATTAGTGTTAACCAATTAGCTAAGAACGGTTTTTATCATAGGGGAGTAACTGTTTAAAAGAAAGAAAGAACAAACTAATGAAGTACCTGTGGGCATTAGCGTTGGTACCTGTTCATGCCCTTATTGGAGTGCCTGATGAGCTGGCTCAGCATTATGATCTTAAGGGGAAGGATAAATTCCACTGTATTAGTGATAAGTCCATTGTAATTGATGTTAGTCAAGTCAATGATGGTATATGTGACTGTCCTGATGGTTCTGATGAGGTGCTGACTGGGGCATGTAATGATTTATCGACATTCTACTGTCATAATGAAGGATTTATACCTAGGTATATATCTGGTAGCAAAGTTAACGACGGGTTGTGTGACTGTTGTGATTGTTCGGATGAATCCATGTCGCCAACGATAAACTGGAGAGGATTGACGTGTTCTGAAGTGGATAGTGAGTACCAATGGATGGTATCTAAGGAGCTGGAAAATTACCAAAGTGGTATCAAGGCATTACAAGAGTTCAATAAAGATGATTTGAAAGATGCTATCCCTGAAGACCAGAGACGTAGTAACGATGAGATTAATAAAGAGATAGAATCTGTTGGTAAAGAGATAGACTCTTCCATTGAGAGGCTTGAAAGAGAACAACAGAACTACATGGAGCGGTTACAGCTGAACGATCCTCTTGGTTATTCCTTCCTAGAGAGATTTGACCTTAAAGATATCACTGAACGCGTGAATGAAACATTTAACGTTGTAGTTATCAGGGTTGCTAATAGCTTCCAAGATATCAACGGTATCTTAGATCGTCTATCCAGGGAGTATGAAAGAAGTCTAAACGACAAAGCTGTTATAAGAAACGTTGATGCATATGAGAAATTTATCCGTAGTAAAGTGTTAGACCCGGTAACCATCAATGGTGAAGTAGAAAGTGAGCTCCGTGACCAGCTGATCGAGTATTTCAATGTCGATGTACCAAAACTATTCCTTGGAAAGGCAACCAAGGAACGTGATGCCGAATATGTCATTAACAAGTTTGACTTTGTCAAGAAGTTAATCGAGGGTAAGACTAACTACAGTGGTGAGATTCTGCATAAGGGATTAAAGAGACTATTAGAATTTATGAGTATGATCACGTCGCAATATAACGTCAACTTCCAGGACCCTGGTGTTCTTACTGCAGTCGATGCGTATAAGAAATACCTTGCCGAGAACATCGATTTGATAGAGAGGGATGGTGGGTTTGAAGTGGATGCCACGTTACAAAAGGATCTAGAAGAGATGCACAGGTGGGTCAGCAAGCACGCTCACGAGATCCTCAGCGGCAAGGACCACCTTCCAGAGGACATTGCTCAATTGAAAAGTCTACGTAACCAAGTACAGGCCCATGAGAAAGAGTTGCAGAAAATGGAGACCCGCGTTCAGAGACTCAAGGCTGAGCTGAGACTTAATACCCTCGACGCAAACGACGAGCGTTCCCAATTCATACGCACACTAGCCAAGATAAACGACCAGTACAACGGATGCATTGAGTCTTCTGTGGACCAGTTCAAGTACATCATCTGCTTCAAGTCCACCGCAGAGTCCCCAGAGACGGAGGACTACACCCACGTGAGCGGTATCATCGTGCAAAAGGAGCGTGAAGGAACAAACGAGGTCGTTCTGGGCCAATTTGACGAGTCACACATCAACCAGCTACGCTCGGTGGAGGCCCAGGAGCTCTTTGAACAAAAACTAGAGAGTGTCTACCCTGACCTTTCTATCTACCCGCACATGCGTAACGAAACTTTACTAAGAAAAGACGGACAACCCGAAGAAGAACACACGTACCTATACGGGAACCTGTACGAGATGAACCAGCCACTTGCACTAGGGTTTGACCAGGGTACGAAATGCTGGATGGGGCCCTCTAGATCGGTCTCACTGACACTACGTTGTGCTGAGAGGTTCGAGGTTTTGTCAGTGACTGAGCCTAACTTGTGTGTCTACCAAATGACGCTGGCCGGTCCGCTCGGTTGTAGACCAGGATACGAGTTCCACAAGGCTTGAGTCCCTTAACAAATACCGAATACCCTAAAAAAAAAAATATTAAAAAAAAAAATATTAAAAAAAAAAATGTCGTGCGGTATTTTGTCTACCATAAACTGTTAAATTAAATCTCGGAGAAAACGCCAAAAAATAACAGAAATAAAAACTAAAAATGCCGCACATAGTGATAGAACACGAAAGATAATGTATAGAATTCTTTTTTTTTCATTTTTTTAAGTAATCACATACGTTCCAAATACACAAAACACCGAAAACGCGAAAAACCAACTTTTTTTCTTCTTCTCTCTTCCCCTATCTACGTATAATTCTACGAAGATAAAAAAAAAGATACCGAGATTAAAAACAAACCAAAAAAAAATAAAGGGCGAATGTAGAGAACACCCTGGAATGATTGGTAAGGGGATTTACCCATCCTAGAAACCCTCGCAGAACTGTTCTTTGGAACCAAAAAAAAAATAAAAATAAGAAGAAGGGCGAGATCTCCCTTTCGTACCTACGGGGTGTGTACTCCAAAGAAAACTCCTAACTTACCGGTGTGTTCTACGGTATATTCTGTACAATATGAAGTACAAGAGTATGAAAAAGGAGAATTCCCTATATATATATATTTTTTATCTGTGTTGATGTGTTGATCTAATGTCCGGGAAATCCTCTATTATTTTTCTGCAGCGTAAACCAAAATGGCTCATCGAAAGCAATTAAAAAAAGACCTAAGAAGGGCTTCTTCTCTTTCTCAGGGCTCAGGGGAAAATCATTGCGTAATACCATTAATAGTATTATAAAATAAAATTTTTTTTTACTATATAAGCTAATGATCGATGGGGAGGAGAGGGAAAAGTATATTGAAGAAAAAATAATACTTATTTAATAGCAATAAAAAACAATATACAATAAAACAATATACAAATCAACTATAAAAATATGTTTGACAAGAAAGAATCGAAGACGAAGTTTGCGCATGTGAGGGAAGTACAGGTGAAGGATCCTATTTTGAATGATCAGAAGAACCACGGGCGTAATAGCGACAGTTTTACTATTATCAGTGATGTTTCGCAGTTGGAGTGGTTTTTCAACGGTGAAGGTGCTAAGAAGAAGAAAGGTTCTGGTTTGTTGAGGGCTGTTAAGCAGACAGTCGAGACTAAAGTCGAGACCCAGACATTGTATTTTGCGGACACAAAAACTAAGAAGTGTGGGTTCGTGCAGTTACTCTACTCTAGTGTGTTAGGAGGTCTATATAAGGGATTCCAGCTAAATTTCAAGGTTTTCAGTTGTGTGGAGGAGGAGATCAAGTGTGATGTGTGGGAGAGTTTCAAGTTGGAGGATGTTACTACCTTCGATGCACTAAAATTTGTGTCCAAGAATGTCACCTTTGAATTCGAAGATGTCGAGTTTAGAGATGATGTCTTTGATAAGTTTGCTGTTCTGCATATTACTGTGAACGTTGCAGACTCGAATAATAACGTTAAGGATCTAGCGTTAAAGCTGGACATTGATCTCTACCCAGGCTATATGATCAACCCTGACGGCTGTAACTACTTCCTAGATAAAGCAGTGTCAGAGAGTAAGATTCACCAACACGAGTCTACAAAGATGATTAGACACGTTTTCATCCCAAAGGGTCAAGCTTCTGGTAAAATCTCGTATAAGAGACTCGATGAGACGAGCGGCAAATACGTAGACTTTGATATCGCCTTGAAAAAAACGCCAGTGGTATATGTTGACGCGGTACAAGGTTTACAACCAAACAAAGCTGCCTCACGTTGGAATTTCTGCTGGTTCCAGAGTGAAAACCATTCTACCTTAACCATGGAATTCACCACAACCCCGGAACACGGAAGTAAGACAATGACATTGTGGTCAACTTCTGATGGAGAGCATGGTCTAAATTTCATTGGTTCTAGTCTAGAGAAGAACAAAGTAACATTTACTAAGACTAAGACTGATAAAGAGAATGGCTGGAAGTATCCAGTCGGTATTAAGTTCCCTGCAGGTTATCAAGAGGATCACCTAAGACTAATCAATAGATACGATGTGTTAGGTGAGCTACCTGGTGTAGTGAAATCTGTTGCACAAAACATTGCTCATATTAAACCATATATTTACCAGTACTGTCAAGAGTCTGAGTACAAAGGTGAAAAGGGTATTTCCATTATTGAAAGTACTTTCATCAGTTGAATAAGTTTTTTTTTTTTTTTCCTTATTAAAAAGAAATAAAGGAATCACAACAAGAATTCAAAGAAGAATTACTTCTTTTTATGAGAGGAAATCGGATCCTCTCTTGTATGTGTGTGCTTCCATTATTATATTTGCCAACCATCTATTTTATTTTCCTTTTTTATTCCTAATTTTTTTTTCCCCTGCCCCTACATTAACTTAATTCTTACATTTTTATTTTTATTTCACATCCACTAATACTAATCCGTAATCAATTTATTTATATAATCTAATTTTAATCACTATATTTTTACTTCAACTAACAAGAATCAAAATTGCAAACCTTTATAAATAAGTGTAATTAGATCATGTGAAACATCAGCTTATACGGTCTCCTATTCACTATCAAATATATCTCTTACAGATCGAGAACGGGCGAGAGAAAAAAAGAAAGAAAGAGGCATTTTCCAGAACGTTCTTGTGATGTATCACTATAAACGTAAACTATCATTACCCTCTCCTTTCGTTACCAAAAAAATAAAAAATTCTATCAAAAAAAAACAGATACAGGATACATGTCATCTATTACGTAACCTCGAAGGGCTTGCCTCTGAAAAAAGAAAGAAATGAACAGGGAAAAATATATCTCTGCTACAGCTGTTTCTACGATGAAATTTTTATTTGTTCTGTTTGTTGTAGTTTTGTGTTTAACTGTGTGAGCTCTTTTATTTTTTCTCTATTGTCTCTCTCACTTTGTTAAATTTTCATTCAATATTAGGAGACTTCCTCTTTCTTTTGAAATTATTTTAATTGTATTCTATTTGTTTTTTGTTTTTTTTGCCATCCATTTCCTTTGATTCATTGCTTTATAAGTAGAAAGCTTTTTTTATTTTAACATTCTATTTCTGAATCTTTATATTGTGTCAAGTTTTTTGTTTTATTGAAGTAAAAAAAACAAAAACATAAACAAAAAAACCAATATAATTATATTTATAGAGAGATGTCTTCCAAACGTATTGCCAAGGAATTAAGTGATTTGGGTAGAGACCCACCTACTTCATGTTCTGCTGGTCCAGTAGGTGACGATCTATACCACTGGCAAGCATCTATAATGGGCCCACCAGATTCTCCATACGCCGGTGGTGTTTTCTTCCTATCTATCCACTTCCCAACAGACTACCCTTTCAAACCACCAAAGATTTCCTTCACAACTAAGATCTACCACCCTAACATTAACGCCAACGGTAACATCTGTCTGGATATCCTAAAGGACCAGTGGTCTCCAGCACTAACTCTATCCAAGGTTCTACTGTCCATCTGTTCTTTGCTAACAGATGCTAACCCAGACGATCCTTTGGTTCCAGAAATCGCACACATCTACAAGACTGATAGATCCAAGTACGAAGCTACCGCTAGAGAGTGGACTAAGAAGTACGCTGTATGAAAACTGGAAGAGCAATATTAATATAAAAATAAAAACAAATCATCCGTATATATATGAATATAAATAAAGAATAAATAAACATTTAAAAAAAAAAACATAAAAAAAAAGAACAAGAGGCATAACACTTAGCATGATGGTATTCATAACACAATATATATCTTTGATTGGATAATAAAAAATATCTAGTATATTCTTTATTAAAGTTTTAATTGAAAATATAGTTATATTTGTCCAAAAAAGATTCTGCCAAAAAAGAAATATCTCCGCGACGGGGAATTGAACCCCGATCTGGCACGCGACAAGCGCCCATTCTGACCATTAAACTATCACGGATTTGTAATTTCGTTGTCAGACTATTGCAGTTTGGTGTTTTATGACCTAAACTGCATATCATATTTCTGTGATTTTACTTTTTTCATTATCGTTAAAATTATGTGTATGGGTGTAGGGAAGGGGAATTTAGTATTACGATCACATATCATTTCTTGTACTAAATTTACTTTTACTACCAGGGTTAATATTATCATTGAAGCTAACTGGCAATATAACAGCGCAGATATTCACTATTTTCCTTTTCCTTTTTCTTTTTAAAATAGTATTGCCATAGTGATGACTAAACCTGAGGAAAAAGTAGTTAAACAGGAATTTGATGTACATACCATTGAGAAAATTCCTACAATAGAAGACTATAAAGCCCCAAAGTATCCTATTGTATTGTGCCATGGTCTATCGGGTTTTGACAAGCTTATCCTTATACCATCTGTGTTTAAATTGACTAGGTTGTTAACTAGTAGTATACACCTCAATAACTCTGACCATTTCCTAGAAGGAGGTGATCAAGACTCAGAAATACGTGAGAAGAATCTGTTGGAAATTGACTACTGGATAGGTGTAAAAGAAATTTTAGAAAAAAATGGTTGCCAAACGATAACTACTAAAGTTCCAGGATTTGGGAGCATTGAAGAGAGAGCTTTGGCTCTGGCAGCTTCTATAGAGAGAGAAGTAGCTAAACTCCAGGAAAAGACCCCACCACCGAGAAATATTTTTGGGTTCAGAACCAAAACCAAAGTTAACTTACTGGCACATTCTATGGGCGGCTTAGACTGTCGATATCTAATTGCAAAAATGCCTAAACGAAATTATGAGGTTGCAAGTTTGACTACCATATCTACCCCGCATAGAGGGTCTGAAATGGCTGATTATGTAGTCAACTTATTTTTAGATTTAAAGCCAACAAACATCGAATCGTCTAATATCTGGCTGCCGACCTGTTTCTACCAACTAACTACGTCTTATATGGCATATTTCAACCAGCTGATTAGAAATGATCCCAAAGTAAAATATTTTTCTTATGGATCATATTTTGAGCCAAAATGGTATAACGTTTTAGCTTGGCCATGGAAAGTAATAGCTAAAGCAACAAATGGTGATTTGAATGATGGTCTAGTAACAATAAAGAGTAGCCAATGGGGAAAATATGAAGGTACTTTAAAGAATGTTGATCATTTGGATATCATAAACTGGAAAAATAAACTGCAGGATGACTTATTTAAACGATTCCCAAAAATTGGCTATGAAACCGTTAATGTCCTTGATTTCTACTTACAAGTCACGGATAATCTGGCCAGAAATGGCTTGTAACATGACAAAGCTATTCCACTACGTATTTTTTAAGTATGTAATCTAGATGGTAAAGATTGTTTAAAATGTAAAAGGATATGATATGATGACTTATTATAATATATATATTCTATATGGTTTTCGTTATACATTATAAGGGACTGAAAGCTCACAACTCATCGTCCAGATGATTCTCATTATTTTTATGTTCGGAGCGCTCTGCTGCTTGAAGGTTTTCATTAAGATTTGTACTTTCAATTTCAATACGTTTGCTTTCTAGAATCTCTCTCTCAAGTCTCTCTTTCTCAAGACGCTCTTTCTCAAGTCGCTCTCTTTCTAAACGTTCGTGACGTTCTCTCTCGTGATGCTCTCTTTCTTGACGTTCTTTTTCAAGGCGCTCTCTTTCTAACCGTTCTCTTTCCAACCGTTCATGAAGCTCTCTTTCTAACCGTTCTCTTTCCAAGCGTTCATGACGCTCTCTCTCGCGACGTTCTCTTTCCTGATGCTCTTGTTCTTGACGCTCTCTTTCTTGACGCTCTCTTTCTTGACGTTCTCTTTCTTGACGTTCTCTTTCCTGACGTTCAAGTTCATGACGTTCTCTTTCCAAACGTTCATGCCGTTCCCTTTCATGACGTTCTCTTTCTAGGTGTTCTCTTTCCAGGCGGTCGTGAAGCTCTCTTTCTTGGCTTTCTCTTTCTAAACGTTCCTTTTCTTCGTGTAACTTTTCCTCACGATCCTTAGCTATCTGATCTTTATCTACTGAGTTTTCAGCATCTTCATTATTCTGTAAGTTCTTAACTTCTTGTAGAGAGTTTGAGTCACTGATTTCTTGATTTGGATTTTGGTCTTCAACGTGATCCCCTTCATCAGTTATACTTTCTAAGATATCTTGCTTATTACTTAATTCCTCACTCAATTTACGGGAAAACTTTTGATGCTCTTTTTCAATCTGATCCTGCAAAGCTTCAAACTTCTCGTGCTCCATTTTATTCTCTTTAAAGTGTTCTTCGTTACCACTTGGTGAATTATCTGCATTGTTATGTGGTTTTTCTCCGTTTATTGGTTTGGAGTCGTGTTCATTATCTCTCGGGAAACTCAAATCATGTTCGTCGTCGATAAATGGTTTTTGAATATCATTTGTTTTCAGTTGTTGATTATCGTTCATAAGTCCTTCGGCTTCTTGAATATGGCTTTCTAAAAATTCTTTACTATTAATGTCATCAATGTCATTCTCTTCATCATCAATGTCATTTTCGAAATCTGATAAATTTTTATTGTTCTTCAATAAATCCGGATATCTACCGGCTTCACGAACTTTATTCAATAGATATTCAACGTTTTCGATAGAGAGATCATCTAAGTTGATTACATTATTTTCGCTAGGAACTAATTTATCCTTTTCCCCTGTATGGGATAAGTTCGGAGAAGACCGAGTTTTCTCATTTGAATAATTTTCGAAATTGCCATCTTCATCAAATCTGGCAGATCTATCGATTAGTAAATGAGCCATTCTAGAACCATCTACTGTCAATTTAACAGAATTGATATAATTACCGTTCATATCAATAATATCACAACTCCAAGTATAAGTTGCATCTAGTTTTAGTTCACCCCCATCAGGTGCATTAACAAGTTTTAAACCTATCAATCTGTTTATCACATCACTCACCATAGTGTATACCTTTTCAGAAGGAAGTGGGGACGTGAGGCCATCCACAGTTCCGTTACCAGTATACATTAGCATTGCCTTTGACAAGCCTGCACCTTCAATTGGGTCTAAGTAGTAGAACTGGTTAGCGATGTAATTGAAATCATAGAGAGAGACCATTTCAACTATGGATTCAGATTCGAGACTCTCGTGGTTTTTATGGCAAATAATAGGTAACGCATTCTTTTTATCATGACCCTTAGATAATAAGTCAAGAGAACATAATTCCGGAATAATAATTTGGGCTTCGTATTGACACGTCATAGTTTCTCTAGTCCATTGTAGAGAAGCGCTAGTCATTGAGTTACCGCAAACATACTGTACTTCGACTAATCTGCCACTTCCTGTGACATCACACACGTCACCGCCCCTTATAATCTCACTGATATAGTAACCGTAGTCATCAAAGAGCAATTGTAACTCTCTATCTTCTTGGTCAGAAGCACATCTTCCTAGCGTGTAAACAAGAGATGATTGGGATAACTCCTGAGTCAACCCATTAAACTGAATAAAGTCATTCCCACCACAGTATTTGTACGACCAAAACCCGCTCTGACTCAATACGCATTGATCATTGAGATGTTTATCAATTATCTTCACACCGGCTTCTAATGTATCACCTAATCGTCTCTGCATCTCTGGGTCCTGTAATGGTTGCGGTTGTGATTCATGAATCTTGGTAACATTTGGCATGTAGCATTGGACATCACCCCCGAGTGCTATCACGTCACCATTACTCAATGCTGTCTTATTTTTCGTCACGCTGTGCTCCCATATACTTTTATTCACATAACTCACCAGGAATTTATCCGATGTAGTGGGATCTTCTATCGGCAGTAGGTAAGATGTCACCACAGGCAGTACTGCCAGAAGGAATATTGGCAGCACCATTTCTTTTTATATGTTAGTTAGTTTTGTTGTTGGTATAACTTTATCTATTAAACAAATACTAAAAGGTATCTCTAAATAACAGCACAGCATATAATAAATGAGTACTGCAATGTGGTTATGCTCTTGAGCATATATCTGGTCTTCTAGTAAGTACCCGGGTCAACCCTTTTTGTACAGGACTTTCCAAAATCTAAAAAGTTACCCGGGTTTACGTTGAATCCAAGCAAAAAAATACGCTAACAGAGCAAAAAGGTTACACTTTGGGATTGATTGACGGTAGAAGTGACCCTGTAAGGCATAAGGGTAGTTTTACTTATAGCTTTGAGAAGTGTAGTATTATCTTTGACAGTTCTTGATATTATAATTAGCAAAGATAAAAGGAAAGAAAAAGGAAGGATATAGTACAGGGTTTTACTTAAAGGATGGTTTCTCTGAAATTGGTACAGTTAGGTCTATTATTGGCGTGTGCAAGAGGTGAGGTATATGACTTGTTTGCTAAGGATGTTGACAGTGGTGAGAAGTTTGGTATAGGACATGTCGCTGTTGATGATGATACACATAATGTAACAGAGGTTTCACTGGATAAATTCAAGCACCTAAATGGTGTGTACTGTTTCGGTGCGCAGTCTACCAGTTTCGAGAACGATTGTTTCTCGTACCTCCGTGTTGATCCCAAGAAGAACAGTTACTCTTTGGCCATTGATATGCATGGTGAGAAGCTGGAAGGGTTCAGTTTGTTTAGGGAAGAGGACAGTGGTGAAGAAGTATCTGCTAAGGTAAGGAAACCAGTCCTAGCCCCACAACCACCTGCAATCAAGCTGAGAAAGAAGACCATGACGTATGCGGAGAAGAAGGCCGAGAGTAAGCTAGAAGCCGTACAGAAACACGGAAAGGAAGCTGATGATGTCGAGACGGAAGAGGATCAACGAACTTTCATTGAAAGAAACTGGAAGAAAATGCTAATTGGGTTCCTAATATATAACGGTGTTGTAGCATATGCCAAACAGCAACAGCAACCACAACAACAATAGTCCCTAGATCAGAATAGACTTACATGTTGTTGCGAAAGCATCATCACTATAATACATAGTTTTCGAATACATACAAAGAGTAGGGTAAGTAAATTATCTAAATTATACTGCTTCTGCTCAATTTTCTGTGCATAGATTAAAAAAAAGTGAAATTTCAAGGGACCGTTTTTTTTGCATTTCTGCAGTCGTTTCTGTGTATAAAAACATTCCTTCGAAATTTTGTGGACCGGCTTCGATGCATTTTAGGGTAGATAGCCTAGAAACCCTCGTAGCCTGGCCTATTAAATTACGTGGACTAAAAAAATATTCGAAGAGAAATAATAGAAAGAAAAAAAAAGAAATTTTTTAATGATCTGCAGCTATGTACAGGGTTTTCTGGGGCATATGAAAGCTATTTAATTCAGCGTAATAGAAGAGATTACAGATTGCGTATAGCCTATATAATATAATATAGGGAAGATAACGAATTGCATTATTAGTCGTTTTTTAATAGCAAGGTCTAATTATCTTAATATCTCGATTAAAGGTATTTCATAATCTCAACAGTATTTCATATCTCAATAGAACTTCAAAAAATTTGTATTGAAAACAAATAATAGTTTCTTTAAGCCAAAAGAAAGAAGAACACAGAAAAAAAGAGATGGATAGGTTCAAGCTAGGTGCTTTTGGGAAACATGTTGCTAACAATATCAATCCAGCTAATTTAGTGAACCATATTTCTCATACCAATAGTAATGGTGATTTAGAAGGATTGAATGAATCTGAAAAGATTTTTGATGAGCCACGTATGGATGTGCAGTCGGCACATAGTATGCAATCAGGGCCTAGTGTGCAATCCCACAATTCTATGGAGAAGGTATCACCATATGCTACTCATACAACGCCTTCACATAGGGGAACATTTAGTCACATGCAGATGCATGTGGCCAATAGTCCGAATAATAGCTATGCTTTGGCCAATGTGGTGGCTGTTAACCCCAATTCCTTCCCTAACAACTCATACATTGTTGTTGATAATCTGTTTGTATTCACTACGAGACATTCTCCAGAGGTTGCTCCTCAGAACATTGGTTTCAATGGTAACCAGAGAACCTGGGGTGGTTGGTCTCTGAACCAGAGTGTTGTAGTACAACCGTTTGATCTCTTGCGACACACCGGTAAAAGGACATACATTGGGAATATGGATGTTGAGATATCCTTCAGATCTAGAGGTAAAGCTGTTAATACCAAATTTGATCAAGCTGATTTATCAAGGCATTTCCTCAAGACTTTCGAAACACAGGTCTTTGCCCCAACACAGTACTTGATTTTTGAGTATAAGGGACATGTTTTTGATGTAAAGATTAGGGGCTTACAAGCTATAGATATTGGTGAAGTCCAACCAAATTTGCAAATGTCTTCTAATATTGAAACTAAGAGTATTTTGACTAACCAAAGTAAAATATTCTTCTATAAAGGGCGTGATGGCTTAGTAAACTTGTCAGCAAGTGCCACTTTGCAAACTACCAACACTAATGCTGTCATTCGTCCAGACTTTAAATTTGAAGATTTAGGTGTTGGTGGTTTAGATAAGGAATTTACTAAGATTTTCAGAAGAGCGTTTGCTAGTAGAATCTTTCCACCGTCTGTCATTGAAAAGCTTGGTATATCACACGTTAAGGGTCTATTGCTACATGGTCCTCCGGGTACTGGTAAAACTCTTATTGCAAGGAAAATTGGAACAATGCTTAATGCGAGAGAACCTAAAATTGTCAATGGTCCGGAAATTCTAAGTAAATATGTTGGTTCTTCTGAGGAAAATATCCGTAACTTATTTAAGGATGCTGAGACGGAATATCGTGCCAAAGGTGAAGAATCATCGCTTCATATTATTATTTTCGATGAATTGGATTCTGTCTTCAAGCAAAGAGGTTCTAGAGGAGATGGTACTGGAGTTGGTGATAATGTTGTGAACCAGCTGTTAGCTAAAATGGATGGTGTAGATCAACTAAATAATATTCTAGTTATTGGTATGACCAACCGTAAAGATTTGATTGATAGTGCACTTCTACGTCCGGGACGTTTTGAGGTCCAGGTTGAGATTCATTTACCAGATGAAGAAGGTAGAGCTCAAATTTTTGAAATTCAAACTAAAAAGATGAGGGAGAACGGTATGCTAGCTAATGATGTTAACTTAAAGGAACTTGCCGCTTTGACGAAAAACTTCTCTGGTGCAGAGATTGAAGGTTTGGTTAAGAGTGCAAGTTCATTTGCTATTAACAAATCAGTTAATATCGGTAAAGGTGCTACTAAATTAAACCCAAAGGATTTGGCTCAGTTAAGAGTCACTAGGGAAGAGTTCCTGAATGCCCTAGAAGAAGTTACTCCGGCATTTGGTGTTAGTGAAGAAGATCTGAAAAGTTGTGTTGAAGGTGGTATGATAAATTACTCAGAGAATATTGATAGCATATTAAAAGATGGTGCAAGATATGTTCGTCAAGTAAAAATGAGTGATCGTTCTCGTCTTGTATCTCTATTGATACATGGTCTTCCTGGTTCTGGTAAAACAGCACTTGCTGCAGCCATCGCATTAAAATCTGAGTTCCCTTTTGTTAGGATGATATCTCCTAATGATATTGCGGGAATGTCTGAAACAGCCAAAATCGCTTATATTGATAACATATTCAGAGATGCGTATAAATCGCCGCTTAACATTCTTGTTATAGATTCCATTGAAACATTGGTTGACTGGGTGCCTATAGGTCCTAGGTTTTCGAACAATATCCTTCAAGTTCTGAAGGTTGCTTTAAAAAGAAAACCTCCTCAGGATAAAAGATTGTTGATTTTGACGACAACCTCGAACTATTCTGTCTTAAAACAAATGGATATATTAAGTTGTTTTGATAATGAAATTATGGTACCAAATGTCACTAACCTGGATGAATTGAATAATATTATGATAGAGTCTGAATTCCTAGATGATGCGGACAGGGTTAAGGTTATTAATAATCTTGCCAGAATGAAGCCAGTGCTGGACATAGGTGTTAAGAAGGTTTTGACAAACATTGAGACTGCCAAACATGATGATGATCCAGTCAATGAGTTTATAGAACTACTATCCTATAGCTAGGTCTAATGATATTAGAATTATAGACAAAATTCATGTTATTTTAATTTGTGTTTTCTTATTTGGGAGAATAATGTTTGTTTGTTTTGTATAATAATTGATTAAACTTACATGGTATTCATACTTGTATTTGAATAAGAAAAGTTATACATATGAAAATTTCTTGTACGGGATATTTTATATTTTTTTATCTTGATTTATTAATATATTTACTTTATGACGTTTCGAAAAAAAATTACAAATATAACAGCTAATGTGTTGAACTAAAAGTCTTGTTACTTTTTTTTTAATGTTTAGATGATTGGCACATTTAGACCAGATAAATGCTTAATCAAATAACAAAAGAAAAAAATAGAACTTATGCAGAATTGAAAATATTAAAACAAATGTTTTGAAAATAAAACGTTTACTATGTTTTACCTTCAACTTGTTTTTCTTAACTCATTAGAGTTGTTTTATTGATGCGTTTCGTTTGAATTATTAGATTAATCAACAAGAATGATAATAATAATAATAATAATGGAAATAATAATCTGATGCATCAGCCGATCATAGTAAAGCAACAGCGACGGCAGCAAAAGCACCGAACAAAGAGGAACCTTGTAGAGCCTCACCGATAGCTGGAGCAGCAGCCTTAGATCTAGAAGAAGAAGAAGAGGCAGAAACAGAAGCAGAGGAGGCAGAAGCAGAAGCAGAGGAAGCAGCAGAGGAAGCAGCAGAGGAAGCAGCAGAGGAAGCAGAAGAAGATCTGCTGGAAGCAGAAGAAGAGGCAGAAGAAGATCTGGAGCTCAAGCTGACGGAGCTGGAGACAGCACCGTTCTTACAGACGAAGTTGTCACCTTGGATACCACCCTTGGATTGCAACTTCTTGAATGGGTCACAGGAGAAGTTGCTAGCCTTAGTTTCGATATCAGCACCACCTCTGACAGACTTTAGAGAGGACATGTCCAACTTAGAGAAGTTACCGGTAACGATCAAAGCACCACCGATGGTTTGGACGTTCTTGAAGGTGCTCAAGTCTGTTAGTTGGGTGTTGTTAGCGATGACCAAAGCACCACCGATAGTGGTCAAGTTAGAGAAAGAGACGGAATCCAAGTCATCGTTAGAGACAATGGAGAAGGATTGGCCGACGGACTTCAAGGAGTCGATTTCCAAGGAGGAGATGGAGTTGTTGATGAAACCTAGGGAAGCGTTGACAGCCTCTAGAGACTTGAAGGAGACGCTGTCGACGTCTCTCAAGGTAATGTTGTTAGCCCATAGCAAGTCATCGAAGGACAAAGTAGATTGGTCACCGTTGAAGGAGAATTGCAAGGAGTCGTTAACGGTCTTGACGCTGGACTTCAAAGAGGTCAAGTATCTGTTGTTGTTGATGTTGAAAACGCTGACTTCTTCCAAGTCAGAGAAACCGTCGATGGATTCCAAAGAGGTATCGGAGATCAGGATATTGTTAGCAGACTTCAAGTTAGAAGTGAATACGGACAAAGCTGGCAGAGTGATCAACTCAATGGAGTCGACTTCTTCTAGGGAACCGAAGGATGCTGTGGTCAAGATGGTCAAACTTTGCATGGACAAAGTACCGGTAACCTTCTGTAGACTGTCGGCAGCAAAAGAACCCAAAGAGGTAGCGTTATTGATCTTCAGAGAACCGTAGATAGCCTTGACGTTAGCCAAAGCAGCGTTACCTAGAGAACCAGTGATCTCAATGTCACCAACAATGTTTTCACATTGGGACAACTTATCCAAATCAGTCTGGGCAGTAGCCTTAGCAGCATCAGAAAATGAACAAGCAGAAGGAACTTGTGGAACAGTATCATTAGCACCAAAGACAGCACCAGCTAGTAGAGCAGCAGCAAGAATATTCAATTGCATCGTTGTTTTTTTTTTGTAATGTTAATTATATTAATTATCGTTTTTTTTTTTTGTTGATGGTTTTTTTCTTTCTACCAAATGAATCATTGTTTATTCTTTTTTATATAAAACAAATAATATCTAATCCTTTATATACTTTTTTTTTTTCACTTTGATTCACTTCTTTCTAATATTACAAAAACTGACTTCATTGTTCTAATAGAGATGGCTTGTTCAATTATTGACAGCATACTAAATATAGTAGTCCTTCAAGTTAGGCCCCACTTTGCACTTGTTGTATTCAATTAAATTATTATAACCCAGCCATGTAGTACTCCGCAATAGTTTTTGTCCTCGATACCCGAAACGGTAAAAATTAAAACTCAATATTAATAAAGAATGAGAAATAGAAGCCGTAGCAATCATAAACCAGAAAACCAGAAAAAAGAAGCCGTAGAAGCCAATGTAGTGAGAAACCTAATTGTAGAAGCCTAAGAAGAAGAAGCTTAAGAAGTAGAAGCAAAGGGCAAAAAGGCGATGAATTTTAATGTCACAGCCATTTTCTTTTTTTTATAATTTCTTCTGTATTAAATTGCAGAGGGGTTTCATTGTATTACTTTTCTTTTAAACAGGTAGAGAGAGAGAGAGGAGGTCTCCTCCTCTCTCTCTCTTTCTCTCTCTCTCTTTGCTGTTAGTTCTGCTGTTAGTTCTGCTATAGATGTAGGAGTAGCTCTCATTGTATTATAGTACCGGTGAGTAGAAAAAAAAAAAGCAATACCAAATTCTAAAGTAGTCAAAATTCCACGCTATACTGGTCTCCTCCCACTTCCCGCCCCACCACCTGCCAAACCTACCAAACCTACCCTCCAAAACCGTATATCACTATATAACTATCTACGTATCTTACCCGGATAATGATAAATTTCACCAGAGCAGATTATAAAAAAAAAAGAAGAAAGGACCTCCCTTTTGTGAACATCCTGAAGAAAGACCTAGATACGCCCGCACCGAGTACCCAATAATGCTAAATAAATATAATAAATAAATAAATAAAAAAAAAATTTGCCTCCTTCAACACTCACACTGCACCGGGTGGGAAAAGATGGAAGATCACCTCTTTTACCCCCTCGTCTCATCATACTGACACACACACATATACACATACACACACACACACACACACTGAGAACTTCACAAACTCTCTAAAGGATATAACGATTCATAAAAATAAAAACCATATGTTCAATAAATAAGTTCAAACTAATAACAAAAAATAGTAAAATTACCCAATATCTAAGAAATATTTTTAAATAATAAAATAAAAATATTAGAAAATAAAGAAATAAAACCCATTAAGAAATAAAAAAAATAAAAAAGGAATACTAAAATAAAGATGAGTGGACGTAAGAGTACTGCTGCTAGTTTGCTGCTACGACAATATCGGGAGTTGACAGATCCTAAGAAGGCTATTCCTTCTTTTCATATTGAACTAGAGGATGATTCTAACATATTTGTGTGGAATATTGGGGTTATGGTGCTGAACGAGGACTCTATCTACCATGGGGGTTATTTCAAAGCACAGATGCGGTTCCCTGATGATTTCCCGTTCTCGCCACCTCAGTTCCGTTTCACGCCTGCCATATACCATCCAAACGTTTATAGAGACGGGAGACTATGTATCTCCATTCTTCACCAGAGTGGAGACCCTATGACGGATGAGCCTGATGCGGAGACGTGGTCTCCAGTACAGACCGTGGAGAGTGTTTTGATCTCCATCGTGTCATTGCTAGAGGATCCAAACATCTCCTCGCCTGCAAATGTTGACGCTGCAGTTGATTTCAGAAAGAACCCCGAACAGTATACACAGCGCGTGAAGATGGAAGTCGAGAGGTCGAAACAGGATATTCCTTCAGGGTTCGAGATGCCTACCTCAGACACAGCTTACTTGTCGCAGAGCAAACACGACAGTAGCCATGATCCACATAGCACACAGAAAGACATGTCCGAGAACTTCTGGTACGATAGCGACATGGACGAAGAGGATGACGTGGGTAGCATTGATGACGACTCCATGGGTTATAACGACGACGATTTATATAACTATCAGACCTACAGGAACAGGAATGCGGGTGACGATGATGATGATGAACATATTGAATTTGAAGATGATGAAGAGGACAGTGCAGATAATGATAGCGTAATGGATAGAAAGCAACCACATAAAGCGGGAGATGAAAGCGAAGACGTAGAGGAGGTAGAAAAGATTATCAAGAAATAAGAAGGGAAATTAAACTATTAATAAAAGATAGCCGTTCTAGATTTTTCATTATTTTGTTTTTGATGTTTGTCTTGGTTTCTCAAAACTTCCATTCTTTTTTCTGAATAATAATCATATACTACTACTTCTTTGCTTGTGTACAAAGAGAGGTATAAATTTTAAACAAAATGAAAACAAAAATGTTTTATGCATAATCAACTTTCCTAACTCCCCAAAATAGAACTTCATAAAATAAAGAAAGATACAAATCTTAACTAAGAAGAGAAATCTAAAGTATTTTTTAAAGAACTCTTTCTTATGTTTTTGAAGACCGCATATTATATTTTAGACTAACGAAGAAAACGCTTCAAGTACACATCTATTTGCTCTTATCCCTTTTTTTTTTTCATACCATTTTATATGAGCTTCCCTATCATGTTCTTTTTTTTTTTTTAATCATTATTGCATCAGCTAAATTATATTTTTTTTATTATTAATCCACATCCTTTACTTTTCTATTAATCCACATCCTTTTACTTTTCTACTATTAATTAATCATTCTTACAAAAAAAAAAACCATCTTTTAGAAATTTACAACTAAATAAATAAAACAAAATATATAATATATTTTATTAAGTTTCATCGTTATGATATAAATGTTAGATATGCCCTTAAAGACTTTTCGTTTTAACCCCTACATCTAAATAAATACACTATCATTATTTGTCTTATTTCTTTATATGTTATATATATTTATAAACATACATATATTCATATATTGGATCTCCCAAATACGTTGGGTTCTACACAAAATAACTCATTATCTTAAGTTGATATTCTTTCTTCTATACCATACATATAAACATAACATTAATAGTGCGGACTATGCACACAATTAAACTGAATTTAGGAATGCTGTAATAAAAATCAATTTACTATAATAAAGATATATAATACAGTAGGATATATAATATGATATAATATAATACTAAATACTAGATAGGTTATAGTTTTAATGCCCTATTATCTATTTTTACGAACAGATCATGTGAATACGCAGCCATTCCACCGCCTAAACAAAATGTCATCTTTTCTTTTTTCCTTCTCTTTTTTTTCTTTCTTTTTTTTTATGATGAAAATCGCGAAAACGCATTAACAAATAACAAAGATTAGGCCCCTCCCGAGTGAAGAAAGTTTAGAATAACAAAAAAGAATAGCTAACTTAAACAAATCAATTGTTAGATTCAAATCCAGTTAGATATAATATCAACTAGGAAACAGATATAGGTCACATTCATTAGGCTGTCAGTGTTCAGGATACTGTTTTATTTATCTAGTAAAGGCTGTACTTTTTGTTTTTAAAAGAAGCGATAAGATATATTCACTAAAGCTCGATATATCCATCTTCTGTATAAGCTATTAGGAAATACAGATTTCTTAAAATAAGGTGAATAAGAGTTTTTCGTTTTGGAAGTGTCACTACCATTGCTAATCTTGATTCAAATTTTCTCAATTGAGATAAACAAAAAAAATAGTTGGTGAATTTAGACAAGGCGCTTAAAGAAGATATACAGAAAGAGAGAAACAAATATAATTGGAAGGACATACGTTTAGAGAAATAACAAATAGTTTTGTATCGACAAAGAAAGAGAAGAAAAATATGGCTTCAAATGATCCACCTATGTATCTTGTTCGTTCGCCTTTGAAAGAAACTGATGCTAATTCGAAGCAGTCAGGTTATCCAATGGCCAACGATGAGAAGGAGCTGAAAAAGCGCATTTTGGATAACACGAACGAGTCGCTACAGCTAAGAAAACGTGCAAAACTGGAAAGAGGTCGATCTATTGAAGGTGCTGTACAAGTAAACAAGAATGCTGCATTGAAAAATGTTGACAACCCTAATAAAAACGATATAGGTGCATCTGCAACCATTTCAAATACAAATAATAATGCTAAAATCGCACCTAATGAACTACTAGAATGGCAATTGAACTGGAGGAAAATTATGAAACGTGATTCTAGGATATACTTCGATACTACTGATGAACCAGAAATAACCAAGTACGTGAAGAGTAAATTAGAGAAGAGAAAATTACTTCTAAAATGTGGCTTCATGTCTCTAGGAGCTCAAATCACACAATTCTTTGATACAAGTGTAACTATTGTGATCTCCAGCAGGTCAGTTGATAATATTCACCAATTAAATGAAAGTGATATTTTGGCTAGGGCGAAAAAGAGTTATATGAAGGTGTGGGGATACGAAAAGGCCACTAGATTTTTGAGAAACCTAGATGTTGATTTAGAAAACCTTGAAAAGAATAAGTTAACGGCACTTGCTTCTCCATCACTCTCGAATTTACTACAAAATGAAAAACTTTATGGTCCATCAGACAGAGATCCAAGGACACGTAGAGATGATATTCATTACTTCAAATATCCTCATATTTACATGTACGACCTATGGCAGACATGGGCCCCAATAATAACATTGGAGTGGAAACCTCAGGAGTTATCCAATCCTAATAGCCTGCCATATCCCAGCCTAAAAATGGGTACCTTTGGTAGATGTCCTTTTATTGGGGATAGATCCTGCGATGAAAGTTCGTATAAGAGAGTAAGTAAAAGATACTACCGTGACAAGGCAAATAAGAAATATGCATTAAAACTGAAGAATTTATACCAGCATCACGCTGACCCAACGCTCGAAAAGACCACAGATTTAATATTCATTCCACATCTCTGTCTTGATTCGGCTCAATGTTTTGAGAAATGGCAAGACCAATACAAAAAGGAACAGGCTAGAAAGAAAATAGCAGAAATCAAAGAGGAGGATGAGATGTCACAGACTACAGGCGAAAATATAGGTAGTGATAATGGGATACGACATGATTTGAACAATAACACAATGGAAAAGGAAGAAAAGGTCGAGGTTATAAATGAAGGAGATGATAAGCTTGCATTTAATGAAGAGGTAGGGAATGAAGAGAGCTGGAAGGGCCATATCCCATCCCTCAGAACAGACATAAAAAATAAATTGGTAACTCCACTTCTGAATAGGCACGAAACAGAAGAATTTCCTGATGACCTTTGTACGGTGAAGAAATATGCTAGGGAACCATATGAGATAAAGGCAAGTGGTGTTCATCAGTCGAACGATATAGCTACATCTTTTGGTAATGGTCTAGGACCTACGAAAGCAAGTGTCATGAGTAAGAACTTGAAAAGTTTGAGTAGGTTTGTAGTGGATAGAAAATTGGGTACCAGAAATTTGACTAGTACCTCAGCATCAGTATCAATTGGAAGTAAGGCTCAATCAAACTCAACCGATACAAATCAACAACATAAGGCTGGCAATCCTGTTGAAGCTGTAGAGGAAATAGAAAATCATCATGGCTTATCTCTACAATTGGCACCCAAATCAGCTGAAATCAATACTAATCTGAAAAAAACAGCATCGGTACAAAATATCTCCCAAGCCGGAAATTCCCATTCAATTACCAATAATATTTCAGTAAAGAGACCTGTTGTTAAAAACTCAGGCTACTGTGAAAACTGTAGGGTAAAATACGAATGTCTGGAACAGCATATCGTATCAGAGAAACATCTTTCCTTCGCTAATAATGACTTGAATTTTGAAGCAATTGACTCATTGATTGAAAAATTAGGTTTTCAATTTTGATGTATTTTTCAGTTTTATGTGTTTTACAGTTTTCCAAATCTGGACAGGGAACTTCCTTATCAAGATTTTCTGTAATGAAAGATTTCAACTAAAAATGAAAACAGCATAGCATTTAGTTTGATTTAATTTAATGATTCTATATTTCGGTGTTTATATCTATCTATTTTAACTAGTATATATAAATTGAAACAAAAATAATAAAAAAAAGTGCACTAAATTTTAATAGCTTCTATGTATAAAGTTTGTACAGGCATAATTAGAGTCGAAGTAAAGTTAAGTTCAATAAAAAATATTAACGGGATGTGACAGTTCTGTATTTTTTCAGTAATAAACAGTCTATAGCTGTCGGTGAGAGAATTGAAGACATGAAAATAAAAATGAAATAAAAATAA
Source organism: Nakaseomyces bracarensis (assembly GCF_045282275.1). Lineage (NCBI taxonomy): Eukaryota > Fungi > Ascomycota > Saccharomycetes > Saccharomycetales > Saccharomycetaceae > Nakaseomyces > Nakaseomyces bracarensis. Next base: position 325,642 of record NW_027263956.1, read on the forward strand.
AAAAAGTTGTAGGTATTCACAAGAATACAGAAATTCATTTATTTGATATGCAATTGGAAAAAATTGATTAGGTTTTTTTTTTTTTTGGTCCATATTTCAGTACCTTTCTCAGACACTTTTTGGAACGTTCAACGGTTGTTCATCTTTAGGTGACGTGGTGATACTATTTGATTTATTTTGTTTACTTTTCATGACACGCATGAAATTGTTAATTGTTCCTTTAGTTGGTTTCTTGATTCTGTAATCATCATAACCGAAAGTGTAGCTTTTAGCTCTCCTCTCGGCCTCAGTGATGGTATCGAACCTCGGTTGGAAGACATTGTTCGAATTGAAGGTAACATATATTGATGAGAAATAGTTTGATATATCACAATTTGGGTTTCGAAACTGTTCGTCTTCATCATCCTCATCAGGTTCGGATTTATCATGATTATTCTCATCGTCCAATAAATTATCATTATCAACATGTTGGAGTGAGCTATTTTTTAAAAAGTCGCAATTGGAAAAGAAACTGTTTTGTTTGATGATATTATTAGGTCTATTGAAAGTGTTATTATTGTTGTGACTGAAATTTTTGTGAGAGTTATCATCCGTACTGAAACTTGTGTATCCACAGCTTGAGCTATTATCACTTTGGCTCGAGACTAGAACTGGAGGAGCAGGAACCGAACTATTTATTTGCCCATATTTCAAAGACAATGCAGAAGACTGTCTCGGTACAGTAGATGTACTATCATTGCGTCCTATACGCCTCTGTTTAGGATAAAATATATCATCTGAGTATATACTATCTGGAGTTTCTACCACTGATAGCTTTCTCTTCCGATCACGTTCTTTTTTTTTCATTTTCCTTAATGTGAATACCAATTGAGAAAGGTAGCTATTTAAACAAAAAAAATTTCACAGTTCTATATGTGAATGTTCCAATATATTATACGTTAGTAAAAAAATATCAAATGTATAGTAATTGTTACGGTGTAGAAATTGCAGAAGCAACTCTTAATAAAGAAAACTACAATTATATATATAAATATTTTACATGGCTAATATATATATACTAACTATCAATTGGCAACTTACCGTTTTCTTTTTTTTACCCAATGTATTACCGCTCATCACTTTTATTAAATCAAATTCTAATAATAATGACTAGCTTATGTTATTTTTTGACAGGTACGCAACAAGTAACTACCTTAATTTTAATTTTGGTTCACCTCTTCGATTATGCCATATGGTACGTAGTGTTCTAAGGAGAAAAAGAAAAAATGCCATAAAAAATTTATAGAATAATGAATTATTAAATAAAAACAAATGAAAAAACTTTTAGGCTTCGAAGAACTAAAAGGTGAGGAGCATCGAAGGTTTCGAATAATTCTCACCTAATTTGTACGAACCTTTCTGAGATATTTTGAAGGAAAATCGGAAGAAACCCAACGGAAGATAGATGCATCACATTTATCAAATTTATTTTTTTAATAGAAAAATGATGATTTTTCCGGTGATGGGTACGTAATTGTCTGTGGAATGAGGGGGGGGAGGCGAGGTGGAAGTTGGAAGGAGGGGACCGGAAAGAAAGAGAAAGGGAGGATAGGAAGTGGTCGGAGATGTGCTTCTTGCATAATGCAGAAATGAAAGAGGAATTAGTGTAGACAGAGGACAGAGGAGCGGGGGACAACTAGTGGTTTTTTTTTAACCCAAAAAAAGAGGGTCAAAACTAATTGGTGGGCCCAAACACACAGTGGAAAAGCCATTTTTTTATCTTCTTGGTGGGGAGGAATGATAGAGGCTTATTTCATAATTATTATTCTTTTTTTTTTGGGTCTATCGAGAATGTCACTGATATACGGTATTGTCTAACAAGATTACACAAATCTTTAGTCATTGCTGCCCAATACATTAGGTGATGATGGTAGGGGGGACAAAGGGCCAGACAACGGGGCAAGGAACAAATGGACTTTAGCCTCCCCCCGGGAGGGACACCAACAAATTTTTGATAGAACGGGGGAAAATCAAAAATAAGTGTGGAAAGATCTCAGAAAATATCGCAGAAAGGGAGAATGATTTTCTCTGATTCATCAGGAATGTACAAAGTAAAAACTTATGTAAAAGTAGAGAATAGGGACTAGCCCAAAAAATAGGAAAATGGAAAATGTGGACAGGTCAAGAAAAAGGAGTAAAAAAAAAAAAGGGCTCAATAAGTGAGCCCAAAGAGGAAATTATGTGACCCAAATCTGAGTGAAATGGGACTATCGGGGACAACAAAGATAAATTTAAGGCCAAATAATCTTCTTTCCGGGTTTAAAGACAGGGCCTTTTTTGGGTCAGCAAAGCCCTTTTTGGGACAGCTCAGTCCAAAAGAAAAAAATGGCTTTGATGCCGATATTCTCGAGACAGTGGAACGATGTGGAATAGGGACTTTCTTACTGATGAGGTCACTGTCCATCTGTGGGTTGGCTTATTGTCCCCAATTTTGGCCCCTCATTTTTTTTTTCTACTGTCTACTTTTCTTCTCTAAATTTTTTACACGGGCATACCGTGGTAACAGGGGAGTGTAGAAGCCCCGCCTTCTTTACCTCCAATACTTCATTCTACATTAAATTCATAGAAGAAAACTCCACTCAACAAAAAAAAAAATTTTCCCTACGTCTGTTGATATAATTTCTACGAAATTTGAAACCTTTCTTACGTCTGTTGACACCTTCCTTACGTTTGTTGACATCTTCGAATTTCCATTTTCAGTTAATCGAAGTTTTTTATTCTAATATTAAACAATAAAAAAAGAAATATTAAAGTTCCTTTGCTACTAACTCTTGTCCGATCCGTCACCCCTCTACAACATTTTGTTTTTTTATTAGATTTTATTTTTTTGGCCCTCGACTTTTGAATACAATGAACCCCGCTAAATTTATTTTTTCTTTATGCTGTCATGTTTTTTTTCTTTTTTTTTCTGTAGATCCTTGAGATAATTGCTAGGCACAGGTTTCCTACTATTTTCTTTTATTTTAATTTCTTTTTCTCTCAATGAGATTCCGGTGGGCTTTTTGTTTTGAGTACACGTTAAAGTTAAAACCCGAGATGGTCTAGCAAAAACACAAGTGTGGAAAAATAAGTATGAGTAAATGTGTGGGAAAATATTATTGGAGAACCAATGAATGAAATTAATTGCGGGGGTGACAGAGGGTAGAGTGGCTTATAATACCGAGATATGAACTTAAAATATAATAAAGACCTTGAAAAGGAAAAGTGGATATATTATTTTAGAAAGCTTAACCCTCTCTTAACGACTACTAAGGTGACTAAAAAAGATAATAAGAAAATTAGATTTACTTCTCGAGACAGATAAATTGTTCCGGAGTTCTCTTCGACACATTTCTCCGGAAGAATTCTAGTTACATAAAAAATAAAATAAAAATAGAACTACCCAAATATAGAAATTGGTTTAATGTTTTCTTTGTTGTTGTTATAGACGGAGTTTATTCGGTTATCTCCCAGCAACAGATTAAAAATGGACTTGTTATCTCTTTTATTGTGTTTATCATACCAATGTAGGGTAAAAAATAACTGGAAAAAAAAACACATATATATAATTGATAGTCTTCATTGTGTCTAATTAAACAATAAGAAATAGAAACAAACAAGATATGGGGGAGAGCAGGGGCGGGGAGATTATTTACAGTATACTTTTAATTTAATATAGTATACTTTTAATTTTATATAGTATACTTATAATTTATTATAGTATAATATTGTTTATATCCTACATAGTTTTGATATCCTCAAAAATGAACTATCTTTGACCTCAATCTATATCCCTCACGTTTCCGAGAAAGTGTCAATCACATTACCCATCACCGGATTTCTAGCACTCTTTACCCTCTTTTAAGCTTACCCGGATTCTAGCCCCCCTTCCCTCTTGAGTTTCTCTCTTGAGTTTCTCTCTTTTATGTTCTACCCAAGACTATAAAGGGACAGCAAAAAATATTAAGGTCTTTATGACTGCGCGCGCTGTAGGAGCCTTACGTAAAAAGAATAGAAAGAGGGGAACTTAGCTTTATTAATTTAATTTTAATTAAAATATTCATATAATAACGATGATATCTTTATAATAATAATAATGTTATTTAAGAGAATAGAATAATAATACCTAATAACTAATTCTAATAAACTAAATAGTGAAGGGAAAAAAAAATAGAAAAATAGTAACAGAAAAAAAATAAAAAAAAAGGGGAGTCCCACCTACACGAGTAATAGAAGAAAATGGATTCAAATTATAATAGACCAAGGTTGATAGTTTTAATAAGGCATGGTGAGAGTGAATCTAACAAGGACAAAACAATTAATGAAGTTACGCCAAATCACTTAATTCCGCTTACGCCGTATGGTAAGAAACAGGCAAACTTAGCAGGAGTTAAATTGCTTAATCTCTTGAATGTCGGCAACAAGGAGGTCATTGACGCATTAAGTGAGAAATATGCTCTTCCTGGTACTCATAAGACTCTTGAGTTGAGAGATTACCATCCTAAGCAGGACAACGTTGATACGAATATCGTATTTTATACATCCCCTTATAAGAGGACTAGGCAAACGCTAAAAGGGATACTAGATGTTATTGACGAGTATAATGAACTAAATAATGGTGTGCATATGTGTGAGGGTCTAAGTTATAACCCTGGCGGGAAGCAAAAACATGCTGTTTGGCCTCATGACCTCGAGAACAGCGGTGTCTATGAGAACGATGAGAGTACACACTGTACAGATGGCCCTGAACAGCAGACCAAATACCTACGGTACAGAATTATCGACGAGCCTCGGCTAAGAGAACAAGATTTCGGTAACTATCAGGAAGTAAGTAGCATGCAGGACGTGATGGAAAAGAGGAAAACTTATGGGCATTTCTTCTTTAGGTTCCCAGAGGGTGAGAGTGCAGCAGATGTTTACGATAGAGTTGCCAGTTTCCAGGACACATTGTACCGCCATTTTCAATTCAAAACATTGTCACAAGGTAGAGATGTAGTGGTACTGGTTACTCATGGTATTTACTCAAGAGTATTTCTAATGAAGTGGTTCAGATGGACCTATGAGGAATTCGAATCCTTTACCAATGTTCCAAACGGAAGTTTAATGGTAATGGAACTCGATGAGAATCTAAACAAGTATGTGTTAAGAACAGTACTGCCAAAATGGTCTACCCTTGAAGCAGAGAACGAATTAATGACTTAATATATAACAAGTACATAAATAATATAACTGTAATTCATTTTACAAAAAAAAATAAAAAAATAAAAAGAAAGCGGGGACAGAGGGTATCTCTAATTAATTCAAGACATTTTTTGATAGCATTGTGTTTTGTTGTACTACTCAAAGTATTATCTATTTATTTCTTTCATAAATTTCAACAATGCAATGTAAATCTCTATCACCTCGAGATGCTAATAACTAATAACGGCACTATATGTATGTCAGCTGTAACTAGTGAAAGCTATTGATTTACTCACCAAAACATTAAAATAGAGGACATCAATAAAACATAACAATCAGGTGATTTATTTTGTTTTTGAAATTAGAGCAATATCCGGGTAACAATCCTAACACACATCCATACACCCATACACCATGGATTCCACAAAAAGATGCCCATTTTAATGACGTAATTGACAGAGCGTTATTTTCTTGTGAAAGCTTTAGACTAATGCTTGAGATGCGACGGATCAATGGGATTCCACTCTTTATCATTTCATGCCAACTTCGGGGTCTTGTGGTGTTAATGTTCATACCAGTGCCACATAGAGAAATTACCTCGTCTTCCCAAGTACCGTGGGTACCTAACTTCAACTACCATTGTTTTCCGCCTGAAGTGCACATAGTTTCTACTAAGAAGAGATTGATACAGAGATGTGTGAGTGTGTGTGTGATTCTGTACTCTTTCTTTTCATAACTGAGATGCTCCCGCAATGGTGGGCCAATAGAGCTTACAATGCTTGTTTAAAGGATTACGCCTTAAAAAGACACATTTCACTCTCATAGAAATCAAAAGTTACGCTAAGAAATATAATAGTATAGAGAGACCATGCCACAATTAAAGAGACAAAGCAACCAGTAACAAAGGCATCACACATGAACTCACAAGGATAGACAGAAGAAAAATTTTTTCCTTTTCTTATATCCAATTTCTTTTTTTTTTTAATATATCTCTCAACAAACTTGAATTGAATTATTATTTAAATAAAACAATCTTGAAGTCTTGTTTTATCTTTCCTTTATTACCTTGTTCTTCCTATTATTATTGTCTATACCTGCTTCTTTTTTTTCTTTCCATAAAATCCCTGTAATTGTATAACCTCACACAAAACAACTAATTACATATAATACAAAATGGCTAGAACTTTCTTCGTCGGTGGTAACTTCAAATTGAACGGTTCCAAGAAGTCTATTAAGGAAATCGTTGAGAGATTGAACGATGCTTCTATCTCTGAAAACGTCGAAGTCGTTATCTGCCCACCAGCTACCTACTTGGACTACACTAACTCTCTTGTCACCAAGAAGCAAGTCAAGGTTGGTGGTCAAAACACCTACACCAAGGCTTCCGGTGCTTACACTGGTGAAAACTCCGTTGAACAATTGAAGGACATCGGTGTTAACTGGACCATCTTGGGTCACTCTGAGAGAAGAACTTACTTCCACGAAGATGACAAGTTGATCGCTGAAAAGACCAAGTTCGCTTTGGACAACGGTGTTTCCGTCATCTTGTGTATCGGTGAAACTTTGGACGAAAAGAAGGCCGGTATCACCTTGGATGTCGTCCAAAAGCAATTGAACGCTGTCATTGCTGAAGTTAAGGACTGGACCAACGTTGTCATTGCTTACGAACCAGTCTGGGCTATTGGTACTGGTTTGGCTGCTACTGCTGAAGATGCTCAAGACATCCACAAGTCTATCAGAGACTTCTTGGCTACCAAGCTAGGTAAGGAGGTTGCTGAAAAGACCAGAATCTTGTACGGTGGTTCCGCTAACGGTGCTAACGCTCACACTTTCAAGGACAAGGCTGACGTCGATGGTTTCTTGGTCGGTGGTGCTTCTTTGAAGCCAGAATTCGTTGACATCATCAACTCCAGAAACTAAGCATAGTCTTTCCCAATACAAAAAATTCAAAACCTTTTTTATTCTGTAAAGATCATTTGTTTAATGCCCCCCGTATAAAAATTGATCTCTTAAGATGAAATCATTTAGTATTTCTCTTTTTTGATCTATTCTAATGTATATTTAATGATTTTATAAATCCTTTTAGATAAAGAACCAAAAAATATAAATATATTTTTCTTTTAACGTTACACTAAATCTATCAATGGTTTTTTTTATTCCTGAAAAATCTGTCATACTTTTTATAAATCTCAAACTCTTCAGCACATATGCTCATTTACCCATATTTTTCATCATCCTCGCTTCTGCCGCCCTTGCTCTCTGTTCACGCATTAACCTCCTCTTCTGATCTTCCGATAATGAATTTAAATTCTGCTCCGAAACTTTCATTAAACCTGGGGCATTCGCTGAGTTTAGACGACTGCCTTTTCCCCGTCTTAACTCGATCTCATCAATTCTAGCTGCCTTTTCTTGCCTTTGCAATTCTTTCACATGCTCTAATTCCTTTTTCATAAGTTCTTGTCTTTCCAATTTTTCTTTCTCATCTTTGTTTCTTTCCATTTCTTCAATCTGTTCTTTACTCAAGGGTTCGCCAACGTGTGCTTCCTCCCAATTAGTATATTCTTCTCCCAAGGAGTATCTGGCTTTTTGAAATGAATGCTGAACTCCAACATTCCTAGTCAAATCCCATGCTGTTTTGCCCAATTCGTTTTTAATAGTAGGATCACATTTAATAGTAGTTAAAAGAATTGTAACCATCTGTTTCAATCCGTTATTAGAGGCAAAATGGAGCATAGTAGGTGTGATAGAGTATTTTGTTTCGGGCATTAATATAAAATTTGGGTCCAGTTTATTTTTTCTTAAATATGCAATTAATAACGGCGCTCTGCTCTTCTTCAATAACGTGATTACTTCCTCAGTGTGTTTTTCTTCTTCTGTTAGCTCCTTCTGAATGTCCTTCTTATCCTTCTTCTGGTTGTTCTGCTTCGGTTTAGTTTCATCCTCCTCTTTCTTAATAGGTTGTGGTTTTGATACTTCCTTCAGATAGGTTAGTTCACACCATATCTTCCGCAATTCACCTACTGTAGGCCTATTAGTTGTAAATGGAATACCTTTTATTCTAGAATCGTCTTTATTCAGCAATCCATCTGCTATGAATATCTTTTTGTCTTGGCTACTTCTTGCTCTGATATAAATATTTTCACACTTATCCAAATATTGCTTCCATTGCTGTAGCAAGTTTTGAATATCTGTCTTTAACGCTACTTCATTGTATCTACGCAAAGTAGAACCTGCAGAATTAGCTTTCCCTTTTGCATTATCCATAGCAGACTGTGAACCACCTTGTTTCCTTCTTGTTGTGTATCTATGAAAGGTTTTATGCTCCAAAAATTGGACACACTGTTCATTTATACTCAAGTCATTTTTCTTGGTGCGTACAATAGTTTTGGCATTGCGACGTTGGTGCGAAACAATAGCACCGGCAAAATGTCCTCCACCAACTACAAACACTGCAGATACAGATGTCATTATTACTTCAGGATCATTCCATCGGTGAATAGCTTTCATCGGATCATTGATGTTATCTTTATTGAAGAGAACCTTGAAGATTCCCAACATATGGTCATTATTTTCTGCAGTAGATTTGAAGAGTATTTGAGGTAAACCGGTATTTAGATGGAATAGTTGGGAGTCTTCATCAGATGTTTCCATTATATTTACACTTGTTGCCTTTTCACTCAAAGAGAGTTTATTTAAAACCTTTTCTGGTTCTTCTTCAATCTTGTCTAGTTCTTCATCCTCAGATTGACTTTCCTCTTCTGATTTATCAACATCTTCTGAATCATTATCCGAACTTCCATTGTCCTGTGAGTTTTCATCTACTCCTGCTTTAATTAATGCACTATACTCAGTTTCGTTCACAGGTGGCAAGCCATTCAGGCTTCTTTTGATGTTTAAGATATGTATATCAGTTTGATAATGGGACCTATCCAATTTTACCCCTGAATCAACACAAACTTTACACTTCAGTTCAATCGGTATTTGTCTCTTCTTAGCATCTTTAGGTAATCTATTAGGGTCACTAGCAGATCCTTTTTGTTCTATTTCATTCCTATAGGTATCAAATTGAACCACTTCCAATGTATCTATAAATTCATCTGGAAGATCAAAGACGTATAGATCGTCCTTTTTAAAACTATTCTTTGACATTCTTGGTGTTTATTACTTACAAACTATTACTAAACAATGGTTCTAATAGTATTTACCTTCCTACAATATGTCAAAATTTGTATAAATGTGAATTTTTTTTTTTCACAACTTTTTCATAAGGCTGTTATGCTAGTCTTTAAAAATATAGGGTTTAGTCTAAGGTATATTTCAAAAGTAACATAATAATAACAGTTGATGTACAACATTTTCTTCTTGATATGCTCACTTTACCGCTATCTTTGTTGCATATTTGTGCTTATTAAAAAAAAAAAATTAGAGCGATAAAAACTGTATAAGGAATTAAACTATACTACTACTACTACTATCAACAAATATATTTCATATCACGGTATTATATGATATATATTCATTAAAGATAGGTTTAGTCATCAAGGCCTGGAAAAAATCAAACAACACTCAGAAGCTAAACTCAATCTAAAATAAAGAACAATATCAAGAATGCAACATTAATTACTGGAATAATTTATCATTAAAGTTAATATCTTCAAAACAATTTAAAAATTGAACTCAACTAGAGCCAATCTTATGGCACTGTTCTAAGAAGTACTTGATTTTTTCAGTATCCATGAAAGGATGAGTGCCGTGTCCAAAGTTGACAATGTAGTTTTGCTTACCACCTCCGAAGCTTTCAATCATTTGCTTAGTCTTCTTAGCAATGATTTCCTCAGTACCGTACATGATACCAGGGTCCAAGTTACCTTGTAGAACCACACGACCATTATTAATCTTGACAGCTTCTTTTGGATCCCAACTCCAGTCTAGAGAGACAACATTGTATCCAGAGTCACATAGTTTATCCAAAGCATACCAGGATCCTTTAGCAAACACAATCATTGGAATGTGTTCCTTGACTCCCAGTTCTTGTAGTCTCTTAGGGACCTTGGATGCAATTTGTCTCAAGTATGGCAAGGAGAATTCATCAAAATCAGCACTTGATAATTCACCACCCCAACTCTCGAAGACTTGAAGAATTTGGGCACCTGCAACAACTTGCTGAGCCAAGAATTCAACAGCGACATCAGTAATCTTTTGTAGGAGCTTATGAGATTCCTCTGGCTTTTCATTCAGCCACTGCTTAGCAAACCTGAACAAACGGGAACCACCACCTTCAGTCATATAAACTAATAGAGTCCATGGAGCACCACAGAAACCGAACAATGGAACTTGGCCATCCAGTTTCTTTCTAGTCAAGGTGATAGCTTCAAAAGCCCATTTCAATTCCTTCAATATATCTACTTTGTAGTCTAGAACTTTATTAAGATCCTCAGAGGTTCTCAATGGCTCTGGGAAATGTGGACCTTTACCTTCAAGCATTTCCACTTTCATACCCATAGCCTGTGGGATAACCAAAATATCGCTAAAGATGATAGCAGCATCTAATAGACCAGCATAACGTCTTACAGGCTGTATGGTAATCTCAGAAGCCACCTCAGCATCACGACAAACCTCAAAGAAGTCACGATCACCTTTCACCTCATGGTATTCAGGTAAATACCGTCCAGCTTGTCTCATTAACCAGCATGGAGGTCTCTCTACTTTCTCACCTCTTGCGGCCCTTAAGATCAAATCGTTTTTCAAAGGAGGGAACATCATTTAGTTTATATATATGGATATAGGTTTTTATTTGTTATCTCCAGTCTTGCTCAAAGACAATTTCGAACCAATTGGATGCTCATCTATTTTGTAAATAAAGCTATATATTCAACCATCTACCAGACTAGTCCCTCGTTTAGTTAATATTTTAGGTTCTTTCTTCCCAACCCTTACAAAGTATTACCCGGACTTTTCTACTTTTACCCGGATATCAATTTAAATATAACCTTTAGTCACATGTAATACGTATAAAAAGCCATCGTCTTATATTTTAATTACATTGTGATAACGCATACAATCTACATCATTATATACAATTCTATTATTACCTAGTTGTAGGTACAGTAATCTTAAAGAAGAAAATAATTTCTTTAGCAAACTTCTTCGTCAAAATATGTGCGCACAATCGGAGTTCTTTTTTGGTCCCCTCCCTTAGAGAGAGAGAGATTAATGAACCGGTGTCGCTTTAGTTTGACGGTTCTACATCTTTTCACGGCAATTTTTTTTTTTTGTTTTTGTAATTTGTTATTTCTTTATCTAACTTACATATTAGTTTTCCCTTTTCCATTCCGCCTATCCATACTCTTAAAACGATATTCCTCAAATTATTTCTTTTAACGTTTTTTTTTTCGTCAGGTTTAGGTGTAGGTGGTTTTTTTTTTTAACTTATTTTATTTTATTTTATTTTTGCCTTTCGCCCTCTCGAGGGCGACAACGGGATATGGTTCTCTCTACGGGAATTTGTTACACATCTTAGTTTTTTTAGTTTTTTTTTTTTAGGTATTCTATCCTAAATCGGACTAATATGCCCGCTCTTTCTTTTTTTTCTTCTTTCTCTTCTTCTTTTCTCTTCTACGATCAGTAACCCTATTTTCGTACTTGCATTTCTAAGTATTCTTCTTCTCTCAAGATGTACGTTTCTACATCACACCCCCATCCTCCTTTAACATCTACGACTCTTAATACTTCAACACTTTCTTTGCCTCTTACTTTTCCCTCTTCCTCCCCCCCCCGCAAATTTTTACCCTTTGCATATCCCACCTTCTATACTTTTCAGTTTTTATAGTTATTCCTACTGCTTTTTTCTATGCCCTCGAGGATTGTGTCAAACAAAAACTACGAAGAGTGGAAAAAGGGACCCTTTGTTTTCTTTCTTTCTTTTTTTTAAGGCCGAGATTAAATTTTCTAAGAATTGCTTTTTTTTTAATAATAACTTCTTTTAATTCCTTATAGTGCAAAAAAAAAAAAATTAATTAAAATATTGGATTTACGACGATGAGATTGATTGGGAATTTCAATTTCATATATATTTGAAATGGTAGAACAAAAAAAAAATATCAAACCTGTAATTTCTTTGATCTTCAAATAAACCAACGACAATCAGAAACTACTACCAAAAAAAAAAAATAATAATAAAAAAAATATGTCATTCGCTGGGGAACCTTCCTCTTCGGATTCAAATGTTTTGTCAAAGAGTACCAACGACTATGTTGAAGAAAAAAACCATGTCATTGAGGATTCTTATTCTTCCTCTTCTCAGGAGAAACCTCAAATTAGAAATAGACATGTGAAGAATTTCATTGATTCTTTCAAGAGACCCTTGCCAGAATCTGATGATGACCTCGAAAATGGATCCATCAAAGCTGACAAGAAGGCGATCAAGTCCAGGCACGTTATTATGATGTCTCTTGGTACTGGTATCGGTACTGGTCTGTTGGTTGCGAACGGTAAGGGTCTTTCCTTGGCTGGGCCAGCATCCTTAGTTATTGCATACGGTTTGGTCTCATTTGTCACTTACTTCATGATCCAGGCCGCTGGTGAAATGGCTGTTGTGTACCCAACCTTACCAGGTAGTTTCAATGCTTATACCTCCACTTTCATCTCAAAGCCATTTGGGTTTGCTACTACTTGGTTGTTTTGTATTCAGTGGCTGACTGTTTTGCCTTTAGAGTTGATCACTGCCGCAATGACAATCAAGTACTGGAACGAATCTATCGACCCTGATGTTTTCGTCATCATCTTCTATGTGTTCCTGATGTTCATCCATTTGTTCAGTATCGAGGCCTACGCAGAGACTGAGTTTTTGTTCAACGCTTGCAAAATCCTGATGATTGCGGGTTTCATTATCTTCGCCATTGTTGTCAACTGTGGTGGTGCTGGTCATGATGGTTATATCGGCGGGAAGTACTGGCACGATCCTGGTGCTTTCGCATCTCATTCCGGAATTTCTAGATTTAAAGGTATCTGTTACAATTTGGTTAATGCGTACTTCTCCTACGGTGGTAATGAATTGTTTGTGCTGTCTGTTAACGATCAAAAGAACCCAAGAAAGTCCACACCAGCAGCTGCAAAGACGAATATCTACCGTATCGTTGTTATCTACCTATTGACTATGATTCTTATTGGTTTCGTTGTTCCACACAACAGTGATGAACTATTAGGTGCAGGTGGTGGAGGTGCCCACGCCTCTCCTTACGTCTTGGCCGCCTCAATTCATGGTGTTAGGGCTGTTCCTCATATTATCAACGCAGTTATTTTAATTGCCTTAATTTCCGTTGCAAACTCTTCCCTATATGCTGGTCCAAGATTGCTAAGTTCTTTAGCACAACAAGGTTATGCTCCAAAGTTTTTGAGTTACGTTGACAGAAGAGGCAGACCTTTGACTGCTTTGCTTGCTTGTGCAATTGTCGGTGTTATTGGCTTTGCTGCAACTTCACCAAGGGAGGAAGTCGTTTTCACCTGGTTAGCTGCTATTGCTGGCTTAAGTGAATTGTTCACATGGTCTGCCATCATGTTTTCCCACATTAGATTCAGAGCAGCTATGAAAACGCAAGATAAATCATTGGATACTATCGGTTATAAAGCCAATTGTGGTCTATGGGGATCCTATTTTGGAGTTTTCTTTAACATCTTGGTGTTCATGGCACAATTTTGGGTTGCTTTATCACCACCAGCTTCGGGTGGTAAATGTAGTGCAAACTCATTCTTCGCAAGTTATCTGGCTATGCCTATTTGGTTGGTCTTTTATTTCGGCTACATGTGCTGGTATAAGGATTTCACATTGTTGACAAAATTGGATGAAATTGACCTTGATGATCATAGAAAAATTTATGACCCAGAGTTCCTAAAACAAGAGGATGAAGAAAACAAAGAGAAATTGAGAAACTCTTCATTTCTGGTGAAGTTTTATAACTTCTGGTGTTAAGAAAAAGAAATTCCAATAATAGTCTTTTTTTCACCTATTTTTCTTTGATTTATCAAAATCGAACCTGTACATTATTTGTTATTTTCCTTAATGTTCTGACAATTTTATTTGCAAAATATTTCATTTCATGCTCAGAATTACTCATATTTTAACTTTTCCCCCCCAGGCTTTATCAATACGAGTCAGTAATGGACCACCCACTACTATATTAATATGAACTTTCTCCATTATTCATTTATTTTCTCTATTTTCTCAGAGATAAAGATAATACTCTGCCTCAGCTTTATTTTACATTTTATTTTAATTTATTTTGCAAAACTTTTTTTTTATATCTTCACGCATACATGCATTATGTAATAATATTAATAATGAAACTTAATTTACATCAATTACATTAAATACCGTAACATCTAGTCCCGTTTATATCTAATATGACTATTCTTATTAGCAAAAGTGGTCGCCTTTTATCAATTCAATATTGCGGGTAACGATTGAAAAAATTTTGACAATAAAACTGAAAGTTGATGATTTCAAAATAAAAATAGCTCATCGCAAGCTGTGTAATTAATCTCATGTTCACGTGAAATTGAGTAATAGAGGTTTAGAAGTTTTTTTTAGTCTTGAGTCTGAATTCGGTTCCTATTCAAAAGCCAACATTATCTAAAAGCCTTTCATTAGGAGGTTAACCCGTCTAGGTTTAATTCATTTAACAGAAAACTTAAAAATATTATAAAAAAGGAAATATTATACCAACACGGTACTATTTGTTGTTGAACCTTAACTATGCTTTCTTTCTGCCCGTTGTGTAATAACATGTTACTTATTGCAACTTCTGATAATGGTGTATACAATCTAAGTTGTAGATCGTGTCCCTATGAATTTCCAATAGAAGGTATAGAAATATACGATAGAAAGAAGCTTCCAAGGAAGGAAGTTGATGATGTTCTAGGTGGTGGATGGGATAATGTTGATCAAACTAAGGTACAGTGTCCTAATTATGATATTTGTGGTGGTGAAAGTGCCTATTTCTTCCAATTACAAATTAGATCAGCTGACGAGCCTATGACAACATTTTATAAATGCGTTAACTGTGCACATAGGTGGAAGGAGAATTAGTAGTTCTTTTCTAAAAAAAAACAACATTTAGGCTTATATTAAGCCTTATTGCATATTCAGATTAAAAATCATCAACATAACGAAATCGAAAATATTTTCAGACTAATATAAAATACAGAAAAAATTATACACTAAAAAAATTACTTAAAGCATTGCCTAGCGGCCACAACCATGTACATTAATATATATCTCTAGACTAGCAAAACCGTATATCGTTGAAATGAAAAGAGTTTTGAAGGAGGTGTTTTTAATCTTTATTTGAGGTATTATTAGTTATTGTAATTTATTTCAGCTATATACGTTAATATATCCCGAATCATCAGTAACTAATAGAAAGTTTCTTGATTCCAATTTCACAGTTTTGATAGCAATTATCCTGCGGCTTGCTAACAAGTTATTTTCTTGTTCAAGACTGTCCGCACTTTTTCTGGGTAGAGAGAGTGTTAAAGAGGTGGTTACCTTAGTGGTTGAAAATGGATACGAACTGATTTCATTTCCACAGAATAACAGAGACTTTCCTGGATTGCGAACATCTAGAATATACAATCTTCTTGAACTGCAGTCTGTATAGAAAACCCTATCTTTGACTATATGAATAATTGGATTATCTATTTTATAGTGCTCGAAATTGTTGTCGACCTTGTCTTCTTGGAAATCAATTGTGTTAAAGCTCTCTATAGATGGTTGTTCGTCTGACTTCACAAATACATGTTTACAGGTTTGTTTAGTAATATTCCAAATAGTAAAGAATGTAGAGGATATACCACCACAAACTAACAAATAGTTAATTCCTTCCAGTGTGATAATTTTGAGCTGTGAGATGGGCAGACTACTCCCAAAGGTCCATGTCCTTATCTTCACAAAAAATCGTAAATCCCACATTTCTATCACACCTGCTACTGATCCAATAAATAGGAGCATATTTTTTGTATCAACAGCTATAGTGGTACAACTCCCTAATTTTGGCGATATCTCAATCTTCTTGATTAATTCCATTGTTCTAATATCATATAGTAAGATATTAGAGAAATTTGTTAGCGCAATTATTTGGAATGTTTCCCCCAATGTATCATATTCAATATGTGTTATAAACTCCGATGGATTTTGTGAAACTTGAGCCTTTCTGATACAAATTATCTGACTATCAGATTTAAAGCTTACCTCTCCCTGGTATGATACTCTTAATACTAAGAGTTGACCAGATTTCAGGGCAACACAGAAAGAATCAAATCCACCAAGACTTTTTACTGAGGTTATTTCCGCTGAACATTCATAGGTTAGAGGCTCAATTTTGAGCTTTTCAGAAGAAACACCACTAATATCCCAGACAGATAATGTTCCTTGATCAGCCCCATAAACAACAAAAACCTTGGACCCTAGTAAGATGTCTGAACTAACTATCGAATAATTATAAGATTGAGGATAGGACATAACAAAATTCCCTTTGAAATCTTCAATATCTATTTTGTTATCGATATCTTCAGCCACGAAGCCAAACTCTTTGTATTCTCTCAAGGAAGGAAACACATGTAGCGTCCTAACATATTCTTGAACAGTCTTTTTGTTACCCTCATAGCTACTTCTTACCGTGAATTTGGGAGGTTTCTGTTCTCTCATTGTAAGGTGATTTTGGCCTTCATGATGATTATTTGTAGGTTCTAGTTGAACATATACATTTTTGAAACTTGAAACAGTTGTAGGCATTGGATTATTTTTGAAGATAAGAGAACCTTTCATCTCAATCACCTTCGAGTGGTTATTGGTACGTTTTTCAGAGGTTTGTATGGATTCATATCCATTAGATACATTAGAATCATTTAATGAAGGGGTTTCAGAGTCTAAAAATTCAATATCAAAAAATATAGTGTTAGGCATCATGTTATCATTCAACGATATGGTTTTAACAGCTTCTGTATTTTGAAATGAGTTTGAGTTTTCACGTTTCTTCGAATTAGAACGTGTTGTACGTACTACATATTCACGCAAAGCCACAATCTTCCACATTTCTGCTTCCTTTAATCCTATGTTTCTAAATTTATCTATCCAAAATTTATCTTCAATAGTCAATGGCACAGTCTCATTTTCATTAGTCCTTATATCAAGTTTCGTTTCATTTTTTATCGAATTTAGTCCATAGTTTTCTTTTACGTACTTCTTGTCAACGAAAGCAACTGCAGAATTACCAAATGAATCTATAGAATTACTTGGCACACGTTGCCAAAAAAACGATTTTTTAGATCGCAAGTACCAGCTTGATAACAGGTTATAAATAACTCTTGTTACTGGAGTTTTTGAGCTGGAAAGTATCATATCTGTGCTAAATTCAATATCAAAATCAAAATAGGGTCTTAATATAGGATAAAGGATGCAATATATCTCTGCCTTTGATAATTGTTTGATTAGATCAGCTATAGTTAGCAAAGCAAATTCCCTGATCCAGTTATTAGGGTGCAGAACTAAAGGTGCAACTATTTGAGTAATATCATGAAAGTATGACTTTGCAACGAAACCTGTTTTAATCAAATCCTTTAAATTTTTTAAGACAGAAACAACAATAATCTCTTCGGTATCCGTTAAAGTTTGAATTAAAAGTGGAAGAATATACTGTTCCATTGTAATTGGTCCTAATAATATTGCTATCCCAGATATACATTGTACCAGAAACATTCTAAGAGCTGGATCTTTATCATTAAGGTAAGTAATTAAATGACTTAGAATTATGTCGTTTGTCTTTTCTCTACCGAAAAAACTACAAAGCGGTAATATATTATTCAATAAAGCAATCTTCACACAAGCATCATTATCAGTTAAAAGTCTCACCGTAATATCTTCAAATGTTTGAGTTAATTTTCTAGAGTATTTCTTTAGAATTTCTGTGCTTTCAAAGTCTTGTAGTAAATCAGGCATATTTGTTTTTTGATCAAAAAAGCTAAACTCTTGAAATAGATTTGCCTTGTGGGCAAAATCACTAATATTTGCGGCCAAGGTCATCCTTACCAACCTATCGTCTTTACTGTTTTGCAAAAGTTGTAAAATTCTAGGAAGTAGATAATCAACAAATATATTTTCATTTAGGTCATTTAATTTTCTAACCTCTTTCAACATATCAGAAAGTGCCTTTATGGCCACACATCGTACTCTACTGGATGAATCTTCGAATAAAAAAACCACGAAAGGTATTACTCTATCCAATTTTATCTCATCTGAAACAAATAAAGAAAAACCAGTTAATAATTGTAGCGATTTTATTCTACTCTCAACTGAAATTAAATTTCGAACACCTTGAGAAACAAAGTTTAAGAATAAAACAGCTACACCATCCTTAATAGCGGGTATCTGTTCATTCTCATCATATCTACACAATAATAGATATTCATTACTGATATGAATATATTCATCACTTGTATCTGTCCTGATATCTTCGTTTTTTAGCACAGGAAAATTCAATGCGTTACAAATCTTTGAGAAATCATTGTATACCTTCATGAGATTGCGATCAATAACGCCTAACTTATCTTGCAATGTTGATTTCACTTCTATATCTTCTGTGAACGGAATACTTGTTTCAAGGTTAATCAATGTCTTGAAATAGTCATACAAGAAAGTATAGAAGTAGTCCGGAAACAGTGTTCCTCTATATTTTTGTAGTAATTCTGAGGCAGGAAGTCGTTGTTGAGGGTCAATGGCCAGCATATCACATAACAATTCACTCAATATTGGAATCTTTTTGAGATTAAGTTGCTGAAGAATATCATCTAGACTATTAGAGCCGTTTTTATATTTAAAAAGCTGAGAAAGACTAAAGATTGGTCGTTCCTCAGTGAACAATTCTGCTATACAGCATCCCATGCTAAAGATATCCATTTCTTTAGTAATGTTATGCTTTTTGGTCCGAGATGCAGCAAGAACAGAGTCAAACTTTTCAGGTGCAAGATAACAAGCTCTTCTTTTCGAAGTATCGAAGTAAAATGAAAATTCACCTGGATTATCTTCCGGAACATAGGCTGGTTTAATATGAGCACTAAAATCACTTAGTATCACCCAGTTTGATGTAGTTAACAATATATTCTCGGTCTTGATGTCACCATGCTTTATATTGAGAGCGTGAATATCATTCAAGGCATTCAGCAACTGAAAAGCTACAAATCTAGACTCAATATCAGTGAAATAAGGCCTTGAGTTTAATCTATCATAAAGATTAGTCTTAAGATGCTGTCGCACAAGGTATCCAGCTCTATTTGTTTCAAATATTTTGCTATAGTTTAATACATTTGGCAATGTGCTCAAGAGTATTGCTTCGCTTTTCAGTTTAGAGATTACATTGTTTAAGGAACTGTCTTCCTTAGGTTTGATAAATACCTTAATGACTATCTCTCCATTGGGATCTAACGCCTTACAAGTTTTCAAAAACCTTGAATTGTTCAGTTGAGTAACATAGTGTGTTTCATCTAGAATATCAATATATGAGAATATAGCAATTGAGGGAGCTGTCTGTGCCAGCAAAGACAACTGTCCACCCATGATTAATTATAGTAGTCCTTCGTTACTATTTCGTTAAAGATTTTTCTTGCGATCCTTATGATATATTCAGTTCCCCTAAAAAATCATAAATATAAAACTACTAAATTCAGATTTATATTTTTTTGTTGATAGGTATTTTTCGGACGTCATCGCATTGTTAAAATGTCTATAATAGCTGTTAAATGCATTATATATTCTACCTAAAAGCTAACTACAACTACCATATACAAGTACTTCAATGCTATTCCTTACAAAGGGTATGCTATACTATATCTGATGTGAAAAAAAGTTACTCAAATCCTGAAATACTCGTGCTCCAATTCCTCGATTGGCACGGTGTCATGGAAACCAGAATGATTAGTCAAGATATCTAGATTTTTAGCGGATATCTTCTCGACCTTATCGTTGTAAAGACCACAATGCTCCAGAGCATCTTTAGGTGGTATTGTTTTTCTTCCGTCCTTCAAGACGTACTTGGTTAAAGATAGAGAACATAGAGTCTTACCCTTATTTATAGTGAACTTGCTCATAACATAGATCCACTTACAGTCCCAGCATAGAATACTTGATTTAATGGCATATCTTTGAAATGGCTTGATCTCTTTTAAGTAATTGGTGAATACATTAGCTACTGGGACATATGGCCATCTCTTAGACTCAAGGAATAATTTCTGGAAGACACTAGTCATCAGATCGCCTCTAGAAATATCTAATTCAGCGAAATAGGTACTGTTACTCTTGTGGAAGTAAAAATCACACTCAAATGGTGAAGCATAAGTATCTAGTTCTGTGTATGCAAAACATCCGTACTCATTGGCTTGCAACTTCTTAATTTTGTCCGTATCTTTACCAGTGAAATAAGGTACAATCAGGTTTTTTACTGCATAATAATAAAATCTGAAGAAATACGCACCTGGCAACGATTTATAAGAGGATAAGAGGTAGAGTAAACCAATTATTGCGATTATCCCCATACTATGTGTTTAAAATATCGTTAATTACCTGGTATAATGTCGATCAGTAGGAAAAATTAATAAAAATAAAAAATGAAAATAATCTTGTAGCTCAATTGGTTCTTATATCAATTGTAAATTACTCAACAGTACAAATTTAGATCATCAATAATATTGTTCGAGTCTAATTTAAACTATTTAGGATACGGATACCTGTAATATATCCGATAGGATTAGCGTCCGTAGTGATTCAATATTTAATGCGACTCTTTCAATTGGTAAACAATAATCTGACCACCTTCTCTTTATTGCTTGCGCACGAAGTGATACAGTCTCATAATAGTTTAGTGTATAGAACTTCAATATTGATGGTCATGTTTAAGTTGATATCACACAAACCTTAACCAGACAGTACTTTAATTCCACGGAAATATCATAGAACTCCGTGGGAAGATATAATATAACTATAAACGAAAATACATCATGTGAATGTAACGTAATACATTACAGAATCTACTGGTTCATACAAAATATTTCGGATGGACCATTGAGCATTATGGGGTTTACCTAAAAACGATTAGATCAAGTCAAAAGTAGAAACCAGATATACTGTTGAACTTTGAAGTCAACATTTGATTTAAGAAAGGTAACTACTCTACTTCTTTCTACTACCACTCGTTGTCTAGGATTTGAGTGATTAGGCAGATATATACAATTTTGAAGGCAAGGTTTAATAATAGAAATATTTCAGTGACGACTTTCCCGAAGAAGAAATACTTCAAATACTCTTGAAAGTGTATCATTTTGTTACAATAAAGAAGCAAATTACTTACAGTTAAAAAAATATTCGAAAATAAAATAGTGAAACGGTGATATGACTAAGGAAATAAAGGAATCTGTGAAAAGGACTGGGCGTGGAAGGAAGTCTAAAGAAGATGTCGCTAGTCTTCAACAAGAAATGGCATGTATTAATGCATTCACTAGGCGTGTCCTGAAAGAAAAAGCAGGAAACTATAGGCCCTTGAAAAGAGCGTCGGATGGATCATTTGTGTTTCCTCATGCTTCTGGTATTACAACCAATAGAGGTAATAAGCTGCTGCAAGGCATTGAACAAGTAAGTAGGAATATGTTGGATACCTCGAAGCCATTAGCAGAGGAGAAGATTTTCTATAACGGGTCTGAACATAGTCTGCTACAAAGCGGTAGGAAAAGAATGAAGTTCCCTAGTGTTACATATGATCAATCGTTAATGAAGTTGGAGGAAGAAAGTGCCAATGATGAGGATATGTTTGATGAGATAGAGAGTCTTTCAAAGTTAGTCAATGTTAGAGAACTTCTAACCCCAATTGCCTCACTATCAGATGTATGTAAAAGATCAGCTAGCAAGAGAACTTTCGACAATAACATACTAAGTGACCTAGCATTACATTGCATTTTAATGATAGAAAGAGAGCAAAACTCTGTTACAAAATATTCCAAGCTACTAGATGTTTTTCTTGGAGACTATCCAACACCGTTGTATGAGAGAAACATAAACTTAAAGGATTATGATCACAGTTTAACATTAAAGGAGGAAGATCTCGAAGATGGCTCACAGTTAGAAGCTCTAAATGCCCAAGATGAAAAAAATAGAAAAAGCAAGAGCAATGAAATCCAAGTGAACATGTTTACAAGAAAAATACCGACACATACATACGATATGCTGCTCAGAGAGAAAAACGAAACAAATGATATACCCGATGCTAATAGCTTAATTGGAGAAGATGATGATCCCTTCTTCGCAGTACCAACACCGGCGCTTCCGGAATCATTCAAGACTCTATTACCAGAGACTGCATCTCCACACGTTCTAGAAGAAGTGGAAAACACCAGACAGTTAGTTCAAATTGCCTTACAGAGAAATCAAGAATTTATTAGAAACCTCCAAAAAATTAGAGGATTTCTTGTGAAATGTAACAGAATACGAGAAAGAATCCAGGCTTGGAGTAGAGAATACGCTAATGTTCCAGAAGATGGTGTCACTGTACCAAATGCGCTACGTGTTGTAAAAAGAGGTCTAATTAGTGCTACCACTAATAGGTCAATGAGCACTGCCGAAGGAATGGATGAATTAGGTAGAGAAGAAGAAGAGGAAGAAATCCAGCAGCAATGAGCCATATAAATATAGAATATTTACGAGCCCACGAAATTTTCTATCATAATCTACTATCACTCAAAGGTTGTTGAGCAAACTTGAGTTTTTTGTAACAATACATATGGTATATCTTTGATCACTATAACATTTATGGCTAAATGCATATTATTTCCCATAAATAGACCCCCACACCCTTAAGCTATTCCTAAAAGTTTTCCGTCCCTTATATCAATTGCTATATTATGCCGTTGAAGAGGTAAAAGAATTTATAAAATAAGGAAGTATAACAAGTTAATATATCAGAGGTTGTTGAATATCTAATTAAATTCCGCTATATTTGTTTAGAAAAAAATAAACTCAATAACAGGCATATAGAACTAATTAGTTTAAAAATTGGTCATAACTACGAGGTCGACTACAATGAAGTCGCTCCCGGTAGTACTTATCAGAGGTGAA
The DNA here is from genome assembly GCF_045282275.1 of Nakaseomyces bracarensis. Classification (NCBI taxonomy): domain Eukaryota; kingdom Fungi; phylum Ascomycota; class Saccharomycetes; order Saccharomycetales; family Saccharomycetaceae; genus Nakaseomyces; species Nakaseomyces bracarensis. The sequence continues at coordinate 348,989 of NW_027263956.1, forward strand.
TTTGTCTCAATGTCCAAAGTTAGATTAAGTTCAGCAAACATGCAGTAGTTTTAAGTTCTCAGTATAAAACTGTATAGAATTCAACTTAGTCCAAATTTAAAGCCTGTCCGATAGTTATGTAATATAGTTTATTGCCAAACATTAGAAGTAGTATCCAAAACCTTTGTGAAGGATGATTGTTCAGACTCCTTCACAATTTTTTTATTAAAGAATGGTGCAATACAATCCTTCACTAAGTTCTTAAACAGTTCATCTATCAATCCCTTTAATTCATCCCCGGTTTGCTTAAAATCTGGATAGGCATTTATCTCAAGTATTTTTACGCTGTAGTTACTATCAACCAAGAAATCAACTCCGTAGGTTTCAAATGCATTTCTTAGAGGTTGGAAGTTCAGTCTATCAACATTTAGAGCTGCTAGGAAAATATCTTTTGCAATTGAATATATTTGTTCCTTTATCTTCTTCTTATTTTCATCGCTGATATCGGAAATTGTGTCGAACTCAAGCACCGATAAGTCTTTGTCTTCTTCAATTTGTAGACAAGTATTTGTTAAATGGCATTCCAAGCTTGACAAGTTAGTTACATTGTAATCCTCGTCATTCAGTTTCTTAAAAGGTTTCGGGGCAAAGAGCGCTAGCATTCTGTCATATACAAACACTTCCAAATCACCCTTACAGGTGATATAGCATCTTATATGAAACTTTTTGTTATCCATTGAAGGTATTAATAATGGGTTAACCATATATTCTTGCACGATGAAGTGACGAAGTTGAGATATAATAATTTTATTATTATCAATAGCGGTCTCCTCGATTTCTTCATCAGTTTCATCTTCATCAAAGGAATCAAAAACATTTTGTAAGTCCTCTATGGTCCTGAAGACTCTGATTCCCTGTCCTTTATCACTCATACTAGGTTTGACTATCCACCATCTGTCCTCCTTCTCTAGCTCCTGGCGTAGTTCCCAGTTTTCGTCTAAGGCATCATCCAAGAACTCCGCATAATCTAAGTCTATGTTATAGGATTCTAAGTAAGCAGTGTTTAAGATGGATTCTGGGTGTTTGACAACATATGAGTGGATAGTGTGGGACAAGTAATGCTTTCTGATCAAAGCTTTCCTGTATATATAGGAATTAATAAAGTAATTTTTTGGATATTCCATAACTTTGTCGATATCGAATTGTTCATAATCTGCATATTGAAATATTTTCTTGCCTTGTTCAATTAAGTTGGATTCTAAAGTGTCCTTAATTTCGATACCAAGAAGGTGTTTAATTGATTTCGCTAATGGCGTGTAAATATAACTATCCTTTGGGATACTTAAAACGACTTGCTCGGTAGCTTCCTCCTCTTTAGTACTGCCATAGATGTCTATTTTACCAGTCAGTTCAGGTACAGAATGGAATACTGCTCTCATTGGTGAAACAACGATACATCTATCTTCTATAATATCCATATCATACTTGACATTCGGATCACAACGAGAAGAGGCTCTGTGATTTTTAAAATTGGGTGACCAGTGGAAAGATATCATATTTGACTCGTTACCATCCTCTATTTCGTCATTTGTGGAAGGTCTTCTAATGCGAGGCCCTTCGAATATCGTGGACCATCTATTCTCCCAGATAGGGGCATAAAATATAGGTGTTTCCTTAGAGAGGTCGTCTATCAGTGGTATATTAACACTGTAAAGATCTGTTTCACTATTCCAGTTTTCATATAAGTACTGAATCACATCCACACTTCTCTGTGACGCTCTTTCCATCAATTCATTAGGTACGGACTTTCTGCCGTCGAAATACGCCCAGGATAAAGCGATTGAACGAGTGTCGTTGCAGATAACGGACTCCATGGCAGCTCCAACTGTTCCGCTGGAAGTAATGTATGCAGCTGATGTGTTTCTCCCCACGTTTGGTCCAGAGATTACCAGGTCAAAAGGTTCTCCGCCACTTTTTAAGTAGTGTAACCCAATGTTGACACAAGACGACGGTGTGCCATCTATTAATATCCACTCTATAGCATCTTCCGGAATATCGCTATTAACTCTCTGCTCTGTATCCAATAATTTAATTGAGTCCTTCAGTTGCGGTTCGATGAAGGGTCCCCAAAAGGAATCATCAGGAGAGTCACGTTTGGAGTACAAGAACTGTAGGGACAAATTGTGACCGGCTAAATGAGCTTTACCGATCCATGATTTCTGTACATGCGGTACGCAGACGGTAATTTTCCAGTCTGGTTTATTGGCTAGAATGTACTGTACAAAGGGTCTAATGTAAGCTGAGTATTGTGTATTCAAAGGACCGTCATCATTGGTAATAAGAATCTTCATTATTGTAACCCTTATTATACTTTATATATATCTTTATTAAAAAAAAAAAAACAAAGATACTAATCAGGGGTTTTGGTAATTGGTCAAGGGAATGTTTATTTTTTGTAAGTTTCTTAGACCCCTCTCTTATCTTTCTCTAGTTAAGCAAATTCACACTAACTAAGTACAAGTAAGATCAAAGAAAAAAAAGATACTAGATATAATAAGACAAAAGAAAAAGGCTCATCGCTTCAAAATATTTAATATCATTTTTTTATTACTTTAGCTTTTTTTTTTTTTGTTTTTTTTTTGAATAAGGTTAAGCAGAAAGATCAAGGAAAAAATTAAAGGTCAAATAGTAGAAGAGATTTTGAAATGAATTGAAGAAGAAGTTAAGGTTGAGCACGAGAGAGAGAGGTAAATAAAAACAAGGGAAATTAGAATATAGTGGAATATAGTTTTAGCAATAAAAAAATAATGTCACTCTGGTTAAATAATCTTTCAACACAGGAGGCAGATCCTGAGAAGATCAAACTGGCAGAGGTTCAATTTGATGCTATACATACCACATTCAACAACATACTGGAGACATGTCGAAACAAGTGTATACCGCGTGATGAAGGATACTCAGAGGCGGAACTTACGAAAGCGGAGATGTGCTGTGTAGATCGGTGTGTAACGAAGTTACATTACAGTAATCGTATCATCGGAGCCTACGTGCAAACTCAACAGTTCTCTCCCGAGAAACATCTGCCACATTACCGCCAATACCAGGAGAAGCAGTAGTCTTCGAGGGGCTACCCGCCAGGATTAAGCGAAAAACAAAAAAAAAAAATGAAGGGCTAAATTTAGCCTACAGCCTTACATAACATCATATTTTTTTTAAAAATGTATATATCACATGTAATTATCGTATACTATAATATATTTGTTAGCATCCCAGATTAGATTATCATTATTTACGTACTATCTCAATATTTGTATTTTCTTCAAGAGGAAGTAGAAGAGATAGCCATTTTCGTTATATTTCTAGAGGTGTTATAGTTATTGGTAAGGGAGGAAAAAAAAAGGGAGGCGTTTTTTTTTTTTTGTTCTTTCATTGGGATGAGATAACAAGGTTTAAACATAAGTACAGTTTTAAAAAAAATGTACACGCGTGGCTAGACCACGCGTGTTGTATTAATATAATAAAAAGGTCTACTGAAAAGAGAAAGAGCAAAGAACGGAGGGCAAGAGGTTAAAAAAAAGAAAGAAAATTAACGGACTGGATTTTATTTACACCAGTACACCCAACTTGCAGATCCTTTTATTTCTTTCTTATTTTATTTGGGTCTTCTAACAAAATGCGCATAGGTTATTATCTTAGTGTATTAATTTTGATAAATATCTCCATGTACGTAGTGACAATATTCAGTACAATGAATATTAAGTAAACGAAGGAATAAATAAAAAAGGGAAGCGCAGAGAGAGAGAGAGAGAGAGAGGGGAGTGTTAGAGAAAAAAAAAAAGGACCGTTGTATGACCTCTTATTTTATTATTTGTAGCGTTCTGTAACTACTAGGCTTTTACTCTCTACTTCTTTCTTCCCTTTAAACCTTTCCCCTCCCTTACAAAACACTTCCCCCCCTCCCATGCCGTTCTATAATTTTCACACTATCTTTGGTGGTGTAGTACCAGCACAGTATGGTTTTATACAGCGGTTTCTATACAATACTTACCCTGGTCAATCATTATGTACACAATAAATTATACAGCGCAAGAAAGAAAAAATACTAAAGAAAAGAACGATATAGTGTGTGAGTGTTTCTGTGTGTTTAATACAATATTACTAAATACGCTTTTCAAAAAAAATATATACACACACACTAACAAGACACACTAACAAAGACACACTTTGTAAATGTCCACACAGAGAGAGAAAAAGAGAGAGAGAGAGAGAGAAATACGCTGCAAAACACCAGCACGAAAAAAATGGTATACCGTGCTATCTCCTAACCAAGAATTAATAACCCAACGCCCAAAACAAAAAAATAAAAAAAATTTTCTGGCAAGTTTTCTCTTAATAAAACCACAATAATTAAGAACCATACATATATAAGCTCTCTTAATTATGGGACATAGGCGTAATTCGCTTTAGTACCACTTCTTTATGTGTATCTTCTTACCCTTACTTTCTTTCTTCTTACTGTTTTGCTCTCTCTTTCTTTCTTCATCTTCTTTTACTTATATCTTCTCGTTTGTAGTTATATTTCATGTGATTTATTATATTTATTATTTATTTACTAATATCTCTCTTATTAATAAAAAAATAAAATAATAAATACAACTCAATTAATAAATACAACTAATAATGGCTGAAGCTAGAGCACCAAGAAGAAAGACCACCAGAAGAAAGAAGGATCCAAATGCCCCAAAGCGTGCACTAAGTGCTTACATGTTCTTCGCTAACGAAAACAGAGACATCGTGCGTTCTGAAAACCCAGATGTGACGTTTGGTCAAATCGGTAGATTGTTGGGTGAAAGATGGAAGGCTTTGACCGCTGAGGATAAGCAACCTTATGAAGCTAAGGCTGAAGCTGATAAGAAGAGATACGAATCTGAAAAGGAATTGTACAATGCTACTCGTGCTTAAAACAAAAAATTCTTAAAAATTAAGTTAAATTCAAATTCAAATTCAAATTAAATTAAATTAAAATGAAATAAAATAAAAAAAAATAATAATAATAATAATAATGATTTACTATTAAAAAATTTTTTTTTTTTTATTCTTACTATATTGAGATGTTATTCCCTTATATTTTTTTTTATTATTATTTTTATTCAACCCACATCACTTCCATTCAATATTTTGTAATATGTTTTTTTTATTCTTTATGTATAATTTCTTTCTATTATAGTCTTCCTTTAATTTATTTTAAGAAGATATTTTCCAAAAATATATATTATTATCTTACACTTTTTTTTTTTTAGTATTTAATATCAAACAATAGTTTCATTTAAAAATGTACTTCTAATACAACTACGTTCCGTGAGTGGAAGTATTAACTTATATGCATCACCTTCGTTGAGATAATACCTGAACATACGTTTCATACGTATGAATCCCATCCCTTCATATAGATTCAATGCAGCAATATTGCTTACCTCAGTCTCTAACATCACTTCATCACAATCTTTCATTTTATCTAGAGTTACTTTAACTAAATGTTTAGCTATACCATGGCCTCTGTAGCTACTGGCCACAGCCAACATTCCAATATATCCCCTTAATCGACTATTTCTATGCATCTCACATTTTCCTACTATACAGCCAATGGGCACATCATTTTGTTCACTCTCCTCATCAAATGCTAAAAATGTTAACTCAGGCCATTGGTTAAGGAAATATCTATAGACATATATCGAATATGGCTCGGATAAATCTGCATCTATTAGTTTCTTTAAATGATCGAAGTGTTCCAGGTTACCTATATCCAAAGGCTTATACACTATCTTCATCCCTTCCAATTCGCTTGTTTTAACCTATATATAAGCTCAAAGAGTTCTTGTTTGTTTGTTGATTTGTTCTTATCCGAAAACATAAACTTCCCACTCATAATTAAGTTTTTCACCTTAATTATTTAATTAATTATTTTTTTATTTTTTTTTTTTTCAGTCCTCATTGTTCTTTCAAGAGCTCATCGCAATCAATTTTTAAAGGGTCTACTCAATAATATTTATCCTTGGCGATTATAAAGGCACAGATAAAAATAAAGAAGTTTAATATTTATATCTTTTCAATAAAACTCAGCCCTATCATAATTTGATCAGGTTCTTTTTTATCCGATCTTTTGAGCTTACATACATACACACCCATTTACTATCTATTTGATCCATATACAAAAACCCGTTCTCTTATGAGGAGTAATAGCGATGCCGTGTTTCGGTGTATAGATAGTACCACTGGTAAATCTTTCTCTGTGGATACAAAAATCTTTTTGAACCTCCATGAGTTTAGAGCACACATCGCTAACAAATGGCATGTCCCACAACAGCATCTTCTGTTACTATACCAATTTGGAGTTAAGGTAAAGGATTCTAACTTCAGGGCTGGCGCTGAAGAAGCTAATGATATCTTTGTTTATGATAGAAGATTGTTTTCTATTGTTAATAAACCTCCGTATGTCCATGAAAGAGATACTAATGTCGATGATAATGATTTATATGACCTAAATGATGCTGGTGACGCATTAAATGATAGTAAACGAGCGAATGATGATGAGAAAAGTGAGACAAAAGATGGTGAAGACGAAGAAATATTAACACATGCTCAAGAATTAGTAAATCAGTTGATAGAAGAACGCAACGAGCTTGGTCATGGTGAATTACTTCGACCTATTCCTTCTCCATTAGATGATATGCTGGAAAATATCACGTATAGGAGGATTGTAGGACTATTAACGACCAATCTTGGTTGGTTAAGTGCGTTGGAGATAGATGTTAACTTTTTCAAATCTGTTGCCACCATGATACAGGAAGAACTGAAAAATCTAGGTTTGTGTATTGTTACCTGCGAGCAATATTTGGGCCTTTATTGTTATGATATTGAGAAACTGTATAACTCTAATGTCCTGTTTCTAAACCAATTGCATGAAAATAGTATGAGTATCAAGTGGAAGGATTGCTATAACAATGTATTGCAAAATTTGGAAGGTTTGCAAGGGCCCTTAAGTAAGTATGTTAATGAGTCAGATTTACAAAAGAAGGATTCTACTTTGAAAAGCTTAGATCATAGAGTTAATACAAAACTTAAGAAGGTTAAGAAAAATATTGACAAGCATGCTAATGAGAGAAATTTAATGCACAATGAAATTGAACAATTGAGGGAGGGGAGCTCTTCAGAAATGAACGTTTTAAAAATAGATCAAGAGATGATTTCAAAATTCGAATCTCTATCGAAACTGGTGCGGGATTCCAGCCGAGAGATTCTTGATCTAGAAGAGGGAGTGTTTACACAAGAATACGTAGATGAGGAGATCATGCCTAATTTAATTACAATGAAAGAAAGGGTAAGAAATTTACTAACTATAGCGCAAGCGCTTTATGAATTAATGCAGGAACTAAAAACCGCCAAGTTTCAATTTCAAAAAAATATGGTTAGATATATGGGTCGTATAGCATGGATCCAACTACAATGTGCACATATAAAAAATTACCTTCTCAATGACTGTAATACTGATTTGACTCTTTATAAAACTTTGGAGGTAGAATTTGCTCGAATTGAAGATGCTCCCCTCATATATGGGCTATATTTGGTTGAGAAACTTAGGCGATTAGTATGGAATATTGAAGCTTATAGAACTGATATTAATTTTTTTGAAGACTTAAAGGACCAAACTGCATCTGAATATAAAAATAGGGAAAAATGGCTAAAGAATTTTGGAGACTTAGCAGCGCCTTTTTGTGATGATCTTTTGGGCTCTTCAGATATTGATGAGCTAAGCCGGATAATGCAAAACCGATCAGAAATTATCAATAACAAAAAACTTAAAGAACTTAAGCAGGAGCAATCAAATTTGGAAGCTGCTATCCAAAAATTCATAAGAAAAATGAAGCAAATGAAACTCTCTGTAGAAAGTATCAAAATTTTAGAACAGGCATCCATTGAAGCGTCGAATATAAGCTTTTTGAGCAGAGTTTCGGAGAGGTATGTATCTAAAAATATCCCTGTAGACCCGGGTCTAATCAAAAGATATAAGACTAGAATAAGAAAACTTGAATCTCTTCTGCATGAAAATGGGTACACAAGCATTAATAATTGGCCCTCGGGGGTATTAAACCACTCTGATAAGGTGAGTTATTTTGCAAAAAATACTCCTTCAGCAAGTAAAAGTCTGGTGATGTCAGGTTCTTCACTATTTGGTAACGATAATTTGTCATCCATTAATCTCAGTTTGGAGGTTACTAATTTGAAAAATGAACTAGATATTGTAAAAGATCAACTGGTGAAACTTGAGAAAGATTATAAATTAAAAGAGGATCAATTGAAAATAACACATACAAAGATAATTGATATAGGTGTGGAGAATACAGCATATAGGGAAACCTTAAATCACTTAAACAAGGAGCTTGCAAGACTAACATTAAGTGAAGAAAAAACTCTAAAAGATTTTGAGACTGAAAGAAATAATATCAGGAGTGAATACCTCAAGTTATCAACTAGAACAGAGCAAATCTTAAGAGATTTTAATGTACTTGAGGAACAGTTGAAGAGCCAGAAACTAGAAAATGAAAAACTCAGGGATAATATAAGAGCTCTGGAAACTCAATCAAAAGAAAGTTCTGAGAATAATGAAAAAGTAATCACGGATTTAAGTCAAAAATATGAAAAACAGCTAGGCCTCAAAAATAACGAATTGGATTCCTTAAGGCAAAAAGTGGAGGAACAACGAAATATGATGAAAGAATTACAGGATAATTCTAAAACTGATGAATTAAAAAGTTCTGGAACTAATGATAAGCAGACCAATGATCTATGTAATGCATTACAAAAAGAACTCTTTGAAGTATTCTCATCTAATATATATATTCTAGAAAACATTGGGCTGTTATTAACAGATGAAAATACACAAAGATTTGATATCAAAAGAGTGAAAGGACTTAAGAAGGGACTTAGTCAGAGCCTATTAGACGAGAGCACCCAAATACCCATGGTACCTGATACAATTAACAGCAATGTATATAAAGAAGCAAAGGACCTGTATGAAGCTCTTGTTAACGAAGCAGATAATCAAGACTACTGGAAGCTTCTTGATTTTATGAAAAAGGTATATGAAAATAAACTTTATGAATCAGCTGTAATTAATCGTTTTAAAGACATTGAAACGCTAGCTAAACGTTTGACGAAAGAAAATAAATCAAAGAGACTATTGTTAGACCTTTATCAAAGTGAGAGGATTTGTCTTAGAAATTTTCAAGTGAATGATCTAGCTTTGTTTCTACCAACGAAAGAGACTGTAGTCGATATGAAATCTCCATCGTCTTCAATGGTTTCTTCCTTTTCTTCCGTTGATCTTTCTACACCTCCACCTTTTGGTACAAAGACGACAAATTCACCGAACCAAAAGAAACACTTTCATAAGACAAATATTCTACATCCATGGGCTGCCTTCACTGCCTTTAATGAGACTTCGAGGTACTTTCTAAAGGATGATGCGTTGATAACTTCCACTAAGGAATGGTTTATTGGCAAAATTACCAATATACAAAAGAATGAAGTCGAAAATATTACTGTGAATAACCCTTTTAAACTACAGAAAGGGACTATTTGGTACCTTGTTACAGCTGAACTAATCTCCATGGAGTAATAGATAAATATTATCGTAATAACATGAATCGTTCGACTGATGTTTCTTACAGCTTATGTTTGTACTCTATAGATTTAAATATATATATATATATATACTTACATATACTTATATATTTTACGTAATATTAATATTCCCTCGATTCTACCAGGTTTCTTGTAGGTATCTGTCTTCTTTTTCCATTGTCCTCAGATATTCGCTAGCAGACTCGTCATCTTTGAAACCACCCCATTTCTTTAACATCTCTAAGAAAGTCAGTCTTATCTGAATAGGCATTTTGCCTGAAGCACCACAAAGGAAAAAGATAGCTTTGTCATCAATTATCTTCTTGGTAACTTCATCTCCTAGTTTCCAGAGAACATCTTGAACATACTTAGTATCAGGAGAATTTTCACGATCCCTTGAAAAAACGGGATGTAATTTCATGACACCTCTCTGTGCTAATGACTCCAGCTCTTCTTCATATAAATAATCTTTATCTTTAAATCGACATCCAAAAAATAAAGACATATCTTCCGAGAGTTTTGATCTGACAACAGATAGAAGCGGTGCCAATCCAACACCTGGGCCTACTAGAATCAGTGGAAGCCCCCTGTGCTCTTTTCTTAATAGGTTATTGTTATGTAGTTTAAACCTGACTTCATCTCCCTGCTTTAACCTACCAATAAAATTGGTACAAACCCCAGTCCTGATTTTTCTAAGTATTGTTTTATACTTTACGATAGCGACTGTTAATTCGATGTCAGGATTATTTGCAGAACTTGAGATAGAGTAGAATCTTGGTTTGATTGTAGGCATGTAATCCAATAAATATTTCCATGGAAGGTGCAGAGATTGGAAATCCTCAATAACTTCCATAATTGATCTTCTAGGCCTGTTACAATAGTCATAGAGTTCCTGCATATCTTGATCAGTAGCAAATTCATATAACTTTTCTTGCTGATCCTTCATCTGTTCTACGCCACGTTCCAGCCTACTCACATCAGTTGCAAACGTCCATACCTTCAAAAAAAAAGTTGTTCTAGGTATACTCATAAAGTCACAATGATATTTCAAGAGGTTTCTTAAAGTTAACGGGCTTACTAGGCCACCATCTAGAAGTTGCGGTGGAGCTCCGTTGGTGAATTTTAAAGGTTTGTCGGCAATTTCAAGCCAGTGAGGTTGGCTATCTAGCATTTGTTGAACAGCCATATCGGTATTGCAAGGATAAATTGCTATGGTGTCACCAGGTTCATAACACTTGCCTTCATCTGCCTTGAAAATAAATTGTCTGACATCCTGGAAGTGGTCTTCGGCTGTTAATCTTTTATTCTCTGTAACTACACCAATTCTGGTTGAGTCATCACCAGAGAAGCTAGTCTTTCCATCCGACTGGGATGTGTTATTTTGATCTAATTCCAAATAAGTGAGAGGCTCCAGGTATATATCCTTTTCAATTTCTTCACGTTTCATGGTTTGTCCATTCACCTTCCTGTTCGGAAATTTGTTCATGAGGAAATCAAGAACTCTTCTTTCAAATTCAAAATAAACGGATTCGATACCAGAACCAGTACCTTTATTACTTCCTGCCATTGCTTGTTCGTCAGCTTCTAATCTATCAAATATTTCCTTAGCACCTAACTGTTTAACGATTCTATTGTGAAGTTTCCTCAGTGCATAGTTAAATTTAGGGTAAGAACTATCGCCTAAACCCAAATAAGCAGAATTGATATGAATTAAGAAGTCATTCGGTAAGTTCTTCTTCTTCAATAAAGTCCAAAGGGTAGATTTTTGATTACCTTTAGAGTTTTCGTATACATTTCTTGGTAATTCACCTTGCCCTGTGGTTGAACAGATCACAAAGAGGTATCGGCACTTCAAAATATCTTCTTTCTTATAGTCAGCTAATGACGACAATGTATGTGGGAAATGGAGTCTATGCAATTTATGAGATAATATAGAGGCAAAATCTTGAGCATTACCTGTTTCTGATCCATACAGAACAGCTATTTTGCTTGTACTCATGATTACTTGGTTTTGTTATTATAGCGTCCGGTAACCTCACAATTTATATCCTTATTGGTTCTAAAGGATTAGGAAATGGCTGATAATATTGTAGGTTGGATTTGTTTTCTATACTGAAAATTATTAGTTGTAGATGCTTAAAAATTCGATGTTAGCAGTGTTTTTTGCTGTGAATCATTTTGCTCATCGCAGAGCCATAACGAATTTCTAATTTTTTTTTCATTACTTTTTTTTTTCATAATTCTGTATTAGTAAGCTTTAAAGATAGAAATAGTAAATCTTAATTAATTAGTACATCTTTGAATTGTCCGTTGGTTTTATTTCTCACATCGATAACTGCTATATTTAATGAAGAATTTTATAGGTCTATTTAGCGATTGCTTCTTGAATTTAAATATTTGTATATACATGATAGTTAATAATTGAATCAGGTTAGGCAACTATATTAGGTTAGTCACTATGAACCTTATCTCAATTGGACTTGGAATCTATGTACAATGTCTTTCTCTACCAGCTTCTGGAGTTCATTAACCTCGGAATTAGTAATGTTTCTATCCATAGACTGGTAGTTAATTCTATAGCAGAGGGATTTCTTTTGAGTCTTGGGATGTGTAAACTTATCGACTAACTTGACGCTCTCCACCAAATCACCAGCAACATTCCTGATAATTTCCATCAGGTCATTCTCTTGTAATTGATCTTCGATCTTCTTGTTTTCTGGGAGCCAGAAGGCAATATCTCTGTAGCTTCCTGGGTATTTAGAATAAGGTGTAAAAGTTGTGATCGAACCTTCCTTGAATTGGTTATGGAATCTCTGATCTTGGGTCCACATTAACCTGATATCAGGTATTTCAAATAACAGCATTCCAATCCTGTCAAGTCCTAGGCCAAAAGCCCAAGCAATTGAGCTGTCAGGTTCATTACCAGAATTAATTAGAACCTGCTGTTGTACTAAACCACAGCCACAAAGCTCTAACCACTCACCTTCCCACCAGACTTCAATCTCCCATGATGGAGCTGTCCAAGGAAAATACGCTGTAATCCACCTCACTTTCAATTCTTTTGGGATATCTGGATGAGTAGCACCTTTCATCAACTTCATACTTTCTATTTTTCTGTGAAAGACTTCGGATACAACTAATTCGATTGATCTTTTCAAATGCTGAGACACTAACTCAACTTCTAAATCAGACATATATGTTTGCTTAGGATTTACCTCATTTGCAGTATTATCTTCTACGATCATGTTGGTCTTCTCATTGGCTAAGATATTCTCTAATTCCTTAATATCATCTCTAATCTTATGAAGATGGGCGGCATTTTCTGAAGTGTCATAAGAACCATCCTCATTTACTGCTCTTTTCCAGACTCTAGCACCTTCCATTTGGTGGAATGCTGGATAATGTGTTTTATCTATCTCATCTCTTCTGTACACATCAGCTGTAATCAAAAACCCAGGCTTCTGATTCGTTTTCATATTACTGAAGCATTCCAATTCGTGCGCAGAGGTATGTGTTCTTAAAAGAGTTTCCTTATTGACATAATAAGTATCTGATTTAGACCTCCCTGGGTGATCCTTAGGAAATCCCAATGAATCAAAATTTTCATAGACTGATACCACTGGTTTAAATTGGTTATAGATGGAATATGACTCGCATTTCCCGTTTAGCTTCTTTTCGATTAAATCTCGAAGAATACCTACCGGATGATCTTTCTTTAAATGAAGTGACCTATCAGTCAGATTGATGATGGATTGGGTGACATTTGTGATTTCAGGGTCTGTATTATATATATTACCATTAATTTTTAATTTCTCAGGGATTGTCGTAAACAACCTAGCTGGATTAGCTAATATTATAGGTCGCGATTGGTGAATAATCCTAAGAGAGGCCATTTTCTGTGCCTAATTGTTGAGCCAATAATAATATTTAGATTGATATAATGAGACGTTGTCAGGGTGGTTTCTGTTTTATTTCAATCTGAGAGACTTTTCGAGACTATTTTTATTTTTATTCTTACAAAGTCCCTTCTTTTCACATTTTTCAAGGTTGCGGGGGCACTAGACAATTGAAAATAGAAAGGTTTAGTTGATTTAACACTTAACTTTGAAGAGGAATAGTATGCAAAAAATTGATTGCTTATTCTGGTATTTAGTTACGTATGTAATCAGATATATGTACTTCTACAATATAACACCTGAACCACTGTGGATTCGGAGCGCAGTTAATAGTTCTCTCATTGCAACATTTTGTCTATTAAGTTTAATGTATTCAGGGTTCTTACGATCAGTAGCCGACTGAGAGTTTGTCTGTTCAGGTTTTTTGCCGTACTTCTCGTCTAGCTCCTGTAGTTGTTGTCGAAGATTTAGGAATCGACTCTCCTCTTTACCAATTGCAACTTCGAGATTGACCCTTTCATTCACCAATTGTATTGCTTCGCTTTCTAATTTATGATTCTTATCCATGATTTTTCTTACTCTGGAAGCCAGAACATCTTCAAGACTTAGTGGATCGCCATCACCTTCTGCCTGCAGTTTATCATTTCTCTCGAGAGTTCTTAGAATGGCAGCACTTTCTTCTAATCCTTTTTGCATTTGTCTTCGAAGACGTAGCAATGATTCTTGTTCATCTTTTATGAGTATTTTCCGCGATTCATGTGACCTTTCTAAATATAACTCATCTAAAATCCTTAAGAGTTGATTGAATATGTCCACATGTTCTTGTTCAAGTGACCGTATCTTATCCAATTTTTCTTTATGGTTCATTTATTTAACTATATTTATTTAATATCCAAGAGTATTTAAAGTAAAAAAAACCAATAAAGGCCTTAAAAGAGGAATCTTTACTGATTATATCATTATGAAAGCATTAGTTTGGAACAATTATTCAAGATTAGAGGTTGACAGAATTGAATGTAACCATCATTTAACTACCAAAACTTAAAAATTAGAGAAATAAACAAAACACGAACAGAATTACGTCATTCCAAATGACCAAACAAGCAAAAAAAATTTAATGAGAGATAAGGGATTCGAACCCTTGCATCCGAAGATATCAGAGAATTTAAGTTTTAAGTGTTTCACTCACCTAAATCTGACGCCTTAAACCACTCGGCCAACCTCCCATAAGATTTTGTTGACGGCTTACAAACAATAGTCCGCTCGGTAAGCTTAAACGACAAGCCCATATAATTTAAAAAATTAATGAGAGATAAGGGATTCGAACCCTTGCATCCGAAGATATCAGAGAATTTAAGCTTTAAGTGTTTCACTCACCTAAATCTGACGCCTTAAACCACTCGGCCAACCTCCCATAGAAACTTGTTGAATGTGCATAATGATACAATATCCATATAATGATTGTCAAACTCATAAATGAGTCAAAAGTATAGATTTATTACAACGTAGAAGTGTCGTTAAAGTTTCACAGAAATTATATATTGATTACATTATATATAAACGTTAAGTTTACTTTATAGAGTATAATACAATATGACCCACAAGATGCATGGAGAAGACTGTAAAATTATTACAAATCTACACTGGAGTAAAGTAAACTCTAATACCATAGGGAATAGCAATCAACCTCTATACACAAGGGAGGGGGAGATTACGAAAATATATCTTCGATATAAAGGATTTTATGCACATTGTTACAAACATGGTGTTTCCTAATTTAATATAATAAAGCACATATATACATGACATAAGTTACCCGGGGTTAATAATTTTTCAATGCGCTTGATGATGTGTGAGAGCTGGCCTCAATGACAGCAAATTCATTAATATTCTGTAATGAGGTTAGAGTTATAACATTCTGCTCATCGATATCACGCTCTTTTACCTGTTTTAGATAAGTTACAATAACTTTATTGGTTTATTTATTTAGGTTCTTTTCTACAATTCGAGAACATATAACATAACCTGCAAATACCCACTGAGAGTTATAACGTAGCATAACCTTTAATTTATACTTTACAAAAAAAATAATATTTTGGCAAGAAGAAAACCTTAGCTTGATATCTACTTTCATTTGCTTTAACTTTACTTTCAAGCGCTAAGTTTTTGGGCTCTCTTAAAATTCTGTATTTCCGCTGAACAACGCCAGTGAGAAACGGTCATTAACATTTCACCTTCTACCAGTTATTAATATCAAGATGTCATATAACCAGGTCAAACCCATAACGCTCGGGCAGAATAAGAAAAAGATAAATAAGAACTCCAAGAACGATTCTAATTTAAATCAAAGTAATACCAGTCATCTATCGATGCCTATAAATCCAATACCGCAACCTGACGAAATTTTTCCTAAGAAAGAGGAATCAATACTTGTAAATCCAGCTATAAAAAGCTTTCCCCAATTCCCGGCTGTGAACAACATTATCAGTAGTCCTGGTTTAGTTCAAAATAGAAAGCGACTAAAGAGCAATAAGGGTGTGACCGTCAATAAACTGAATTCCAATTCCGATAACAATGAAGCTGAAAGGAGACGAAAAAGGGCTGAAAGGTTTTCTAATAATACGGTAAAGAAAAATGAGTTGGAGCATGTAGATAATCTAGCAGATTTGAACTCTATAAGTACTAAATCACACATATTTGATAAAGACCAAAGAATCGTAGGAAGATGTACAAAGCTAGAGAAATCCTATCTCAGGTTGACTTCTGAGCCTAACCCAGATTTAATACGACCTCATGATGTTCTAGAAAAGGCCTTCAATCTGCTGATGGAAAAATACAAAAAGAAAGAAGTCAATTATACATATCTTTGTGATCAGTTTAAAGCAATTAGACAAGATTTGAGAGTCCAAATGATAGAGGACTCATTTACGATGACTGTATATCAGGAACATGCTAGAATTGCTCTGGAAAATAGTGACTTAGGTGAATTTAATCAATGTCAAAGTAGACTAATGGTTTTATATGAGAATACAACCATAAAAAGAACACATAGAGAGGAATTTACTCTCTACCTCATATTATATTATATATTAATGCAAGATTACTCTACGATAGAGGCTTTAAAACTAAAACTAATTCTTGAAAGAGGAAAATCGATAAAAAACGCTGGTATTACATTAGCGTTCGAAATAGCAGAGGCTAGACTGGTTGGAAATTATCACAAATTTATGAAGTTATGTGCTAACCTCAAGGGTCTCGGACGTAAGTTGGTTGATGCATTCATAGACCAGGAGATATTAAAAATTTTAGTGACCATTTGTAAAAGTTACAATCAACTCAATTTGATATTTCTCTCAAAAGAACTACAGTTCGAATCTATAGAGGATACGATCCAATATCTAAAAAAGAAAAATCTTGCACAGTTTATCGTGACAAAGAATTTAAACCTTCCAACGGAATTCAAGTATCTGGATACTAAAGCGTGTAGACCCGTAATTATCCAGATATACTCTAAACTTAAGAAAGTAGATATTAAAGGGCAACTTTGATAAGCAAGAAGTTCAATAGGTAAGACTCCCCGATTATCATAGATAAAGAGCAATCTAAAAAACTAAAACAAACTTATAGAAGAGGATATATTTAATAAGAGTTAACTATTTAAGAACATATATATTGTTATAAGAACTCTTGAACTTACAATTTGCATCAATAGTTTCTGAATATTAGCTAAAAATCATAAAAATTGCTCTAAATGGAAATTAGAATAGTTTACTTTTAGATTAGGCTTTGTTTGAGAAAACTATATGAATCTTATTTAACATTATGTACATCAATACAAAATTTACCTAGATTTGAATCGGTGAAGTTAATACCAAAAGGAATCAATTTTGAGATGGTTTGTTCATTAAAATCTCTCACAACATACGTGAAACTCTATTGTAGTAGAGGATGTTCTAAAATATTTTCTTTAGAAAAACGATATGTTTATGGAAATTCATGCTCACTAGGAGCAAGTAATTTTTAAAATAGTAGAGTTACAATTTTACATCCAAGGCTAGCCTTTGGATATCATTTAGTCTTGCTAAAATCATACGGTACATACTCTCATCTGTAAGCTCAACAATGTACCAGCCTTCTAATTTTGCCGTCATCTTTAGATCTGATTTATCATTCAATGGCCTTATTTTTGCCGTTAGAAGTCTTTCTAATTTCTTCAGATTATCAATTTCATTTTTGGTGCATTTGAGGGCGTAAAAATCATCTTGGTAGAGGACCTTTATTTTTATGGATTGAGGTTTGCTATTTGGGCTGATACCATCTATCCACTCCTTTAGAATGTCTTGTAAAATTAGAGGTGACTTAATATCATATACAACATCAATTAGATTTGTCAGATAGGTATTAAATTCCTGTTTTCTTACCGTCTCATCGTCATCTTCGTTCTGTATATATTTGGGCATTGGCTTTGGTATCTTTGGAAGGGATATTTCATTAGACAGCGAAAACATAAGTTTCGTATGCAGCTTGTAGAACTCACTGTAAAACATATGTTTAACTTTTTTCTCTCCATTTGAATTTTCGATTTTTAGAGTGTATTCGAGTCTATTTTCCTTCCTCGTTATTTCGGTAACTTCACACTTGGTAATAAGAGCAATATAAACAAGTTCTCTATCAGACCTCGGACTATCCATAGTAACAGATGTTTTCCTGGATATAGAGGCCTTACTAAACGTCTTTGATACAATTGTGGAAGGAGAGGTAGGAGGCGTTAGATCAATTAGAGATGTGTTCCATTTAGCGGTGTGAGGTCTTGAGCATATGGTATCATTCAGCTGTGTATTTTCTTCCAAATATGATGATGGGACTAACCCAGATATCAGTTGATTTACTGGTTTTACATACCAGTACCCATTACCGAGGTCAGAAATTTTTTGAACGATGGCCCCCTTTGTTAAGTGTAGGTGGTTATCTATGATAGGTAACGCGTCATTATACTTATTGTTATCTGGTGTCTTTGGAGGCGCTATAACTTGATTATTCTGTTTAGGAGTGTAGTCTTTAGTAACACTGTAAAATTTATAATTCAAAGAGGCACTTCTGTGCACTGTACTCCACGATGGTGAAAAGCTGTCCTGTTTGAGAGGGGGTGATATGGTAATAGACCTATTGAGATGTTTCTGAGAGGTTTTCTTTGAGAGAACTTGTGGAGTTTCTTTAATCGATTGATTATATATTGAAACCATAGTTTTTTTTTTATTTGTCTTTCTTCTTTATATCGGTGGAAATGTAGCCTATAGCTTTAGCTAATTGATCCCCAATGATAAAATCACAGATTAAGTGAAAAAAAAAGAATTATTAATGTTATAGCTTAGTTTTCTGAATAGTAATATACTATCTTTAAGAAAAAAGGTCTTTAATGCTATTGAAGGATTGTTTGATTTGTAGTCCTTAAAAAAGTTGACACGTCTTTATTATTGATTTGACAGAATGTAAACAAAGCAGCAAAAAAAAAAGAAATGTTTTTATTAGAGAATAAAGGGTGTCTGTGCAGAAAGCCGAGAGAAATCAAAGCGAATATTGAAAAAAAACCAAAAAAAATAAATAAAGGTGATGTGATGATTCCTCTAAAATCTTCTTTTTAATTAATTTTTTTGAAAGAAGATAACAAGGTTTTTATATTAAATCCAAATATGAACAAAAAGTTCGTGATACCGAGTTATCTGTATTTGATTATGTGATATTTTTAAAAATAGACTCGTAAAACTAGTAAACTTTTCTTTATCAAATAAAAAGTCTTTTCTAATTCCTTTATTACAGAATAAGCAAGTATTCTCCGATTGCAGTGAACAAAAAAAAAAGAAAGTTATTTTGATATGATAAACAAAAGACAGTATTGATCTACTATTTTCTTTTAGTGTTATCGAGTAGCCTTTGTGTTGTTAGGATTAACTAAAAAAGGATAAACAGTAATTAATGTTGCGGATATCTATCTCTTTTTGGCTTTAAGGCAAAGGCACTAAGAAACTTTCTTTTATTTCTTGAAATCCTAATTCAGTAAGTTAAAAATAGAATTTTGGTAAAAGTAATAACAAATTACTTTTTAGTAGAAGTTGGAATTTTTTTTAGTACCAATTGCTTGTACTATACAAATGCTATTAGTATGCAATATCAACAATTATGTTACCTTTTATGGATTACTGGATAAATTCCAAGGTATTCTCTAAACGGTTGGTTTCCTTTTTTTTTTATTAGTTTTGGCGATAAAAAAGATAACGGTTATATGCCCTTTTGAAACAGAATGGAGTGTATGAAACAGGATTTAACCTTTATTTGTTTTTTCCTGTATATTTCAAGGTAGCAACCGAATGAAACAATCTAATTTTATTTTTATATATGTTGTTTGTTGGTTTCTTCACTCTATGAAAGAAAAATAACTATACCAACCCTAGCCGAAATGTTAAAAAAACGTAACAAAATTAAAAAAAAATGTCCTGAAAGAATTTTAACCTCTTACAATATAAATTCTTGTTCAATAAAACAGCGTGAAATGCTTATCGTAGAAACGAAAAATCAGAAATGGAAACTAGAATAGAAAAATCAAGTAAGTAAAATTAGATAAAGATAGTTTTTACGATAAACCTCAAAATAAAAATATATATATATAACTAAAGAATTCAGGGACCACTTTTTGTGTAGTTCTTATTTTTATTATATATATATATATATATATATATATAAATCCAACCAAAAAACTTATCGTAGTATTATAATAAGTTTGTTATCTTGTATACAATGAGGACAAAAGGAATATAATAAATAATATTAATAATATTAAGATAAACAACTGGTTCTCGGATTTTGAAAAAATCAAATAAACAGGTGTAGAAGGCAATAATAATAAAAAGTAACAAGGGAATGTAGTCAATTTCTTATCCCAGGAAATATGACCATACTACGACCAAATCTTAGTACTGATATAACTCAGAGACAATTTAATATGGACATTAAACAGGATATGAACCGCATAAAAAAAATTAATCTGTAAGAATATTGTTGTGGACGAAACTGATCCGCTATCTGTTCGCTTTTGAACATGCGTACAAATATTAATTAGAAGGAATCAAGGAAAAAAAACGTCTTACATAAAATGATATAACGCTGCAATTGTCTGAGATATATGAGAAACCCTTAAATTATACTCTTAGTAAGAAGTAATCAGAAGCAACTTCGAACAAAAGAAGAACATCCCGCTGCTTCTCGAATGATTCAATAACACAAACAATGTGTAGGTAAATCAAAAACTTTCCTCTTCCAGGTTTCTCTTAAAAATCAAGTAAAGTCCCTGAGAAACATTCTTATTTTTACACAGCTGCCCTGTAACAGAAACACACCAGAGAGGCTACACTCCCGATTTATATAATCCGCTAAGACCTTAAACACTTAGAAAACAACGGAGGAACAAATAAAAATCAAAACAAAAACAAACACGTTTATTATTCTAATTATTTTTTTTTTTAATTCTCGATTCTTCGCTAAATGACCTTTTTAATTCTTTAATGAGAACACGACAACTTTTGTTTATTTATTACCAAATACGGAAATTATTTAGGTGAGTAGAAGAAAAATAAACAAATATTCACGAAAGAGATCGGCGAGCTGTTTGTTTTTATAGTGCAGTGATCTCTTTTAAAGATCTCTAGGACAAATTCTTTAGTTGCCCTTGTGGGGTGCGTGGCGTGTTATAAACAACCGTATCATGGTTAGATTATCTCAGCCCACTAAAATAACTCTTGTCAAAGGGTGGCTAGGTAATAAGAGCTAGAGAAAGAGAGAGGTTGTATAAAACATTGACATCTTTTTTTTTCTTTCCCGCTAGGCCCATTCCCTTTGTGCTTTATGTTTACTATCTCTTGAATTCAGTCTTTTGATATAAAAAATTCTTTATTAAGGACAAATGATCTACTCCAACCGTATGTACGCAAGTTTACTTAATCCTATAATAATATAAAAGAAAAAACAATGCATCAGTTGTTCCTCATATAGACTATTAAATAAACCTATATGGGAGAAATAATTAAAAAAAAAAACAAACTATAAAAATTACCGAAAGTAAACAAAATAAAAATATATGGCCTTGTTATTATATTATATTGTTGAATTTAATCAAGATACTTCCGAATCGAGAGATTAGGAATAGACCACAGTGTCTAGAAGTAGCTAAATAGTAGATTATGCAAAGATGAAATAACAACATAAAGGATTCATGAGAACATCTACAAATTCCTCCGTTGAGTTATAAAAGAATAGAAAAATCATACATCCTTACCTCTTCAACTTTTTACTTTGATATTTATATATACACTACTGTTATTCTCTTAAGGCAATACAATAATGATTGACACGTATACAAATACAGTCAACAAAAGACACATACAACTCATTAAGCCACTAAAACCTAAATGCATTTTTATCATATACCGGGTAATGACGACGAACTAGAAAAAATAATTTGCAACGAAATTGCATATGCATCAAACCGGGTAAGCAAAAATGATAAGAAATGACGAATTTTAAAACGTGATCATTAATGTGGTTATCCTGTTTAGTGATAGATGAGTATTTACACTTTCATGGTTTTAATAATTGCAGATCAATTACATTAGAATTGTTAGCGGTAAAAATATCATCTTACAATCTCTTCGGTTCTACAACGATTTCTTTATGAACCTTTACAGAAAACTGGAGGATATATGTTTCTTTGATAAAGTTGATTTTTTGATTTCGATTGAAAATCGTTTAAGAGGTAAAATTTCTGATACTCTTGATTATAAGTAATATATATATGCCTTTTAACAGAATTAAATCTTCTTAATTCATTTACACAAAATGCTAGAAAAAAAATAAAAAAAACGGTTTTTAATTTTCTTATAGAATGAAGGAAGAATTAGAAGAAATTAATATATGGATGAAATAAAAAAACTTAAAATGTAAATACAATTTACTGGTATTTTACTCCCAATATATCGCGCGCTTAAGCTTCAACCATGTCTCTCAATCTTCTGATGGTAGATCTGACAGTGGCGGCAGCAGCGGTGGAGACAGTGTAAGCACCACCAGCGACGGTCTTCTTACAAGAAGCACAAGACCAGATACCGGCAGCACCTCTCTTGACGGTCTTCTTACCACAGAAAGTACAGTCGTATCTAGAGTGTTGTTGGACTTCCAACTTCTTGACTTGTCTTCTCAAAGAAGAACCGTAACGAACACCGTACTTACCGGTAATACCAACCTTCTTTGTTCTCTTAGCCCTATTAGAAATATTTTTTTTGGATATATTCAATCTCTAATCATCCTCCTGTCTTCCATTTTTGTTTCATCATTTATTTCATTTTTGTTTCATTTTTCAAATTTTATGTATCCCATAATAAAATAAAATTTTCAGAAAATTTCAGTTAAATTGATTATAACAGTGCCAGTGTAAAGATATTTTTCTTCCATCAAGTTAAGTTATTTCCCTTTCCCTATTGAGTCTCTTGTTCTATCACAGTTCACATTTTCCAATAAACTCATTGCTCATATAATGTCAACTAGGGTCTTTCATATCATTTTCTTCCAAACTTACTAATCCAATTACAACTCAGGGCCTTCTTATTCAATCTGAGAACTTATTTCCAAAACAAAAACAAAATAAAAACTTAAAAAAACAGCAGATGGGAGGGGTAAAAGATATAATATACAATTTTTTTTATGATTGTTAGTATTTCATAATCCTGATATTAAAAAAAAACGAAAAGTTTGATTGACTATCATCAATTATTAATGATAATAGAGATGTTTATGGCATGTTAACGTACATTTTCTGTGTGTATTATTCCTTGGTTTAGTCCTTTCAATTTAAAGAAAAATATTACCAATTAAAATATTAGTCTAAAATACTTAAATATCAAAAACGAAGGTAAATTTTTTTTTGATTAAATTTTTTTTTCAGTGTGCGAAGAAGTGAAAAAAAATTTTTTTTTCCCCTTCCTTTCCTAATTTCTTCTCAGTACTAAGAAAATATTTAAATTATCTGTTACCCTGATACTAATTCAATAATATATCTCAACCTACGAATAACATTCTATATACCGCGAGGATTACCTTTCTATCATGCCCAAACTATCACCACTCCACGGGATTTCTCAAGGAACTACCATCCCGTTCCGTAGAAACAGGCGTAACAATCCCGGTCATCTGACCATTTACGATTTTTCAAGTTGTATTGTAGAAGGAGTTTGTTTTACTGTTTATAGTAATTATTTCTTTTTCCCTTACAATATTGTTTTCTTCTTTAGTTATTTG
This sequence comes from Nakaseomyces bracarensis, assembly GCF_045282275.1. Lineage (NCBI taxonomy): Eukaryota > Fungi > Ascomycota > Saccharomycetes > Saccharomycetales > Saccharomycetaceae > Nakaseomyces > Nakaseomyces bracarensis. The sequence goes on from NW_027263956.1 coordinate 372,886, forward strand.
TTTCCCCTTCGACAAATACAAACAGGTAAGGATGTTTCCGTAATTAGCAGTCACAAAATAAATAAAAAAAAATGTTCTAAGTTTTTGTATCACGATAAACGTAACGTTGCGTGATAGAAAAGATCTCGCTAAAAATTTCCACCCAGACACCTTTTTTATTATTTTTTTTTTTCTTCCCGAGATCCTAGAGAAAGGTCCAGCCTTTATAATTTTTTTACCTTTTCCCTTGTGCACTCCTACAACTTCTTACCAAATCCCGGAGTTTCCCTTTAAGGAAATGAAAAACCAAAACACCGAGGTTACAGAAAGTATAGGAGAGATAAGCTCTTACGTTAGCATTTTTTCATAAAAGCCCGTACAAAGCTCCTATTCCCCTTTTTTTTTGTTGTTGCTTGTTGCTTGTTGCTATTGCTATTGCTATTGCTATTGCTGTGCTTGTTATTGTTTTGAATTTTTTTTTTTCGGATTACTTTTTTCTTACAATATCCCCTATTTTACATTATTTATTCCACTTAGCTCTTTCTCTCTTCTCACTCCTCTCTCTCCGCCCCCCTTTCACTCTAATTTTTCTCCGAACAATATTACTACAAGTTTTTGACAGCGGGTAAAAAAAAAAAAGAACTGTAAGAGAAAGAACCCTTGATTTCCTTCTACAGGAATTCCTCCCACCCATTCGCTTCTCCCACCCCCACTTAAAACGACTTAGACAAACTTGTGTTCTTTTAACTGTGTCATCTCCTCCAATTAAGAGATGATACCCGATGCCCTTTTTTTTTTTTTTTTTTTTTTTTTTTTTTTTGATTTGTAGTGCTAATCTTACTCTTACTGTTACTTCCATGATCCTCTCTCTCTTTCTCTTCCTCTCCTACTCCTTTTATCTCACCTACTTTTCCACAAAGATAAGCACAAGTTGTATTAGAGACAGAGAGACAGAAGAGTGCATTAGGGGTTGAGTAAAAGAATTTATTTCAAAAAGAACCGTAAATGAAAACCGTTAACGATATACGCCCAATTCACAGAAGTACACAAGACAAGACCTACAATCAAGCTCAAGGTAATGAGTGATTATTCAAGAACAAGCAGAGAAATCCCTCCCCCCCTTTGTTTTTTTTGTTCTTCTACTCTTTCAGTACTAACGATAGACTAGAACTTGGGTACCCTTTTTTCCCCTGTCTTCTTAAATCACACGGACTAGTAACAAAGAATACTAACAAAAGACAAAAAGTATAAACAATAAACAAAAAAAAGAAGCTTATGTTTTAAAAGAGCAAGCTCTTGCTTGCCATTAAAAAAAATACACACACACAAAAGACTTCCAAGAGTAAAATAGAAGTAAAAAATCCCCCCCTAGACATACCCATAGAAAAGCTTAACGACTTCTTCTATTCCCACGAAAACATTTATTTTATTTATATTTTTTCTTTTGGGTAATCTATTTCTCTAAACAGGAGTTCTTTCTTGAAAGAACCCTTATATATATAAAGCGTTCATTTACTCCGAGGCTTTAGCTATATTTGTTATTTAAAAATTCTCTTTTCGATCTCGGCGGCTAACAGGTAATATAAAAAATTGATTTTATCAAAAAATTAACAAGAATTAGAAAAACCATACTATTTGAATTTTAAGAAAGAAAGAGAAAAATAAAAAAAAAAAGAAGTACAATAAACTAAAAGACGAATGCAGATGATAAGATGAATGAAGACAGATATGAATATTTTCCCTCTGTTATAAGTCCTGGAGTCACGATTCCGATATATGAGGATGATGATATGATGGATGAGGATGATGGGAAGAGGATATCTTCGTATAGATCGAAGAAGGAACGTTTCAGTAATACTTTGAACAGTATTTTACCCTCGATCAGTGCGAAATTCCATACGAGAAAGAGTTCTTCAAATGTTAGTAACGAGTCCTCTTCTGGAAGTACCGTAGTGACCAATACCAACACAGGTAGTAACACAACCAGTCCTCATATGTTCTCAAGCGTTAATCATAATAACAACAATAATAGTAGTAGTAACAGTAATAGCAACAGCTTGTATTTTAGACAGCAGTACAATGGAACTAATAATATTAATAATAATAATAATAATAACAACAATCCTAACTTTGACGTCATCAGCAGCTCGAGTAAAGATTTCCAAGGTACTCCTCTCACATATGGTTCAATAGATAATTCGCCAAACTATTTGTCCACTTCTAACCATGGAACGTCAATACCATTAATATCTCCAATAGTCCCACAACAAATGACTAATAATAGTAATAATATATGGTATAACAACAACAGTAATAATAGTACTAATAATAACAATAACACTAATCCTACACCGACTAGTATACCTCCATCAGTCAAAGATCCCTTCGAATACTCTAATCCTCCTATTTCAGGATTGAATCATCTACAAACTGGTAATAACAATAGTTACAACAATAATACTACAGATAATTTCTCTATTAATAGACAAAGAACTCAATCAGGTAGTAGCTATAATAACCCTATGATTGGTAATATCCCTCACTATGGTTCAGACATGTCGTTACATTATTCTCTGAACAATGCTACTTCTACAACATTAAACGGTATTAATGGAAATGGTAACACTCCAATAGTTATGGATGATATTGATCCACAGAACATCACTTGGGTTACCACTAACCCAAATGTTCCAATTCCAAACCAAGCTTCCACTCTTTTGCCTACAAACACAATTTGCATTACCAACGTATTCCCGTTACAGCCTCCCTCCGTGGATTACAACAATAACCCAGTATCTCACCCAATCAACTTAACCAGTACTTTATTAGCATCACTTTGTTCACAGTTTGGAAGAGTCATCTCAGCAAAAACCTTAAAACATCTTAATATTGCATTGGTGGAGTTTGAGACTATTGAAGGTGCCATATCTGCTATAGAAAATCTACAAGGTAAGGAGTTTTCTGTATTGGGTTTACCAAGTACCGTAACCCTTGCTAAGGTTTTTGCCTCAAATGAAACAGCTGAGTTGGCTCATGAACAACAAATCCAACAGCAACAGTTAGATCCTACTGTCAGGAAGCCACTTTTACATGAATTATTCCTTAACAACAATTTATACCAATCACAATCTCAATCACAATCACAACAGTACTTGCAGATTCAACAAGGTGTCACCGGTCAACCGAATCTCCAGCCACCTGTTATTCTCACCCATCAATCCAAAGAAAATAGCGCAACTAAAACAAACCTATCCAGTATTCATCTGTCCGCTGCTGATTCAGACCCATGTCCCTTTACATTACCACCTTTAAGATTACCTGAACAAGAGGACAGATTCAGAGATATTGTTAAGAAATTTAATACTCAGTATGATGATGAAATATTGAACCATACTATAAAAAATGCTTTAAACTGTACTATGAACTGCGATACCAATAATTTTGGCCCTATTCCCCAGCAAAGTGTTCACAGGGTTTTTGACGCACCAAAATTAAGGGAATTGAGGAAGGCATTTGACTCTAATTCATTGTCATCAATCGAAATTGAACAGCTAGCAGTCGCCATGCTTGATGAATTACCTGAACTTTGCTTAGATTATTCTGGTAATACAATTATTCAAAAAATGTATGAAAACTGTTCAGATGTCATCATTGATTTAATGTTAAGAGAATCTCACAAATACTTGACTTCCATGGGTATCCACAAAAATGGTACATGGGTTAGCCAGAAGATTATAAAAGTGGTTCATACACCAAGACAAATGAACTTCATAACAAAGGGAATTCAAGAGTACTGTACCGCCTTATTTAATGACCAGTACGGTAATTATGTTATCCAGGGAGTTCTTACATTTGGCTTTCCATGGAATAGTTTCATCTTTGAAAATATTATGTCTAACTTCTGGACCATCGTCGATAATAAATTTGGTGTGCGGGCAGTTAGAGCATGCTTGGAGTCTAATCAATATATGAGTACAGAGCAGGCTCTGTTGTTATGCTCTATGATAATTCTATACGCAGAATACTTATCGACCAGTAGTAATGGTACCTTATTAGTTACCTGGTACTTAGACTCATGCGTGTTGATAGAAAAATATTCCATGATTATTAATAGTTTAATACCCCATATTGCTAAATTGTGCTGTCATAAATTGGGCTCCCTGACAATCTTAAAGCTACTGAATTTAAGAACCGATTCCAATCTAAAAGACTCATTATTGACGTCTATATTTGGCGACCTAAATGATAACAAACCATCAGATAATTTAGTAGAAATCTTGAAAGATAGTAATTGCGGTGGCTCATGTCTCTACAAGATTATATCTTCGAGGTTAATTGACAATGAAAGGAAAAATAATATAGTCGAAAAGATACGTATCGTTCTCTTAAATTCGAATCTAGCTCACCAGAATAAACGTTTGATTGAGGAGGTTGGGCTAACTTCTACGAACAACGTTAACATAAATGGTTCTAGTGCAACACAAACAAGGCATAGAAAGACCATGTCACATAGCTACGTTCACGATAATGTGAGACAAGCCAGGGGATTTTCTTTACCGTCGAGATCATCTCATCCAAAATCAGCTAATGCTGCAAGTTCATACCTATCTCCCAATAGTGGTAATGGTATTAATCATATGGACCCAATAAGTCCTGATCCTATGCTCTACATAAATAATAATAGTCCTAATGCACCTATTGGGTTATCCCAGAACCCATACCAACCAGTCAATGAGACATTTGATCTGACCTCTCAATTTGAAATTATGAGTCTTCAAAACCCTATGCAAAATTACAGAGGTACAGGGCATGAGATACTTTCACAAACTCTAATGGACGACCGCTCCAGCAATTTGAGCTTTGGTTATAGGTGAGAAGATTTATTTTTCACATTTTTAATTGTTTTTTTTGTTTTTTTTGTTTTATCGTTTTATTTGTTGGCATCATGTTAATTTTTTCTTTTCTCTTCTATTATCAGTTCGGAATTGCTAGATCCTACCTGAAGCATACTGATTGGCAATTATTCACCCGGTACTTTTGGAATATATAAAACGGATGAAACAATCATTTGTCATATTTTTATCTGCCTTTGTCTAATGGACTATAAAAACTACTTCATATTCGTCAAATAATAATAACTAATAAATCCCACATATTATAACTAACTAGTTTAATAATTAATAACACATTCTTTATATTACAAAAACCTTAAATATAGGCAAAGCCCAGTTTAGATTTAGTTTCATAGCTATATTTTAGGTATATCTTCGGGAAAAATTTATTTTGGGGCCAGAGTAGCGGTAACATGCCTAATAATAACCAATGTTGGGAAGAAAATAAAAAAAAAAAATAAAACCATATTTTAAGACTAATGCACATAAATTGTAAGAATTCTAAACACATATACAGGTAAAGATTAATTTTTAGAAGCTTCTACGTTGTATAACATTTGACCGTACATCTTCTATCCAGAATGAAGCAGTACAAACCAGAAGAATATACACTTTTTTAAGGTTTTTCTAATGGTTCTCACAGCAAGTCATTATAAAGTCGATAACTTTGAAATTCCATTTATTATCATTTTTATTTGTTAACTGAAAGAAGAAACCTTTATAATATACCATTTTTTTTAACCTTCATTAACTTTCCATTTACTCTTCATCAGATTCATCATCACTTTCAGCATTTTGTAGCCATGTAATGAAAGGCTTGGCAGCTCTACGGACCTTCTTAGAAACATCCTTTGGAACAAACTTTTTTGAAGACTTAGTACCAAATCTCATTATTTCTTCTTCAGAGACAATATCATCGTTGTATAGCTTAACCAAGATCTTTGGAAGAGTTGGGATCAACTCCTTGTGTTCAAGACCAAGGAATCTTTCGATACCACCTAAGAAGTTCTTCTCATATTCAGTGTCGACGAAAACCTTGGTGAAGAATGGAGCATGTTCGGAAATTTCCTCAACAATATCCTCGGTAAATATACATTGAGCAAGCACACATGCGATCTTTGGCTCGCCTAGTATGTCAAGCTCAACAGCCTTTTTGTATAATTCAACATCGGATGGCAAGTTTTCTTTGTCTTCACCAGCTTCCTTCAAAATCCATTCACCATATTCATCAAGCTTAGATGTCTCGGCATCCATAGCAGCGCCTGCAACTTGTAGTTCCAGTGCACGTTGTCTAATAGCTTCTTCTGACATATCAACAGCCCATTCATCGTCCTTGACCTCGATGGTCTCCAGCTTGGATGCAGCAGCCTTGATTTCTCTTGCTAGGGCATCATCGTCATCGTAGTCAGCAGGGGCCTCATCATCCTCTTCGCCACCTTGAGAGGACTTACCTTGTGCGATATCACTAATGGAAACACCACCACCACGAACATTGGCAGAGGCAGTAGCGGACTTCTTCTTCTTCTTAGAACCAGCTAGAGAATCAGGTGGGTTCTTCAAGATAAAAGAGGACAACTTGTGTCTTAGGTCCATAGGGGTTCTCTTACCACAAGCCTTACAGTCTCTGACCAAATCCTCATTCTTGGTGATAATAATCTCGGTTTCAGGGTTCTTACAACTACCACAGAGCACAAACTTGTTAATGAAACCGTCTAGAACATCTTGTAACTTAGCTGGCTCGTGAACACCGTTAACCAAGTATCTCTCAGTTTCAATGTTACCAGAAGTTTGAGCACCAAGTTCAAAACCGAAGTACTTCAAAATATACTGTGGTGGTCTGTTCAACGCACGCGCGACATCAGATAGGTTCAAAACAGCTGTCTTGATACCGTTACCTCTACCTTCAACCTTAGCCTGGATAGGAGGCATCTTATAACGGTAAAACGGATCATGGTTATCTCTGCAAATGTTAATAGACATGATGTAGTGCTTTATATACTCTTTTTATTATTATTACTATTATTCCTTCTATATTCCGTCTTCCAACCTTTCTGTATATATCACAGTAGCAAATTTAAGCGAATTACCTTTAATTTACTAACACTAATACAGATAACAGCAATTTACTTACTACTACTGCTAAAAACAACTAATAAAAAAATTTGACGGAAAAAAATTTTTTTTTTTCAAAATTTTTCAAAATTTTTCAACTCGCCCAGAAAAATTTTCGTTTGCACAACCAATGCGATGAGATTGTCACGTGTTATATATATAAACTGTTGTTATTCTCTTGCATTGAAAAGATATGAATCAAATAGACTCTCATTACATTCTCCCCCAATTGCATTTGAAATATAAGATATTGTCCTTGTGGATAGAGCGAGAAAGCAACATTAGTACCTCCATCGAACAATAGCTCCATCGAACAAGAGTTCTTCCAGACAATATATAATAATAAGATGTTGGTTGATTTGAATGTTAGTTGGCCTCAAAAAGATTTCAAGACGCCTATCAGTAAAGGTGATGAGGAGCTATTGAAGGCTACGCTGATGACGTTGAAAACATTAGGGTACACGCACGTTGCGTTGAATTTCACGGTGAGCCACATGGAGAAGTTTCCTAACAATGTAAAAGAGATGAATCCTATGAATATCAATGAAAGATTTAAGGAACTGATGGAACATACAGGGTTAAAGATATATTCCAGGATAACACTAGTGATAGATGATCCTTCAAAGGGTCAGAGTGTTGCCAAGATATCGCAGGCTTACGACATCGTTGCTGCACAGCCTGTCAGCGAGAAGGGGCTCACACTAGCGACTACGAACCTCGACATCGATATACTCACGTTTAACTACCAGCAGAGACTGCCGACTATGTTGAAGCATAAAACCATATGCAGCTGTGTGAATAAAGGTATCAAAGTAGAGATAGTATATGGTGCTGCTCTAAGAGATTCTCAATCTCGGAAACAGTTCATCTCGAACGCTAGAAGTGTCATCAGAAGCTCCCGTGGCCGTGGTATAGTAATCAGTAGCGGAGCCCTCCAACCTACAGAATGCAGAAACATATTGGGAGCCACAAGTATAGTCGGCTTCTTGGGCCTCAAGAGTGACAGTTGTTCAAGGGCCATGGGCGAGCTCGCCTCCTTGGTTCTACTTAACGGCCGTCTAAGACGTAAGAGTTACAAGCAGGTCATCGCTGTCGGTTCCGAAAATGTTGTCGACAGCGTGTCCTCTGATGACTCCAGAAATGTCAAGATCGTCAGACGTATGAATGGTGAAGAACCCACTACGAAAAGGGTAAAGTCATAAGTCACATCTTACTAAATATTATGTACAAAGAAATAGAGTGTTAACTTACTATAGCCCCCTCCCCCAGTCCTTCTTCGTTCTTCCCTGTCAGCAGTACTCATTAACGGTAACTAATAACGTCCAACACACATGTGATAGCGTTAAAAGGAGCAATTGCAATCGCAATCGTGGCAATGTGGAATACTTTTTTCTTTTCACAGATAGCTTTTATATACAAAAAAGAAGGATGAGATGGAGTTAATATATGAAATCAAGTATAAGCAATAAAAAAAGCTTACGTGTTGTGGAAGAACCCTTAAAACATCTGTACGAGTTTTTCTGTATCTCTTTCTCTCTTTCTCTCTTAGCTGTCCCTAATAAATTTCTTTCTTTTTCTTTAATTTTTCCGGTTAGGGAAAAGCCGTCTGTAATCCACCTGCAGCTTTTTGTCACGCTACTCTTGCTTCTCTGCAGCTATTTCTGTGGCTCTGCAAATATTTCTGTGGCTCTACGCTTGTGGGTGTATTTGTGTGCTGGTGCGTACATTGTGTGGTCTTACGTGGTCCTGTGCTCTGTGCCTGTATGTTAGTGTAAATTATTGTTCCACTAACAATCCGGGTTAACGTTGTTACTATTTGTTATGCACTACATGCAGAGAACAATAAATTCGGACTTATAGATTTTCAGAGAACTATTACCCTATTAGGATAACAAAGTATTAATAAATCAAGAAAAAGGAAAGAGGGGCAGTCTCTTTTCGTGATGATGTGTTAATTATGATACAATACTTGGTGTTTTTAAAACATTACATTTCGGAGCGAAAATAAGGTTTATCAAATCTCTTTGTACTGATACTGGAAGAGGAATAAAAAAAACTTAAGGATATGGGCTTTTGCTCATTTAGTCAAAAAAAGGGCTAAAATGGCTAAAATACAAGAAAATTCTAATAGATGCCAACACATCCTTACTCGAAATGGAAAAGTAATTGAAATAGTTTAAAAAAAAAAAAAGAAATTGAGTATGTTATTTCTAAAGAAAGATATTAATCTAAATAAAAAAAAAAGAGGAAGAAGAAGAAGAGACCACGTCAGTTTTGATGTACTGGTCATAGTTTCTTAAGACCCGGAAAAGGTAAATTAGACAATGTAAATTTCACTTCAAGATAATAATAATAAAAAAAAAAAGAAATAGTATTGTACTAAGGTTGTAGTGTAGATTATCCCCTCGATGAGTATGTAAAATTATATATTTCCCGCCCTAAAACATACCTCCACGAAATCTTTTTAAAAGAGAAATACGAAAAAAAAAAAATTAGAGATATTTTAAAAATAAGTTGAACAAAGACTTAGTAATTTGATAATGAACCTGATTACCACTTTTTTTTTGGAGAAAGGCACGTTAGAGACTCAAGTATACTGATTGAACTCATTCAGTAAAAGATTAAGGAAGTTGAAAAAAAAAACAAAAAAAAAACTGGTCTATCGTCATCATTGCATTTTAGTATTTATAAACAAGTATTTTTTATTTAATTTCAATACCAACTCCTTTTCTTTAAATATTTAGTGCTGGTAAAATATAAATAACTACATACTGTTCATTTCAATTAGATAACAAAATAAAATAATTGCTGAAGTAATCGTCCTTCTTTCACCATTGTTTAAGGAAAATAAAAAAATAATCATTAAAAGAATTTTTCCATTATTATATAAGAACCAAACATTTAGAACTAGGAATAATAATTGTCATTATTATTAAACGAGGAAGTTTTATACAGATAAACATACCTTATCACTATCCTTAATAGAAAACACAATACAATTTTTTTGTTATTACTTATTATTATTACTATTTTTTTTCTGGAGTCAATAAAACCTTTCGAAAAGTTTAAAATCATTCAAAAAAGAACTGATTTTAAAATAGAACTATTATTGATAATAATCAAATTCCATTCCTTTCATTAGTTTTACCTTTAAATTTCAAGAAGGTAATAAAAAGAACAAGTTTTCAAAATAGAATAAAAGACTCAAATACTATTGATCTCTAGTGATGTCACAAGCCACTACTCAAAAACAGTCTCCTAAAAAGGCTTTGCCTAAGATGGATTCCATTTGGTTGGATGAAGACCAGGAGGAAAAACTATACAATATTCAAGCTCAAGTGTTAATGGATTCAGATGAAAATGAAGATGAGCTACAGAATATTATGTTTCTAAATAGTAAAAAACCATTACTCAACAACAAGAAGAATATCGAACTACCACCTTTAACCGAAGATAATAGCCAACGCCACGGTGAGAAGTTTGCAAAGAGTGGTTTAACATCACAAAAGAGAGCTAACAGGAGGAGTATATTGAAATTATTCACCCAGGATAAGGAAAGAAGACCCGTATCCATATCGACGCCATTTAATTTTCAGCATATCTCCCACGCCAATGGTTTCTCTACAGCAGTCGAGACTAGAGAACTTGAACGTGAACAGTTACAAAAAGACCTCTCTAAGCGCAAATCGCTAAGTCCAACGTTGAAAGAGCAGGTCTTACGAACACCTCCAAGAGTCACAAGTAAACCTCAATTTCCTACTACACCATCTTCAAGGAGCTCTTCGACGAAATACAGTGCTTCTCCATCAGCTTCAAGTGGAGTAATGTCAGATTCCATTATGGGTACCTCTATTGATGAGACTTCTATTGAAGGTTTGGACGAATTAATTGACGAAGTCGACAACATCTCATTGAAAGAATTCAGAAATTACAACTTCCCATCGTTGATAAAATCAACTATTGAACAAGAGGAGCTACCGCCAATGGCACATAAACCATTACATGCTTCTAGGATGGCAAACAAATCCCAGTCTCCATCTTTACTGGATTTAGGTTCTGTCATTTCTGAGGGTCCAGAAAAAAGAATTTCGGTGCAGGATATACTGAAATTTTACGCTGGTAGTACCAGGTCTTCTTTCGGATCTAATAACTCATAATACTCATAAGGAAGTAAATAACGTTCGTGTCCATGAACAATTTTTTTTCATTTCAATTACAATAAGTACCTTGCCACCTTTGGTATTTTCCAATTTCAAACGGATACCCTATTCCTAATTTAACAAAGATTTTCTTAAAATGATTTCCAAAACACCATTCATTAATTTTTTAAGTTGTTATCATAATTCATGATATTGTTCACCTTTTCCCCAAAAAACTATATTATTGAATTGATTATCAACTCTTACTCCTATATTTGAAAATGTTTAATTTTCTTTTGTATTAATGAACAAGATACCCATTTACTGAAATGCTGAAAAGTATTAACAATGATTAATAGAAAGTATGAAAACATTCTAATGAATGCAAAATCTTTTTCGGATCTATTAATATAAGTTGATTTTCCTAAAATTTACAGTAAAGATATATATAATCGAAAAACAGCAACAAAACTCAATAAACCATTAAACAACATTTCTATCCTCCTACCACATGTAACGAAGCTACTAATATATTCAATACTTCTAATATTACATCAAAGTTTTAAATTGAAAGGATCCTTGCTTTCTAAAAAGAAAAATGAAGAAGAACCAGCAAGTCTTAATAATGTATCAATTTTTTTTATTTAAATAGTTTGGTTAGTATTTTAATTTAACGATACCCCTCCCCCACGAATTCCCTAATGACATATATAACATCCTGTACATCGCTTTGCCCAAATATGAGTACTTGAATGCAACACAACATCCAATGATACTATTTGAGCTATAGAATGTTATTCACTCCACTAAATTCTCTGTGTTTCAACAGTCTTTGTTTGAAAGTTTCATAATTGCTTCTTTGCATTTAATTAGCTGGATGAATAACGGCAAACAACCTTTAAAATTGGATTGTGCTTGGCGTAAAGAAGACGGCGTCGAGAGACCGCCAAACATCAGTATTGGGTCATAACTTCTGCTTCGTACTTCTTCAGCAATGCTTGGCCCAACTCTTGACTTATTTCTATCCTTCCTATTCCTTACTTTATCTTCCTCTACTTTCACTGTACTCACTTCCTTTGCTGGTCTATTTATAATATCAACTACAGTAGAATCACACAGCACTTCTACTTGTCCTTCATAGGCAGCATCCCAATAATCCTTACCGTACTTACCTCTCAAGGCGTCCTTATTGTGATAGTTGGCCCTGCTGATATTTGCAAATCCATCACCCATTGCCTTGGCCAATTGTTCTAAAAGGGAATCATATTCCGAGAGTAACTTCAGTAGTTCTAATACATCCTTGTCCTCCATTCTAATCATGCGAAATATGCACAGTTTCCGATATTGCAGTTTTGTACTCTCTGTTGGTGCTAATTGAAGTTTAAACCATTTTTCATTTTCTTTCTTGGTTTATATTGTTTAATCGTAATTTCATAGTATGGGCCTAAATATTTTTTTTTATTTACTATTTACAATTATGAAGTGGTGAGGAGAGAATATATATATACAGAAAATTTAATTTAGTATCATCTTATAATTTAAAAGTATGAACAAAAGAAACTTTTATACCTCTTTTATCTACTGGATCTTTTGTTCTGCTCTCCACTTGGCAATATTGGCCTTCCTGTTTCTCTCTCCACCGAAGAACGATTTCTTACCTTTCTTAATCTCCTTGATATCTTCACCATTGCGGAACTTCTGTACCTGTTGTAATATGTACCGTCTCTGTTGTACACTGACACCTTTCTCCTTCATCACACGAGAGTCCCACTTAAACAGGTTCTCCCACTTGTTCTCAAAGGTCTCCTCAAGCTCACCGCATTCTCTACCTATAGCTTTCAAAAAAGTACTAACATCAGGAATATCCTTCGAAGGACTAGGAACGGTAGAGTATAATCCAACCGTTTGTCTTATGAAAACCCTGCCTCGCAGAACTCTAGTTAACATCATCTTCTTTTATAATATCTGAGACGCAACGTCTTGTAGAATAGAATACAGTGTAAACTTCTTGGTTCACAACCAATAACTATAAATGAAATAATAAAGCTCTTGCTTTGTTTGAACTTGTTAATGTCCATCGGCCTTCGGCAGCGAAAAAGGGTCTTTATAGTGTTTTTTGAAGAAAGAAAAAATTGGCTTTAATATTAAAACTGGACTTGAAGTAACATAGTGAATTTTCAATGAAGAGCGTAGATAATAGATACTTTTACTTGTGAGGACTTAGTAATAATAATAATAATAATAATAATAATAATAATAATAAAAGGATGAATACGCCGTTAGATGAGTTACAATGGAAGTCACCAGAATGGATCCAGGCGTTCGGGTTAAGGACGGAGAATGTGCTTGATTACTTTGCAGAGTCGCCGTTCTTTGAGAAGACAGCTAACAACCATGTTATTAAGATGCAGAGGCAGTTTTCGCAGATCAATAACCCTCCTGCTGGTGCGAATGGTGGTGCGAGTGGCAGTGGTGATGGTGAAGCAGAGGGTGACAATGATAACGATGGGCTTGGTGGTGTTGGCCGTAATGGGAGTACGCATGGTGGGCGTGGCCAGGACCAAGAGTTCAGTCATCTAGACCCGATCAGAAGATCTATACTAGCGAAATATCCAATGCATGCAGCTTTGGAGAAAGAGCTGATGAAGTTAAGAGGTGTGGAATACGTTCTGTCCAGTGTACGAGAACCTGATTTCTGGGTGATTAAGAAACAATCGAGGACCGCTGCTACAACCACAGAGCTAATACAAGCATACTACATTATTGGGGCCAATGTATATCAGAGTCCCAGCGTTTTTAAGGTGGTCCAGAGCAGGCTCCTTTCATGCAGTTACCACATATCTTCTACGTTGTCAGAGTTACAAACAATGGTGGAGTTCCAGCCCTCGCAAGGAGTACAGTACAAGAGTATCATGGACATGCCATCGACTTCGAGGAAACAATCTAATAACATCGCAGGAAGTGTGCCAGGTACAGCGAGTGCCGGCCTAAATATGCCTAGCGGACCCACAAACCCTGGAGGTCGTCTAAATAGTGGTGTAGGCAACAGCGGTATGCTCATGGGCGGCCCTGGGTCGGTGATACCACAAAGTGTAGGAATGACAGGCACAACAGGACAGACGGGACAGACGGGTGCAACCTCCAGGTTCGAGAACGGCTCTTCTCGCTCATCTGCGGACATCATCTCCACAGAAACGCTCGATAGATTGATGATAACTAGTATAAAATCCAAGCCAGAATACATATGAAAAGAAAAAATAGTCTAAATACTCGTGCAAAATAGAGATACAACATAACTTCCATCTATCAACACGCCGTTCACAATACGTAATTTGTATAGGTAATTGGTATATCACATGAATTACCCTGACTACGTATATAACGATACTCTATCTTGAGTTTGAAGAAAGAAATGGAAGAGAAAGAGAAAGAGGAATTTAAGTATTAGTCGCACCCCAACTGTTATAGTATTAAATACTTTAACAGTAAGAGCAGTATATTTGGTAGATTGATATCCGGTTATCGCAGTAAAGGAATTAATATACCCTTTGTTTTCATTTTTTTTTAAAAGCCGTTCGCGTTGTTTGGATTTCGGTTAAGGTGAAAATAGTACGCTATAGAGAGATATTGAGACAGAGGCTACAACGACCGAATTGTATTATATTGGTACTTTTTTTGACATAGTTTAAGTTTTGAGATTAGAAATGTCGGAACAGGTTACGTATCAGGCAGTGCTGACCAAGAAAGTTAAGAAACCTCCTGCTTGTCAACAATGTAGAAGGCGTAAGATTGGTTGTGATAGAGGGAAGCCTATATGTGGTAACTGTATGAAACAGGGTAAAACAGATTGTTTCTATCCACAGGTCCCAGGTGGCACGCCAAGCGATGTCGTTATGCCGCCCCCCTTGAGTATGGCCTCTAATAAGTTGAATAACGGTGGATCAAGTGCAGAAGGATATAGACCAGTGGGTAAATCTAAGGCTGGGTATAGAAATTCGTTAATATCGGCTAATGATGGAAGTAATGGGCACAGAATGAGGATTGACCCAGACCTTTCTTCTGTCGAGAAAGTTAGAGAGTACCAGACTGCGTTACAACTGTTTAATGCTCATAATCCAGACAGTATAGAGCCACCTGTCTCATATGATAAATTGAGAGTTGGTCCATTTAGATCTAACTATTTCTTCAATTGGAAAGAAGAATCTGCAGAGTATGACTTAATGACTACCACTATGACACAAGAAGAAGTGTTAGAAAAGGAGATCGAATATATAAAGGACAGATTGATAGATTTAAAAAGTTATGCCTGTCATCAAGGCTTAATATCCACAAAGGGGACGTTTGAAATATCGAATAAAAGAAAGATAGAGCAAGTTGATGGGTCTAGTAATGGGGTGGGCAATGACGTTCATGATATTGAAGTAGCTGAAAACGACGAGGAAGAATTTGAAGACAATGAATATCTGTTACGCCCCATCTTTGATTATCAGTTACACCAGCCATCTGATATACTGCCGATGTCAGAAGTCCACAACTCATTATTTGCGCCTTCCTTTTTACGCAGTTTAGACAATGCATTCCATTCCTATTTTGTTAGTATATTTGCTGCTATGAATGAAGAACAAAGAACTAATTTGAAAAGAAAAATTATGGAGAAAAAGTCTAGTTTGACTATTACAGCAGAGAACATGTTTTCTATATCTCTACCTTCTCTGAATAAAGTAAAGAACATCATAGATGTTTTTTTCAGTTCATTACTGCCGAAGAAATATTTTGAATTATTCACAAAAGAAGAGGTCCTGGGGTATGCTACATCCACCTTGAAGAAAGAGGAAATATTCTCAACTAAAGATGTCAGCCTTGATACTCTAAGCTCCTTAGGAATTCTTTCCCTTATTATGTTAATATCGTATGAATCGTTAGTATCTTCGGTAAATGATCTAAGTAGGTCAGAAAAAACCTCTATTGAAATTTTAAAAGAAAACATTAACGGACTTTTTAATAACATTAATGTGATTGAAGATGAGTTAAAATTTAGAAATCATTCGACTCAGTCATTAATACTTTTAAAATTTTATGTTCTCAAAAAATTCTATACTTCAATTTCTATCTTTGAACAAAAATTCAAGAGTTTGGATAATGATGAAGATATACATTTGGCTAGAGTATTAGGGATAAACCACCTTGAAGATAATGAAGGTAACAATGGTGAGAAGTTGATCTGGAATATTCTCCTAAGAGCCTACTGTGATAGAAAATTGTATCATGGTTCCTTACCCATTTATTCAAGGAGCCTAAATGCAAATACAACCAAAATATCTGATAAATTACTAAAAAAGAATAGTAACCTCTACGAAAATGTTTCAGATCTTATGGAATACTTGATGATAAGAGATGTTAAACTGACCTCTCTAGAAATTGATGCATTGGAAAAAAAGATAGAAAACTCGATGACTACTGAGAAGTTAGAACACATCGATACTCCTTTGTTCCTTTTGAATGATCATGATAAATGGTTGCTGGGAAATACATCGCTTCTTGTAACAGAATACTTCAAAATTCTGGGTGTAGAGGCTGAACAGGCTTTGCTATCTTTTGAGTACTTTGATATGTTTGAAAACTTAATGAAGTACATTAAAGAAATTTTAATCCATTCACCTCCTCATCGCTTTGATAACCGTTTATCACATTACGAATATTTCTATCTAAAGAAATCATTGAAATCAATTGAGATTGCATTTTCTGTTTTGTTTGCTATACATGAACGGTTTTTGATACTACATGAATCAGCAGAAGATGTTCTCACCAAGGCAGAGGCTGACTTAGATGGCAACGAATCTGGGCTTTCTGGTATAAATCAAAAGATGGATATTAGCAAAAGAATACTAGATAAATTATGCGAAGTCATGCAAAAGCTTAATATCTTGTTGAAGGAATATTCAGTACGCTGCGATGATAATGATATGGATGCTAACGCTCTAACTCGAAAAATAACGTTAATGATCAGATTCATGAAAGGGTCATCAATTAAGAGGGAGGATTTGGACAATAGGTGGAAAACGTTTATAAGTGCAAGAATTTTTGATGTTGACACTGAAGATTATCGGAAATTATTTCATATTGTAGAGTCGCTCTCTGAAAAACTGATGAACGAAGTTATCTTTAAGTCAAAAATCAAAACCGTTGATATGACAGACACTTCTGAAGGATTCATCAACGAAACTACAATCGATGATGTCTTCGACTTGTATTATTGATAAACTTTAATGATTTAATGAACTCAGCTGAAGCATCCCATGTCATTTATAATTTATTTAACCTAGCGTAAATATACTATCTTGTTTTATTTTGGGCGTTTGCATTAATAAATAAACCTTCAAAGTTCCTTATTTTTTTTTATCTCCCATATACTGTTTTAAGAGGATGTTAGTATGCTTACGATATTGATATAAGGTGTACTATTAACCAATTCTATAAAGGATTCATGGCCTATACCAATTCATTGATCCAATCATCACTCTTTTCCTGCTCGCGTTGAGACGGGGGACTGGGGAAAAGCAAAAACCAGGAAAACAAAACAAGAAAGAGATGATTTCAAAGGATATTTCTTTTATTATAAAATTGTTATCTGTAAGGATTACTTATCTTGTAGAGTATAATGTATTTGAATTGGACTAAGAGGGAGCAGTGTAGTTATGATTAGGTCTAGAGGTTTTTGTATATGTAAAGGTTTACAAGTGAGGAGACTAACCTCCGTAAGTCAGATTAGGGAGTCCAACCTTACCGGTCATCTATTCGAAAAGAAGCTAGGAAATGGATCAGGTCCATTCATTGAGATTCCAGAGATGGAAAAGTTACCTCGATCGAGCGTACTCTTTAAGTTGCCAAGGAATACTACCATACATGGCAACATCAATAACATTTCTTTGATTGATGTATCAACGGCTTCAGAGGTGCCAACAATTGAACCTTTATTGAGAGTTGTAGATAATAAAACCAATTTACCAAGACTTGAATCGAATTCGCGGGCTATGAACCTAGTTGCGGATACCGCGGTACCTACCTCACATGTTCAATTTATAAAATTAGAAGACTATACGGCAGGAATAACCTTAAACGCCAATGCAGGTGCAACTGTTTTATACTATAATGGCGAAGTGAGAAGAACGCCAATACATGAGAACAAGCATCTCAAACTTACAAATGTCCTCGGATATGGTATTATTGGGTTTAAGAGTAACATCGGACCAATACAACAGATTAAACTTGATAAAGAAGACGTAATCACAGTCTTTAATAATTCTCTATTGGGAATGGAACGATCTTGTACAGTACAGCATACTGAGGAACTTAAACTAAAACCACAATTGAATACTAATATCATTACAAAAGGACACTACTGGTTGAACCGCTACTATGACGTAATTTCTAGCTATTGGAAACCTACATCTGTTGATATTAAAGGACCGGGTATTGTACTACTTCAATCGATGTGTTGATTGTTGATGTATAGAATTGGTATATTCCAAATAAGGAAATATGAAAACGTATTGAAAAATAGCAAATCAAAGCCATATAGACCTCTCCTATTCTGTACAGGGATAATAATACCCCGCTGATTGGCAGAAACGAATAGGGTTGGAACGCGGGGGTGGCATAAGACTTTTGAACAAATACCGCAATTAAAGGAGGGGCCCATAGCATTTCAAAGAAAAAGGCTTTACAAGGCGAACAAAAGAATTAGTTGCTTTTTTTTTTATTTATTTTCTGAACATTATAAAAAAAAATTTTCCAGCATCCCCTAACACATATACTTCTATCCCGTCTGTGACTTCTAAATTAAGGGAGTGTATGTCTAAACACTCTTAAATTTTCTTTTCTTCTCAGTCATAAAGCATCTTACTAGGTCAGGTTGTCCTTTTTGGAATATTTGTTATCCAGCACTAGCCCAGCATAGCTCAGCACTTACTATTGAACCCCCACATTACACAGAAACTGTCGTACCCCACCATATTTCTTTTTTCCTTAGAAACAGCTTTCTCCCTTTGGATACGCTACTTTCTATGCTCGAGGCTCCAAATACTCACGCCATTTGCTACGACACTTTCTGGGTCCCACTTTTTTCTGCTATAAAAAAGCAGAGAACATCGCCGTCCCGAGCTTCTAGAAGCCCAAAATTCCTTTTATTTAATAAAAATAAATCAATAATGACGTATTTGGGATCTGTGCGGGTATTTGTACAGCTTGACGCGGGGGGGCAGTTAATTAATGCGAAAATTTTTCTAAAAAAGAAAAAAGGAAACCAGAGAAACATGATTAACGCCATGTTAGTCTGAGTCTAAGGTATACAGTTCCAAAAGCGATAGGTAAACTTAATGTTGTACCGGTAGTAAGAGGGTTTTCGTACTGGGGTCTGTCAGTTAAAGGGTTTCAAGGTTCTGGAATTAGTTCTCACTAGTAATTTAGACATTTCAGACGTGTTTATTTGATTTATTCTATTACAATAGAGGGTTGTAGCAGTAACTTAAACGTGTGGGCTAAGTGTTTCTTTTTTTTTTCCATTATTTGTACTGTTTAACAATTGGATGAAATAAAAACTGGAAAAAATAGAAATAAAATATGAATAATTTTGACTAAATAAAAGAACATATATTGAAAAGAAAAAAGTATATATATGGATGAAAGGAATAGAAAAATAATATGATATGACTTTGAGGACCCTTCATTTTCATTACTATTTTTGTACTTACCATCTTTTACTCATAAGTCCATCGTAATTCTGATTTGAAAGATAGAATAATTAGACGGAAGATAGATACTCTCCGAGAAAACCCAAATCTTTTTTTACCTTCATTATATGGTACTTCATTCATACCTAGTATAAAATAGAAATTAATATAAAGAGCAATACTCTGTCATATTTCTTCACTAACGGATAAAAAAAATTATAAACAAAAGATAAAGATATAACTAATAGAAAATATGACTCCCCAAACTATAGTGATTAAACTAGGTACTTCTTCGCTGGTCGATGAAAAAACCCGTGAGCCAAAACTATCGGTTATGACTCAGGTTGTCGAGGTAGTTATTCAATTAAAGAGACAAGGCCACAAAGTTGTTATTGTTTCGAGTGGTGGTATAGCTGTTGGTCTTAATGCCATGGAAATGGAAAAAAAGCCAACCGACTTAGCCGCTATTCAGGCTATTGCTGCTATTGGTCAAGGAAGATTGATTGGCAGATGGAGCATGTTATTCCAACAGTATGGTGAAAAGATCGCTCAGATTTTAATCACTAGGAATGATATTTTAGGATGGACCCAATATAAGAACGCTCAAAATACCATTAACCAATTATTGGAAATGGGTGTGGTTCCTATCGTTAATGAGAATGATACTTTGTCCATTAGTGAAATAAAATTTGGTGACAATGACACCCTATCTGCTATCACTGCTGCCTTGGTTTCTGCTGATCACTTGTTTTTGCTAACTGATGTCGATTGTTTGTACACTGAAAACCCAAGAACGAATCCAGATGCTAAGCCTATTGTTATCGTTCCAAATATGGATCAAGGTGTACCAGGTGTTGACACAAGCAATGCTGATGCTGGTTCAAGTGTTGGTACAGGTGGTATGAGAACAAAATTAATTGCTGCAGATTTAGCTACAAACGCTGGCGTAAATACAATTATCATGAAGAGTGATACACCTTCCAATGTAAAAAAGATTGTGGATTACTTGGATAAATATCCAAAGAAAGTTCTATACAGTGATTCAAGATCACCTAGTGTAGAACCATCGGTTGTGGACTTGAAAAATCATCCATACAGAGAAGGGGGTCTGATATCGCCTCCAAAAAGTGAAGAAGACCTTCTTGATTTGCAGGATGCAGAACTAGCAGAAATAAAAGAAAAAAATGTCCCACTCCATACAGTTTTCTTAGCAAAAGATTTGGATCATCACTTGAAAAATAGAGAATTTTGGATTCTTCATGGATTAGTTACTAAAGGTGTCCTGATTATTGATGAGGACGCTTACAATAACATAACAAATCAATCAGGTGATGAAGAATCTGATGCTGAACCATATGTCTCAGAGGAGGAGAAAGAAATGAGTGAGGTTGACCAGGAAAATGGACTTTTGCCAAAGGATGTTATAGAGGTAAAAGGATCTTTCCATGAACTGGAATGTGTTGATATCAAAGTTGGAAAGAGATTACCAAACGGTAAGCTGGACCCGGATGCTCCATTAGAGTTTGTTGGTAGAGCTAGATGTAACTTTACTAGTTTAGAACTTAATAAGATTAAAGGTCTACCAGTTGATAGAGTTCAGGATGTTCTTGGATATGATGTCAGCGAATATGTTGCTCACAAAGACAATCTCGCTTTTCCAACTGTAGCTAGTACATGTAGTTTGCAGCAACAAAACTGAATTTTAGACTATTTTTTTTATTAAATCTTCCTACTATTATTCTTCTACTTTCTCACTATTTCTGTATCTCTATAAAGAAATCTCTTGTAAGAGAGCATTTTAATCTCTTGTATAAGAATATTTCGCACAACTTTCTATTAATAATGAGGTCTACGATAATCCATGTAAATGTAATATTTTATGTTATCAGTTAAGTATATTTATAACAGTTATAAGACTATATTAATATTGTTACTGTCTTCTTATTTTTGACAAAATATATGTCTGCATTATTAAGCACCTTATTGCGGTCGAAAATGTTAGGTAGAGGAATCTTTAATATTTTTTCCTCACATATGTGAATGTTTAGATTTCTCAATACTAAATCATTATTGGTTGAGTCGTATGAGAGATTGAGGTCGAGAGAACTCTCTACAGGCTCGATCTTGATGTCTATGCGAAGTTTAAATTTGTCTGATGTAGTAACTTTTCGCATTGTCACATCATAACTTATTGGCGACTTTCGTACTTTCTCACTTGGTTTGGGTTTCTCCTGTATAGATAAATCATCAATTTCTTCGATTAGACTTTTCTTCCTTGTGGTCTGACCAGGGAATAATGGGGGCAATTGCTCTCCAAGAGGACTATTGTCAATAGACATTTCTTCTTCCTGAATCAATAGGTCTCTTCTAGCCTTTAATATACTCGTTGGTTCAGAGTTGGAATCCTTTTCAATCATATCATTCATGTAGTTGTTGTCGAGTTCTTCTGAAAAGACTTCAAGATCCGGTATGGAATCACCTTTCTTCTTCATTTTCGGAAATGCAATACTATCTCTAGAGATTTCCACCGTTTCCCTCAACTCAGCAGCTTCGAGACACCATTCCACGAGGATATCCTTCAGTTGATAGTCCTTAGCAATCCACTCTAGACACTCAGAATTAACACAACAATCTACCACATAACATTCTTGTCCTTTCTTATCGTGGTCAACTCGGAAAGATGATGTGACAATTGGAATCTCCCATTTGTTATTCATGATCATTGGGTAAACGATGTTTGCATCAAAGGGTATATCAGGTTTAGGTGCATTGTCGTCATGGCACAAATTTATGAATACCTTACGATCAGCCTCTAATGAGGGCAAATTACGAGGCCTGTCATCCACATTAACTATCTTAGACTTGATTACCAGACTAGGTTGAGGTTTTAAGACGGTAACCGAACTCGAACCAGAATCACCTCCCCCTATAGGACGAAGCAAAAAATCCATTTTGTTATTATCCTTGCTGATGTTCAATTAGTTGATATACTCAACTATTATCAAAATACCCAGTTTGGCCCATGCGATGCCCTTGACTACTTTTTGTTGATTTGTTAATTTTTTTTTTCACTTGCTGTCAATTTTTCATGAATTAATGATTTTTAGCCGTGAGCTGTCCATTATGCACAGAACCAGCCGTACAAACGATGAAATGCAATGATCTGCAGTGCATGAATGTGCCAAATAAGGCCTCGAGCCAATATTTTAGGTTAATGATGCCATTCAATAAACGTCATTCTTATTTATTTTGGGTTGATGAATTGGTATCATAGTCGTTGGTGGGAGGTTGTCAAAAAGAAGGCAAGAAAAGAATGGGGCTGTACCTTTCTCAGAACTGGCTGGCACCAGGGGAGAAGTTGTATGACCTTGACGGCGACTCTAACGTATTGTATAGTGTCTACGAGCCCTTTGGGTCTAAAGATGTTGATGTTGTTGATGTCGATGATATTGAGGTTTGTTCTAAGTGCCGTGGGAGGTTTCGTAGTGGGAATCCGTGTCCAATCTGCAATATAGCTACATTCGGTGCTGATGCTGATGAGGATGCCAAGAGCAGTGAATACTCATACTGTGTTAAAGAGGTCAATTCGCCGTTGGAGGCCCGAATTGTAATTGTGGACACGATATGTAATGAGCCTGAGTTTGGAGAGTTGAAGAAGAAGATCCTGGACTGTATGGACCAGCTTGATGAAACTCCTGTGTTATTAATCTCTATTCATGCAGACGGTACTGTGAAAGTTCATGGTAGGGATAAGACGGTATCTATCCTGGTAGACCAATTTAGGGTTAGCTATGCACTAAAGCACCTCGATGCAAAATATTTCACGAAGCTGCTGGATGGCACAAGTGTCCTGCACAGCTATCGGGACCATTTCACCATGCAACTTATTGGTTTAAAACCAACATCTTACGTTAAGAACAAGAAGAAAAGAGCTAAGAGGGCTACTGGTTTCGCCCTGTTTTTGGCATCGGTTCTATGTGAGTCTAAGAAACTTAATTACCAAGTCATGTCTTTCTTATCTGGCCCATGTACTATCGGGCCTGGTAAAGTTATCTCGAGAGATGTCAGAAACACCATTAGGAACTTCAACGAACTTGAGAGCAGGAAATCCAAGTATTTTGAGGATGCCTTCAGATTTTACCAGTTTCTAGCTAGTGCAGAAAGTACAGTCAGATACACATTTGTATTTGCTTCACTAAATCAAGTTGGAATATACGAGATGTCTCCAATGATAAGAAAATCATCAATTTTAAGACAATTTGACTCCTTTAGTGACTCAATTATTGACGACACGTTAGAGAAGTGCATTATTATTAAGGAGAGTAACTCGATACATAATGTCAAGCTAAGAGTACATACCTCTGAAGGTATTGAATATAAGACCAGTACTGCTGTTCCCATGAGTTGGAATTACTTAGTTAACAAAAATAATGTTTCACTTCCTATTAAGTTTAAGATCACCAATCATAGGTTGACAAATTACATGGTCCAGGTAGTGCTAGAGTTTAACAGGGACAATAAACGAATATGTAATGTCAGCAATGCCCTGATAACCGGTGAGAGAACTGCTGATACTGATAGCGGTATTCTTTTAGCTGGACTAGCGAAAGAAATAGCATGGAACAATATGAATGAAAGGTGTTATTCCAGAAACACTACAGGGAAGTACAATACCGTGCTGAGGAAAATAGCCAAGGGTAAGAAAAGGAAAGAGGACAGGCAATTTTTATTTCTACTATATAACTTGCTAAGATTTGGAATCATGGATGTCCGGAACATATCCCCGGACCAACGTATCACAATATCTCATGAAGTTGCCTATTCCTGCATTGAAAAGGTCCTACTGATGATAAAGCCCCGAGTACTTAGGGTAAGCGCCTCTGTTCCTGAAGTGGAGGAGATAGAGCTCTCGGCCGACCTTTACGATGATGATAACGCCATGTTAGGCATCGATGCCGGGAACATGTTTATCATTAGAGAGTCGGATCGCGTAGATAGCCTCGCATTACGAATGAAGATAGACAACTGGCACAAACACAGAGAAGTAGATGACTTGGCACTAATCCCTCTAATACGCACGAAACCAGGCACCGGCCAGGACCGCTACTTCAAGAACAAGCTCATACCAATCTCCAACAACAATGCCAAGAAAATACATTCGGAAGATATCACATTCGAGCAATTTCTAGATCAGTTATCATAGCTAAACACCTAGAATGATAATATATTTAATATATACAATATATCACGTGATCTATTATTGGAGTACAAAAAGGAAATTAACCCTCGGTACGGGTGTTTCTGTGGTGGAGAGTAAGAAAAACAACCTCACAGAAACAACCGTAGTGGTTCGGTAGGTACATTTTTGTATTCATAACAAAAAAAATTTTGGAATTGCTATAATAAACACAAATCTAATATAAGTATAAGTATTACGCTATTAATAGATAGTATTTATGGAGGCGATGAAAGAGTGAAGACTTAGGACATAGGAGAAGCTGTTATAAGGACAATAACGACGCGGAAGGCAAATATATAGAATAATAAAAACAATAACAATAACAATAACAATAACAATAACAACAATATAATAAGATAGATAACTTTTGATAAATGATGGATAATTTTGGCAGTTTGACCATTAATGATGATGATGATGTGATGCTATCTCAGCTGAGTATCAATGAGCTACCTCATGATTTGATGTGTAAATTTATGCCTCACGTTCCAGTGAGCCCCTCCCCTCTTCGAAACGCGTTTCACATAGAAATGTTGCAAGAAGAGATGGATATAGATGGTGAAGGTGATTGCTATGAGGGTACCACGCCGGATAATTCTTGTGAGAGTGAGACCGAGGCTAGGAGAGAAACTGTCGATAATAAGGAAGAAGAGGAGGAAATAACAGAAGAGATAGCTGCGCTTGAAAATATAACGCTCGATAATCCAGCTAATGATAATGATTTGCTAGAGGAAATAGTTGAAGAAGAAGAGGCAGAAGATGCAAAGAAAAGTGACCATGAAGATGATACTTCAACGGAACACTCGATTGATAAACGCAGTGTGATCAAAGCATTGCTCTCTCCGACTACTTTAGGAATTGCAGCAGCAACAAAGTCTGATCACTTGATGGCACCTCCTACGTCAGTAAGATCATCTAGTAGGAGAGCTAGTGCAGAGGATATACCTGTCGAAGAGATTAAACGTGAAGATCCTGTGGACAATAGTGGGATGTTAATTAATGCTGAGAATATCAAACAGGAACTACGGTCAAGAGCTCAGAATAACCAACCTATACATGTTTCAATTAATACACATAATCATTTTTACCCCAACATGCACCATTTTATGAATAACGAACTAATACATTCCAACCCAAATAACGACAACAATGATAATAATATACATCATGCAGCTTTACTATATGATGAATATCAAAACAAGAGTATATATTCTCTGCCTGACCCTTGGTCATCAAGATCACGACCAGCATCAAAATATTGCTATGCAGTAACTTCGTACTTACAACTATTCTTGAACACGATTACTTTAGGTATCCTGTGCTTCATGATCATGGCATTCATCCATGCTTTAAGGTTGGATGTAAAAGCAATATGGTCTCAGAAAAGACACGAATTTGAACTCGAATCGAACCAGTGTAAGATGCAATTCTACGAGAATAAATGTGACAGAGATTCCCAATTACCGGCCTTGATAGACCAGTGTAGGTCATGGAGAGAGTGCATGAACCGTAACAACGATATCTTGTTTAAAGCAAGGTCATCATTGACAGCTAAGATCATCGGTGACATCGTGAACTCATTCATCGAGCCTATGGGATGGAAAACTCTCTCCGTGATCATACTGGGTTGTACCGTCTGGTGCTTCAGTACAAACTTCCTACTGGGGTTCGCAAGAGCACGTAGTTACTATGGCCGTCGTCTAGAAGACAGAATCAAACAATTAGAATTGCATCAACAAAAAGAACCTACATCCACTGCATTGATTGCAAAATAAAAGCATTTTGCAAAGGTTAAGATATCCAAAAAAAAAAAAAAGAAATGCGAAGCATATATACTGTGATAATATTATTATATAATAGTAGCTATTTAATAGAACAATATGAAAGGACATTGATATGATAAATACAAGTCCATAGGACTCCAATATAGCCTTTTTCCTCCAGTACGAGTGTTGAAAATAAAAAATGGCTTCACCGGGGGAAAGAGTCCTTTCGGGGATGGTTCCCCGAAAAACATAGATTAGATGGGTTCTAAGTGCGACTCATACATTCAGCATGAGTGAATATATATATGTATATATGAAGTATTGGTTGACAAGCATACTATCTGTACTTCCATAAATAAATTTAACTTTGTTCTATTCATATAAGATAGTATATTTATAACTAGAGAGGTTTAAAAAGAAAGAATTGTTATGCTTAGTGCACAGAGAATTACAATTAAGGGATCTGTCTTGAGGACAGTTGCTAGGAGGAATGTTGCTCAGCTTGCAACATTTTCCATTCCAAAACACGTTACTAATGAGGCTGTGAAGCCATTCAATAAGGATGCGGACAGCAAGGACTGGGATTTGCTACGAGCATCTCTTATGAAGTTTAAGAGTTCTTCATTGGAGGTTCCCTTGGTGATCAATGGTGAGCGTATCTACGCTGATGAGGGTGGGAGAAAGACTTTTACACAGACGAACCCTGCCAACCACCAGCAAATCTTGGCAAATGTTGCCCAGGCTAATAAAGAAGACGTTAAACAAGCAATTCAGGCCGCTAAAGAGGCTAAGGAGAAATGGTACAAGACTCCCTTCTATGACAGGGCTGCCATATTCATGAAGGCTGCCGATTTGATTTCTACCAAGTACCGTTATGACATGTTAGCTGCCACTATGTTGGGTCAAGGTAAGAACGTGTATCAAGCTGAAATTGACTGTATCACTGAATTGTCTGATTTCTTCAGGTTCAATATCAAGTATGCTAATGAGTTATATGCCACTCAACCTGTTGAATCTGTTCCCGGTGTTTGGAACAGAGCTGAGTACAGACCATTAGAAGGGTTTGTCTACGCTGTCTCTCCATTCAACTTCACAGCTATCGCAGCCAATTTGATTGGTGCACCAGCTCTAATGGGTAACACAGTTGTATGGAAGCCATCTCAATCTGCCGCATTGTCAAATTACCTATTGTTGACCGTGCTTGAAGAGGCAGGCCTCCCAAAGGGTGTTGTAAACTTCGTTCCAGGTGAACCAGTAGCCATCACTAATGAGGTTTTAGCTGACAAAGATTTTGCAGCATTGCATTTCACTGGATCAACGGATGTATTCAAACAATTGTACGGTAAGATCCAAAATGGTGTAGTAGAAAATAAATATAGGGATTATCCACGTATCGTCGGTGAGACTGGTGGTAAGAATTTCCATTTGATCCATCCATCCGCAAACCTTCCAAATGCAGTATTTAACACCATTAGAGGTGTCTTTGAATTCCAAGGTCAGAAATGTTCTGCCACTTCAAGACTGTACTTACCAAAATCTAAGAGTGAGGAGTTCTTGAAGGACATGGTTGGTACATTGACCAATAATAAGGTCATACCTGTAAACACCTCGGCCAGTAACATTGGTGGTGGTAACTTGCATGGCTTTATGGGCCCTGTTATTCATGAACAAAGCTTTAATAAGCTGGCAAATGCTATTGAAGAAGCCAAGAATGATCCTGAACTTGAGATTGTCTACGGTGGACAATATGATAAGAGCGTCGGTTGGTTCATCGGTCCAACTATCATCAAAACCACAAATCCTCAGCACAAATTCATGACCACTGAGTTCTTCGGACCAATCGTTACAGTATACGAATACAATGACATGGAATTTGAGAGTATGTGTGATACGATCAACGAAACAGGTCAATATGGTCTAACTGGTGCCGTATTTGCCAGAGACCGTGACGCCATCGTCTACGCATCCGAGAAACTAAGATTCAGTGCAGGTAACTTCTACATCAATGACAAATGTACTGGTGCTGTCGTTGGTCAACAATGGTTCGGTGGTGCTAGAATGAGTGGTACCAACGATAAAGCCGGTGGACCAAGTATTCTAAGCAGATTCGTCAGTATCAGAAGTATCAAGGAAAATATGCACGAGATAACCGATTTCAAGTACCCATCAAATTATGAGTAAATGGAAACGAAAGAAATTTACACATAGTAATAAAAAAATTTTGTAAGTAGTCTAGTTTAAGGTCAAAGCAGCTTGTGAGCTTTGAGTATAATAATATATAATATTGTGAATTGAGTGAGTATAATATTTATTAATCGCTGAAGACATAACATGGATGAGATTAACATATGTCTTAGTGAAGTGATAAGACAATCAACTTTTTAAGTTCGCTGATTGAACAGGATTGTCTATCACCCGGCTGGGATGCCACTATTCCGGCGATTGTTGATTGTACCTTCGCTTCTGAGTTCGTTCATGTGATGCCCATCGACCTTAGAAATTTTTTTTTTTGCTTGGTTCTGGTTGAGAGCTTAAATGAAGTTATTTAGGAGGTGATCTCTTAAAGGCGGGGGTGCGTAGTGTTCGGTTTGGGTTTTAGTGAGAGCGAAAGTATTTTAAAGATAAGCTCATAAGGCAGAGGCAAATAAAGTCGTAAAGTTTTACAAGAACATTGTATAAGTATACTAGCATAAAACTGGACTGTATATATTTTTAAGAGAGGGAAAGGGGAGCGAACAGTATCATTAGCGCAAGAAACAATAATATACAGATAAAGCAATTGGATTTTTATTATGGCTCCTCATACACAGATGGCACCTTGGGTGCCAATGTTTACGCAATCCTGTAAGAACAGTAAACAGGCATTTATTCCTTTCCAATTTTCTACGGTTGCTGAGAGTGTCGATGGTAGGCCTGTGCCCAAATGTAGAACAGTGGTATTCCGGGATTTCTTATTTAACCAGAAGCAAAACAATGTGTTGACCTTCAACACCGACCTCAGGAGCAATAAAGTGGAAGAATCATTTCCTCAAGGACATGACACATGTCTCTTTGAGGCTTGTTTTTACTTCAATGAGACGTGGGAGCAATATAGGTTTACCGGTGAATGTTTCCTCGTATCTCGCAAGGACAATGCTATGACTTCTAAAGAGACACTGCTACGATACGGTATTATGGACCCCAATACATATGAGCGCTCGAATTCTAACGGATCTTCTGAGTCTGTGCTCTCTTTCGAAGATAATCATAGTCCTCCTTCTAGACCTGGGACAGATCCTCATGATAACCACCATGATGATGGGGAAGAAGTTGCTGTAAGAGAGGATGAAGAAGTGTCTGCTGGCGTAGCGCTTCCTACAAATGAGCAATGGCAACAAGAAGTTATAAGGCAGTGGGAAACGCTGTCCCGTTCCACCAAATCTGTGTATAAGAAGCCTGCTCCTGGCCTACCTATTACTGACGACATGAAAAAGAAAATTGATAAGATAGAGCGAGGAGTAGATGGATCAAAGCCGGATAGTGGACTGGACAATTTCACTATCGTTTGTATGTGTATTGATAAAGTAGATTACTTGAATCTGAAAGGTGGAAGAGGAGGTGCTAGATGGGTATGTGAAAGAGTAATCGACGAGACAGGGTTTGAGACTTGGGAAGAACAAGAAGTTTGTCCGTGAGGTATACATTTTTTTTTCCATAAAAAATAACACAACCACACTCAATTGTAATATAAAGAAATTTTTTCCGGGACTGTTACAATAAACTAAAATAACTAAAAAAAATCATTAAAAACCTAAAAAAAGGACATTTTAATGTCAAAGATTATAGAGTATATCCCATAAAATCAATTCCTTTTTTCCTTTATTCCAATTAAGAAAGGGGGAAAAAACACCTAAATATTAGCATCTAAAACACATTCAATTCGTCTCCTTTTCACTTCAGTTCATCGATGTTATTAAGAAAAAAATGAAACTTGAATTTTTATTTCATTCATCTAAAAAGACTACTATTCCAACTTATTCTATTATGCGAATACATGATTACTTTTTTTTTATATTTGCTATTCTAAACATGCTTTTTTTTTTTCCTAACTCTGTTTTATTATGTAAATAAAACCTTTTTTTTTTTATAACTAATGATAAACTTCTAATGATATCTTCTTTTCTTCTTCCTATTATCTGTATTGACTTTTAATCAATAATCACTATTACTTATTACTCTCAATTGAATAAATGAGTCACATGAGTTTACGTTATCAGTTATACCTCCTCCTTTGCTAGCTTGGGTAATCTTTCAACCTCCCCTTATCGGCTTTCCTATTTCAGTAATGATAATGATATTTTTGTCTATTCTTTTTTTTTTTAAGGGGGGTGAAGGCAGATATTCCCTGATACCGCCCACTCCAACAGCTTCTTCTTTCCGGGTCTCTCACGAAAGCTGCCTGCTATAGCCATTGTTACAAGGGATGGAAGGGAAAAGGGAATGGGTAGGGGCTATACAAGGGGCATGGAGCCAAAAATAAAAAAATAAAAAAAGCCAGTAGGAGCGTACTTGCCGAAGTCTAGAAGGAGAAAGGCCGTTGCTCTCTCTCTCTCTCTCTCTCTCTCTCTCTCTCTCTGCGTGTAGTGCTCAGGCTTCCCATTGTTTTTGTTTCTTAAACGGGAGTCTTGGTCCGAGCCAATCAATCATCGATATAGTTTACAGGACTTGTGAAAGATAGATATTAATCAACAATCCGTGTTATCGGGAAGATAAAGCATTTGATTAATGCAAACAAGCATGTAAACTAACTA
Organism: Nakaseomyces bracarensis; assembly: GCF_045282275.1. Taxonomy (NCBI): domain Eukaryota; kingdom Fungi; phylum Ascomycota; class Saccharomycetes; order Saccharomycetales; family Saccharomycetaceae; genus Nakaseomyces; species Nakaseomyces bracarensis. The sequence continues at coordinate 404,532 of NW_027263956.1, forward strand.
AATACACAAAATGAATAAAAAAAGAAAGGAAATTATGACCATTGAAGAAAAAAAATCAAATAAAATAAGGGGATCCCCTTTGAAAACTTATAACTGCTGACGCAAGATTGCTGTCAATTAAATTGCTCCAATTAATAGAGAAAAGGCCTGGAAAAACCCTATATAAATTAATATATAAGCAAGATTAGAGATTCTTGTGATAACGAAGACTTCACATCTTGAAAAAACAGTAAAAAAATAATAATAATAATAGAAGTAAAAACCATTATATAAAAATTGGTAAACATGTCTTCTGTCTGTGAGAAGTATTATCCTGAAGAACCTAAAGCACCATCAGTTAAGACCTCGGAGATTCCAGGTCCAGAAGGTAAGAAAAAGCTTGCTGATCTGGACAAAGTGTTTGACAGTAGACCAGCTGGTTTACTAGTTGACTACGAGAAGTCTCTAGGTAATTATATTGTTGATGCTGATGGGAATGTGCTGCTTGATGTGTATGCGCAAATTGCATCAATTGCCCTCGGATATAACAACCCTGCCCTAATCAAAGCCGCTCAGACCCCACAAATGGTGAGAGCTTTGGTAGACCGTCCTTCACTTGGTAGTTTCCCTTCAACAGAGTTGGAAGACACCTTAAAACAGATCCTAAAATTTGCTCCAAAGGGTCAGGACCATGTTTGGTCCGGTTTAAGTGGTTCTGATGCTAATGAGCTCGCCTACAAAGCTGCTTTCATATACTACCGTAGCAAACAGAGAGGTTACAATACAGATTTTACCGCTGAGGAGAACAAGTCTGTTATGGATAACGAGGAGCCTGGTGCCCCTCATTTGTCAATCTTATCATTTAAAAAAGCTTTCCATGGTAGACTGTTCGCCTCTGCATCCACAACTTGTTCCAAAGCTATTCATAAGTTGGATTTCCCTCAATTCCATTGGCCCCATGCTGAATATCCGGACTATAAGTATCCTATTGAAGAACATGAGGAGGAAAATCGGAAAGAAGACGACCGATGCTTAGAGATTGTTGAAAAGCTGATCACGTCCTGGGAAATTCCTGTGGCTGCAGTGGTCATCGAACCGATCCAATCTGAAGGTGGCGACAACCATGCCTCCAAATACTTCTTGCAAAAACTAAGAGACATAACTTTGAAACATAGTGTTGTCTATATCATTGATGAAGTTCAAACAGGTGTAGGTGCTACAGGTAAGATGTGGTGTCATGAATATGCAGACATCCAACCACCTGTTGATTTGGTAACTTTTGCCAAGAAGTTCCAAAGTTGCGGTTATTTCTTCCATGACCCAGAGTTCATTCCAAATAAGCCCTTCAGACAATTTAACACCTGGTGTGGTGATCCAGCCAGAATGCTTATCGCAGGTGCCATTGGACAAGAGGTGGTCGATAATAAGTTGCCCGAACAATGTGCTCGTGTTGGTGATTACTTATTCAGCAAATTGGAAGAGCTGCAAAAGACCCATCCAAAAAAATTCATCAATTTGAGAGGTAAGCACAGAGGTACTTTTATTGCATGGGATCTTCCAACCAGTAAGGATAGAGATGAATTCTTGAAGAAAATGAAGGTTGCAGGTGTCAACATCGGAGGATGCGCAAGCACTGCTGTTAGATTGAGACCATCGCTAACTTTCGAAGAGAAACATGTTGACATTTTTATCGACATTCTAAAGAAAGTCATCGAAGCTTGAGAAGGAATAATGATTAATGTAGGGTCTCTTCTTCCCTATGTGTATTACATAATATGAGAAACTATATGTATGTCTATTCAGTGCAGATAAATATATCAAAATGAAAAAATTTAGTTTTAGTCCCCAGAGAAGAGTCATCGTTGATTGTGTTGACACATTTTGTCACGAGGATTATAACCACTTCCTGCCGTATATCAACAACAGTATAAGCTCTGACAACACTTCAAACACTGGAACCCAACTACTACCCACGTTCTAAACCTATATATAAGCTAAAATTACATGGCTGTCTAACAAATATATGTAGTTTCAAGGACCCTGACCAATATATTTAATCATGCTAGTTTGACACATTTTCTCCTTCCTACAGCTTATTCTAAGCAGCTTTCAATATTCAATTTAAATTTTTCAATTCAAAGCTCACTGCCTGCAGAAAGTAGGGCTATGTTTTTATAGGAAGAAGGAAAAAAAAAAAATTTCATTATGATAGAGAGCCCAAAGGAAGAAGAAAAAAAATATTATTATCACTTTGATGGAGAAAAAACTTTCTCTCTCACACCCTTCCTCTTGAATATTTACTTTTTAATTAGTTTCTTTTCATAACATGTTTTCTAGATTTGGACAACACATAGTCAAATCATCTGTTCTATTACGAAGACAAGTATATACTAGAAGGATGTCTGCTGATTTGAAGCCAACTTTCGATAAAATTTTCTCCAAGATCGATGAGCTCAAGCCTGAGTTCATTGATATGCTTGCCAAGGCAATTGCCATTCCAGCTGTCTCTTCTGATGAGTCTCTAAGACCAAAAGTTGTTGAGAAGGCGCACTTCTTGGCTGACCACTTAAAGAAGTTGGGTTTCCAGGACATTCAGTTGAAGGAGTTGGGTACTCAACCACCTCCAGTTCAAGACCCAAACTTGCAATTGCCACCAATCGTCTTGGCTAGATACGGTAACGATCCAGCTAAGAAGACTCTTTTGGTCTACGGTCACTACGATGTCCAACCTGCCCAGCTGGAGGACGGTTGGGACTCTGAGCCTTTCGAATTGGTTGTTGATGAAAAGAAGCAATTGATGAGAGGTAGAGGTTCTACTGATGACACTGGTCCATTGACTGGTTGGTTGCATGTTGTTCAAGCCCACCAAGCTGCTGGTGTTGAATTGCCAGTCAACTTGGTCACCTGTTTCGAAGGTATGGAAGAGTCCGGTTCTTTGGGTCTTGATGTCTTGATCACTGAGCAAAAGGACAAGTACTTCAAGGGTGTCGATGCTGTCTGTATCTCTGATAACTACTGGTTGGGTACCAGAAAGCCAGTCTTGACTTACGGTCTAAGAGGCTGTAACTACTACCAAATTACCATTGAAGGTCCTGGTGCTGACTTGCACTCCGGTATCTTTGGTGGTATCATTGCTGAACCTATGATTGACTTGGTTCAAGTCCTATCCACTTTGGTTGACTCTCAAGGTAACATCTTGATCAAGGGCATTGAAGAAATGGTTGCTAAGGAAACCGAAAAGGAACAAGCTCTATATAAGGATATTGATTTCAGCGTTGAGGAATTGAACGCTGCTTCTGGTTCTGAGACAGCCTTATATCAAAAGAAAGAGGACATTTTGAAGCACAGATGGAGATACCCATCCCTTTCTGTCCACGGTGTTGAGGGTGCATTCTACGGTCAAGGTGCCAAGACTGTCATTCCAGCCAAGGTTGTTGGTAAGTTCTCTATTAGAACTGTCCCAGATATTGACTCCGGTAAATTGGATAAGCTTGTCATTGACCACTGTAATGAAGCTTTCAAGAAGTTGAACTCTCCAAACAAGTGTAAGGCTGAGCTAATTCACGATGGTGCTTACTGGGTTTCTGATCCATTCAACGCTCAATTCCAAGCTGCTGCTAAGGCCACCAAGGATGTCTACGGTGTTGAACCAGACTTCACTAGAGAAGGTGGTTCTATTCCAATCACCTTGACCTTTGAGGAACAATTGAAGACAAGTGTCCTCTTGTTGCCAATGGGTAGAGGTGATGATGGTGCACACTCCATTAACGAAAAGTTGGATATTTCTAACTTTGTCAACGGTATGAAGACAATGGCTGCTTACTTGCATTACTATGGTCAATCCCCAGAAAAATAAGTATCAAAATGAAACCTTATGTTTTAATGACAATATTTAATCTTCCCAGTACTATAAACTCATAGCTATATATATTTATATATAAATAAACATGAGATGACAATAAAAAATTCTATTATTAATTATTATTATTATTATTATTATTATTATTATTATTATTATTATTATTATTATTATTATTATTATTATTATTATTATTATTATTATTATTATTATTATTATTATTATTTTCTATATATTGTGATAATTTTAGTATTACATTTTTTTACGTACTTAACAAAATGCAGAACTATGTGTGATCCATTTATTCTGGGAGTCTTCTCATAACCATGACAATAACAATGATACCAATTGCACAAAACAGTACTGTTAAATAATTCTTAATCCGCTCAGAATCCCAGGAGCAGAAAAAGTCTTGGATATCTTGATAGCTGTCGATAATTACTGGTCCACCATATTTATCCTCAAAAGTCATGATATCAGACTGTAAAAGCATATCGTCATCACGAATCGGAAGGTTTGTAGCATAGGCTTCACGGTTTATCCACTCTCGAAATGTTGTTGGCATTCTGTTTATACCAAGAGCACATTCGTTGCAAAGTAAAGGTCTCCGACATGCAGGAGGTTTTTGTATCTGCTTCTCAATATCATTCATCATTGGACGATTGGTAAACATTATTTGAATATTATTTGGTATCGTTTAGCTACCATTAGAAGAAGTTACATCAAGAGAATGAGCTTAGGTTCAAAATAAATGACATCCTAATGGTCACTATTTATACTTTTTTACTGACATTGTTAAACTAATATCTTAATTAATGTATTGCTAACTATTTCAGGAATGAAAGTTTTCGAAATAAGAACTCTTGACCAGAGTTAAGTTATATTCATTGCTGATTTTAGTGGTTTTTGCTTGCAAAATTGGTTCAGCCGCTTGTCACTTTTTTTATAAGGAAAAATAGCTTTTTAGCGATGAGTTTAACATTAAACAACATAGCAAAAATTGATTTAAACAATGTGTACACAGAAGAGTTCACACATTATATTCTCGCAAAGGGTATGATAAAGAGGATTTGGCAGAGCAATGGAGTGGGTCATTTTCTGAAGGAAGACGTCTAGTTTTTTAGGGATAAAGGTCTATATTATAGCAATGTTGGAAACCACTAACTCTCCAGAGTCTGAATTTATTGATGTTTCCGATGTGGACTCCTATGATGAAACGAAACTAGTGCCTAATAAAGTTTTGATAGTAATGTCTGGAGTCGACAAAAGTGACAAGCATAAAATTCTAAATGATATATTCCAGGTAGAAAGTGGTGAGAGTATCTATAAAAACTTGACATGGGAAACTAAATACTATAGGGTGGACTACGACCTGTATGTTGATGAATGCGAGGATATTTTAGAGTGGCTAAAAGAAATTAGTTCAGATGAATATACTGAATTGAGGGAGTTATTGACCAGTATTATTGTTGTTCGTGACTTTGCTGTTAAAGAAGATGATGAGTTGGAAGAGCAACTCAAGGAGCTGTTAAAGGAATGCCCTCAAGAACCATTGTTAGCTGGGATACATATTGGAGAGCCTATCGACATTACAAGGAGGAATGTCGATTACTCCTTAAGAGACCTAAGCCTTGAAATATGTGATATAAATGATACATCAAAAAGTGAAAATAATGAATTGATGGGCTTGAAGAGAGTAGTTGAGATAATCGACACCCATTCTTGGCCTGACTGTGCTATGATTTTGGATACGGATATACAGCCATCATCTTCGAACAAAGAGGCTGATTTAGAACACCTAATACACAAGTTACAAGAAGCAAAACTTCATTATGAGCATTTAGTTCGTGATGCGGATGCTGATCAGGACGAGGCTTTGGAGTATGCACAACAAATTGCGGAAGAAATAGCGAGAGAACTGTAAATTATTTATTTGTAATTAAACATTTTAATAAAATTATATCATTTCTTGTTATATTAAAGTCATTAGCGATAGAGAATGAAGAGGAATACCATGTCTTGGTCACATCAATTAGCTTCATTTTTCTTTCTATATATAATTCAAACTCTTACAATACTCACTGCTACCAGTAATGCACTCTGCTTTCAATAGTAGTAGAAGTATTCTGCCATTGGCGATACCAACCTTCCAAAGCGACTTCGTCAAAAATAATTGGAAACCGGGGGAGAATTCAGTAGGAGAAAAGTCAGTTTTCCTTGTCATGGTCTCGAAATTAGGAATTTGCTTGGAGGCAATACGTAAGTCATCAATTAACGCTGGTGCTCGAGGATATCTGACTCCATTAATTGTAATGTCAGCAAGGGATAATAAGACAGGTAGAACGAGGTCTGGGTGAGGGTTCGGTTTGTAGTTTGATGCACTAGTCTCTGCGGAACTCATCATATTCATATCGTAGAACGAAGGAGATAATTTAACCTTGTAATTATTCAAGTCAATGCCACAATCGGGATGCTTTAGTAATTCTTTGTTAAATAGTTCAAAGAAGCATTTTGCTGTGGTATCAGTAAAATCTATGTGAATTCCTTTTGTTTCCCTATTGAAAACTAGAATGGCCTCTCTTGTATCGACCTGGAAGAGTAATTCACGGGAATAACTGTCCAAGTAGGGGCGCTTATATCCTATAATATCATATGTACCAACGGACTGGTCATACGTCTTTATTCTCTTGGCTCTTGGTTCTGCGCCATCTATATCCTGATTAAACTCCAGATTTGCTTGATCAAAAGGTTCTTGTAGCAAAGATGAGTTTACGTCATTGTTATTTAGTGGCTCTTGGAACATGTATGAAATGTCTCTCTTAGTAGTAGAAGAGATCACTAAACCCTTTTTCGAGACGTCTTTCAAAGCAAGACAGATTTCTTCTTTCCTGGTTAACGGATTATAGTTCACTTTACATTTAACTAGTCGTTGTTCCAAGTTTAAGAATCTGTAAAATTTACATTCTCTGATAAGTGAGCTTCTACGTTCATCGTCTAGGTTTAAGGACCCACCTCCAAGTAATATCAAAAGGTCTTCAAATAAAGCATTAGATCTAGCCACATATGGAGCTGAGTGTGGTGGTGGTCTCAGTAATTTTCGTGTCAATATAAGTTCTTCTACATCGATGTACAATGTTCCAGAAGTAATTTCGAAATAATTTGGAGAGTCACCAGCTCTTTTAAATAGCGACTTCGCAAGCTTGTATGATTTCCCTCCTATATTAGTATAGTAATAGTCGGACTCCTTCAGTATAGATTTCAGTCTAGGGAGATTATAGTACATTGCATCAGCGAATAACATAGTGTATTGTACCTCATCTTGAATTTCGATGAAGTAGCCTTGTAAATGCTGGTAAATCAATTCAAATACATCAGCAGATCTGTCAATAAACAGTACCTCGTTGTCGGATTGACTCCCACTGCCACTACTGCCAGAAGGTGGACTACTAGCACTATTAACTGATGAAGGGGAGAAAGTATTTGTGGTGCCTGCTGTGCCCACTGTACCTCCAGTGTTAGCATTAGAATTGTTAGTGTTGCTATTGTTTTTATTCACACGTTTCAAGAAGTAGTTGGTGAAGAAACTAGGTCCATCAGAATTTAACGATGCTCCACTAATTTTAAAAAGTTGTTTACCAACTTGTATTCTGTACATCCTCTCATGTGGAAGAATTTGTGGAATGTTCGGGTCGAATTGCTCAGGTGAAAGAGCACTAGAAGATGTGACACTCATTTCTTTAATAAAATTAAGTCTAATTTGAGGGATGGAGGTTCGTTTAGGATTTGTTATTGTTATTAATTGTGCTTTATATTGAAAGATAATAAATATTAAATAAAGATGGTTTAAAATTAGTTATTATTTTTTCCAAGTACTTATGTTACCTTGTCACCCTGAAATACTATATGCTTAACTAGTCACAAAGTGCATATTACAGACATTTTAAGTATCATCTTTATTCAATTCATCCAATTTTAATTTTTTTTTTCTTAGTTATTCAGTAAAGAAAAAAAATTACCTCGCTGATAGGGCCTCGCCATCCCTAGGGAGTGATAAAAAGGAAAGGCATCCCAAAGCGTGTATTGTGATAGTTGAAATAGTCTTTGAACTGGAATTGAAATGAATACTGTTCGCTTATGTACTATCAGCATAATGAGAATGGCTTAAAAACGCATTCGAGTGAGATTAGAGTTGGTGAGAATACTGTGGGTATTAAATTAGATATTTATTATCTTGTATATATAAACCAAAAAAATAGGTATTGGGGAGGGAGATAAAAGAACTCTATCTCCAAGAACTATGTAAATTAAAAAGAGAAAGGATATATTTCTCTTTTATCTCTTTTAACATTTTATTTTATATTCCCTTTACAATTCATAATTGGGCGTCGCAAAACATAGAAGAGATAAGAAAAATAAAAACTTTCCTCTGATAAAACTTCTTTTATTTTAATTGAGATATTCTCATATTAATCACCTTATCAAACTTTTTTTTTCCTAGACTTTTTAAGTTTAATTTAAGTTGTCCTTTAATTTGTTGTTTTTTTTATAATGCATTAACCAACAATATCACGTATACATTCTTATTTCTGAAACCCCTCGACATTATTGCAACGTAAGTCTATCAAATGAAACCTCCCAAAAAAATGTTTTAATGTTACAATTTTTTTCTCTTTTATTAAAAAAACCCAGGATATTAAAAATAAATAAAAAATAAAAATCCGTTTTTTAAAGAAAGTAGTGTGTGTATGTGTTCTTTTATTAAAAGATTTTGAAATAAAAACCAGAGAGCTCAATTATAATTGATTAGAGAAAATTGTTGCAAAATAATAGAGATAAGGGCAAAAAAAATAGAGACATGATACCATGGTAACCGTAAATGCAATAGATAAAAAAAAAAAAAGTTAGTATTGGAAGGTAGTTTAAAGAAAAAACAATAAATCTTGAAAAATAAAGTCAGAAAAAGTTTGTTTGGAGGGGTATATTAATAAAAAATATCATATTATATTAAAATTAAAATAGTAGTAAAAGTTTGGGAAAAGTTGTATTGTCATATCTTTCAATCTCTTCCTTTTTTTTAAACCATGATGAAATGAGAAAAGCCGTAAGAAAATAAAATAAGATCGTGATGAATAAATGATTAAGGTTAGATTAAATCAACCTTGAAAAAGATATTGTTGTTTTTGATAAATTTAATTTATCAATTTTTTTATAAGAAGTTAAAATAAAAGAAAAAAAATTAGAAAATCAAGATATTAATTAAAATATCAGGAGAATTTTCATATGGGTATTATTATTAATTTTATTTTAAGTTGCTTACAACAACAAAGCGGCAGCACCGGCAATCAAAGCACCAGCAGCTGGGATAGCCTTAGCGGCAGCACCAGTGTAAGAAGAGATGACGTGAGAGGTGGCAGCTGGGGTAGAAGATTGAACAATTGGCTTAGAAGAAGAAGTCAAAGTGGTGGTTTGAACGAACTTGGTGGTGGTGGTGGTTTCTTGCTTGGAAGATGGAGCTGGAGCTGGCTTTTGGGAAGATGGAGCTGGAGCTGGCTTTTGAGAAGATGGAGCTGGAGCTGGCTTTTGAGAAGATGGAGCTGGAGCTGGCTTTTGGGAAGATGGAGCTGGAGCTGGCTTTTGAGAAGATGGAGCTGGAGCTGGCTTTTGAGAAGATGGAGCTGGAGCTGGCTTTTGGGAAGATGGAGCTGGAGCTGGCTTAGCGGTGGATGGAGCTGGAGCAGTGGAGTTGTGCATGGTGGTCTCTTCTTCAATTGGACACCAGGTGGTGGTTTCAGTGACAATGTCGTCAATGGTGACAGTGGCAGTGGAAACCCAAGCTGGGGAGACGTGTTCGGAACAGATGTGTTCTTCACAGTCAGTGATGGTAACTAGAGTGGTAACTGGGTGGTGCTCAGTAGCAGTGGTGATGTTAGCCTCAGTGATGTTAGATTGAGCGGCGGCGACGGCAGCGACGGCAGCGACAGTAGCGACAGTAGAGAATTGCATTTTTTAATAGAAGCGAATGTGTAAGTTTTTGTTGGTTAGACTTAGTATAGTACTTGTTCTGTTGTGTATAATATAAAATCTAAATATAAAAGAAATCCAGATTCAAGTTCTTATTTATTTTTTTGATACGTAAACGACATCTTTATATAGTTTTTTTTTTTTTAGAAAGATAGAATGAGAAAAAAGAATTCCGTTATACTTCCCTCCCCTCTCTCCCCTCTCACACTACCGTCTATCCCTTTTGTCATCTCTCGGTGCTTCTATTAGTTCTTTGTTTAACTCTTTTGTTTAGTTTTGTTTTGTTTTGGTTTGTTTTTTATTGCCCTAACACGGTGTGTTACTGTGGTTTGTCTGCTGTTTGGATTTAGTTTTGGTTTTTCTTCTCTATAGCCTTTTACTGTTTTGTAATTGTTAAAATTAGCATATTCTTCGATTTATTTCTTTTGTTTATTGTTTTATTTGGTTTGTTTTGTTTGTTTTTTTATCCTTCCCACTTTTCCTTTTTGCTTTTTCCTTTTTTCCTTTTTTTCTATCAGCTTCTAAAAAAAGTAGATATCCCTGCACTACTTTGACTGTTTGGAATTATTTTATTTTAGTGGTTTTTTTTACTTTATTAATCGCGTTTTTGTACTTTGTACGTAGTCGTCTGTTGATATCCCGTAGAAATTTCTTTTATTTTATTTGCTATAGTGAAAGACCCGCACGGAGGGGAGAGGAACGTAGATTATTCCTGCATCTTTTAATTACCTCCACCTTTAATTCCCTTTTTGAAGAAGAACTAATTAACAAGAAAACCAAGATTCCTCTCGCTTCTTCTACTTCTTTTTCCTGTTCAAATTTGTTTTTTCAACTTTTAGAATTCCTGTATTCCCCTTTCTAGAAAGGCAGGGAACACGGTTTGTGGATGCGTGCACTGAGGTGCAGATACAATAACTGTGGTGCGATATAATTTATTTTTTTTCTTTGTTTACAATTTACTTTCTGGTTCTTCCTACACTCTTTTTTGAGAGTTCAGAATAATGGGTTCATACAAAAATTCTTCTAGCACGAATGCGTGGGGGGGGGAGCGAAGTGGAGGAAGGTGGAAAAAGAGGAGTTAGGTAGGAAAAAGCCGATATACTAAAGGAGTCAAACTTCCTATTTCGGAAGTGTTGAATAAGAAAATATATCGCGTTTTTTTCTTCCTTTACTTTGATAGTGGGCATATATTTTTTTTCTTACCACTAGGGTTAAACCACGAATTTTTTCGTCGTGCTGCTTTCTTCTTTAGGAAAGAGAGGGTCCACGAGGTAAACCGGATGGGTACCACTGCACTAGAGGTCATTCCACGGCTATACAATAACTAAGAACATCACATGACGTGATATAAATTTCCGAATTTGGAAATTTGTATACAAACCTGCGCAAAAAAAATGATTAGACAGATTAGAAAAAGAAGCGGGTAACCTCCTCTGCATTGTGTTTTTTTTTACTTTAATTGAAAGGGTTTATGTTTAGGAACCCAATTTAATAGCTATATCATTTTGAGGTACATGCTCTAAACATGCAACCAAAGTAATTGTACATAATGATATGTAAACAATTTCTAAAAGAGGAAAATGACGTATTTTTCTTTCTATTCCACCCCACTCTATTTTTATTAAATTGGTTGCTTCCTTATTTTTTTTTTCTTTATAGATAAATTCCCGTTGTACATCTGCTTATCCTCTCACGCCCCTCCTCTTCGGGGGGTGGATTATTGTGCATAGTTTTGAATACCCCTCTTGATGCCTAAGGCCCGGAATGTTTCGCTGGGCGGAGTACCTTAAAAGGTAATAGTTAAACAACTACAATAATACAACCCTGCTCTATTTTCCTAATTGGGTAATATGAGTGTAAACACAGAAAGCTATTTATTGGTTGCAATATGGGAAAATAAAGGGTTCTTGAATATTACATTAATTTTAGTCAAGCTCCATTGTACCATATTCATTTGAACAGGGGTACTGAACAAAAAAGAAAAAAAAAAATATAAATGACTTTGTTTATTATTACTGCAATTAGTTATAAGAAATAAAATTCGTAATTTAAAAAAAAAAAAACTATACATGTACCCAACGATTAAAAACAATAACAACAAAATAAACAACAACGTGAATTTAACAAATCGAATAAAGGAAAAAAATTAAAAAGGAAAAAAAATAAATAAAAATAAGAGTAGCTTTTTGTATATACATTCCCGTATTCTTACCTTTAAATTTTTTAGTTCTTTAGTATTGATCTTTTTTCTTTTCTTAATGGTTCAAGCCTGCTTCTTTGGTCAAGGAATAGAAAATAGAGTCCTCATTCTTCAGTAGTGCTTGAGGTGTATCGAACTCTACTACTTTACCATGGTCGAGGACAATAATACGGTCGTTGTCCATGATTGTGTTTATTCTGTGAGCAATTGTTAGAATTGTTCTGTCTTTAAATGCTGTACGGATTGTCTCTTGGATGACTTGATCAGTCTCCACGTCAACAGCGGCAGTGGCCTCATCTAGGACTAGGATCTTGGATGGAACCAAGAGAGCCCTAGCCAAGCACATAAGTTGTCTTTGACCGACACTTAAATTACCACCTCCTTCAGTCAACATAGTCATTAGACCATCACCGGTCATCTGCATGATGTGGTTCTTCAAATGTGATAGTTCCAAAGCTCTCCAAATCTCAGCATCAGTGAATGAGTTCGTAGGATCAATGTTCTCACGAATAGTACCTTCGAACACTTGGGAATCCTGAGGAATGATCGATAGGTTATGTCTTAGATCATATAGACCAATTTCATTAATTGGAACGCCATCAATGACAATTCTACCGGAGGCAGCTTCAATTATTCTGAATAAAGAAAGAGTCAAGGATGACTTACCGGCACCGGTACGACCAACAATACCAACCTTCTCCTTTGGCTTGATATGGATATCAATATCCTTTAGGATCAGGTCAAGCTCAGGTCTGTACCGAGTAGAGTAATGCTCAAACTTGATTTCACCGCTATTTGGCCAGTCTTGTGGTGGTCTGTGGCTTTCGATTACTAGAGGTGCTTCACTCTTTAGCTCTGCATATTCTTTTATTCTTTCCACTGAAACAATATTAGTTTCAACTTCAACAGTCATCCTGACAATCCAGTTCAATGTTTGTGTAATTTGTAATGCATAACTTAAAGAAAGACCAATCATACCTGCAGTCATAGTACCTTGTCTCAATTTGAACATTGATAAAGTGGCTGCACCCAAGATGATAATAGAACCGATAAATTCTAGTCTGTAAGCTAACCAACGGTTCGCATTAATACTTGGGTAAAGGGCACTCATGTTATTGTCTACTCTACATTCATTGATATGTGCAAATCTCTTTTGTTGGTGATAACCTCTAATTGTGGCCAAACCACCTAGAGTCTCTTGGAAGTGTGAAAAAATAGGAGATTTGGTTAGAGACTCCAAACGACGCAATTCTCTAGAGGTTCTCAAGTAGTACTGTTGGTAATAGATGTAGAAGGCACCCAAAGGAATGATAATGAAGAGGAATTGCCATGTGGTGAATGTAATAACACCAACAGTGAATAGTACTTTGACAGTGTTAACGAAGAACTGGGAAAATGATCTACCTAAAATGGAGTCAACTTTATAGATATCGTTAGAGAATCTATTCAAAATACGTCCAATAGGAGTGGTTTCAAAGAAGGACATTGGTGCTCTCAATACAGATGCCGTCATTAAGTTATGCAAGTAAGTGGAGCCATGAATTGTACAGAAAATCCATAGGATAATCGTTTGTGTCAAAGTCGATAGTGCGGAACCAACACCCAGTGCAAAGTAAATAGCCAAATAACGGAGAGCATGTGGATTGGAATGATAACGTGTATTAGTTTCAGACCATTTTTTTAGCCAGACATTTCCCATCACTGATAAGAACATTGATAAAATAATGAAAACAATAAAAATACAGACATATTTTGGATTACAGGCCTTTGCATATTCCAAATAGATATCCCATTTAACCTTACCTTGTTCACGGTGTTCTCTCGTGTTCTCGTCATCATCAAAATCAATACTAGCTAGAGTAGCATCACTTGCCTTTCTTAAACTTCCAATATCGGTACCAAGTGTGGTCGAATTTTCTAGTTTTTTCAACTCCTTTAGTTCATCTTCCAATGGCACGGTCGGTTCTCTTTCATCAACTGAAACAGCCGAAGAGTCTTCATCAAAAGCGGCCTTGTCGGCACCATCTTTTTTACCAAATTCACGTAGCAACTTACCCAACGACGAATCACTGTCCTTCTTGACGTCATCATAAGAACCTTGTTGAGTAATTTCACCATTTTCTAGTAAGGTAATTGTATCAGCAGCACTCAAAGCAGAAATCTTATTTGTCGCCAATACTCTTGTCTTAGTATGCAATAACCCATTTGGACCAAGGACGTGATCAATTAGATGTCTAGAGACGTGTTCATCAACAGCAGCCAATGGATCATCCAATAAATAGGTATCTGCTCTAGCATAGACGGCTCTTGCCAGGGATAGACGAGCTTTTTGACCACCAGATAGAGAAATACCCTTTTCACCGACCAATGTTTGATCACCGTCCATTAACGTTGCTAAATCAATAGTTAAAGCACAAGCCTTAATGGTCTTCTCATAAAATTCTGCATCATATTTATGACCAAAAAGGACATTTTCTCTGACAGTACCATTCATAATCCATGGGACTTGTGAAACATAAGCAACTGTACCATGAACGGTTGCAAAACCCTTCACTCTGAACAAATCACCCAATAGAGATTGTAGGAAAGCACTCTTACCGCAACCCACCTTACCGACGATGCAAGAAAGGTCACCTTTTCTAGCTTGATAGTTGATATTCTTTAGGGCTACCTTATATTCAGGCTTACGCTTCCACAGGAAAGTTGCGTCATCACCAATGTTAACTGCAACATCACCAATATTCTTGACCTTTGGCAAACGTTGAACCGCATCTTTTTGTAACTCTTCATTAGTTAGGAAGTTGAATAATCTTTTAACTGAAACAGAGGATTCAATAATCGCAGTCAAGACATTTGGAATGACCATCAGTGGGAAAGATAATAGGTTAAATAGTGTCAAAGCGGGGAACACAAGGTCAGTGGTTAGAGGTCTATCTTCAGTGTAAACGAATACAGCAAAGGTTGAACATGAAACTAGGAAAGGAACAATGTTAAATTGGAAACTAGTGAATGCCATGTAAACACCCAACTTAGTCAAGTTTCTCAATTCTTTTTCATTTCTAACAGTTTCTAGCTTTTCTTTGTATGGTTGCTCCCAAGCATACAATTTCAATGATTTTATGTTGTTCAAAATTTCACTAATAACTCTTGTTCTCTCATCCTTGTACTTCATTTGAGATTTTTGTAGACCCTTCTGAATCTTCATTAAATATGAATTTACTGGAATCATAACAATTAGAATGACAACACCAACCCACATAGAGCGTCCAAGTAACTTGTATAAGGAAACTAAACACAAAACAACTTGTAATGGACCTGACCATGCCAAATGAATCCATTGAGTCAAATCTTGCAGCTTTTGTACATCAACACTCATTAGGTTAACAATATCACCAGTAGATGCAGTATTCGATGCTTCATTTGAAAGGACTAAAGACTTTTGATAGATAATCGAGGTCAAGGCGCTTTTAATATTCATACCAGTATTATATGTGTTCAAAAAGTACTGGTGTAAGACGGAGGTTTGAGTGAAACCTACAGCAAACATGGCAATAGCAATGTAGAAACCCCTTACAATTGGTAATTGCTTGTCAAAGACAACAAATTCATCGTTCTCTCTTTCTTCATTATATTGAGTTACGAATTTAATAAGAATTTTCAGCAGTTGTGGTTGAGTGAAAGCCAAAATATCATGGATAACCTTTAAGAATGCTGCAATGAGCATATTAAAACCAAATGATCTAGCAATTACCCAAGCTAGGGATGGGTTAGCATTATGCTTTAATTGGTCTTCCCATTTACTCTTGAAACTAGCTGTCAAGGCGGCACTGTTAAAACTCTTAGGTAGCTTGTAAAGATCTGTCTCTGTCAAGAATTTCTCATAACCTGTCTTCATCAAGCCTGACATCCATGTAAAGGAGATCCTTGAGAAGATGTTTGCACTATCATATGGATTTTCCTTTCTTCTACTCAAGTGTGCATGGTAATCTTCATGTGATTTGACAGGTTTACTAGGCAGAGCTTCCAGAAGCAAAATAGCCACAGCGTTAATTGCCTGGAATAAAGTGAATATGAAAATTTTATGTCCTTGCTCCCAGTGACCCTCATAGGAGTGCCTAACTAAGAAATTCAGTGTTTTCATACAGTTAATGACGGCTTCGAAAAACCAGTAGAACAGGATAACACTGTTAGCTACCTTCATTCTGTGGTATTCAATCCAATGAAGAGACACAGCGACAAACAGAGATAGCAAAGTTAGAGTGTACTGAGAGATTAGGGTTGCATCTACGGTCTTATGATCAGGTACAGATAAACTAGCAATAGCCACGAATACAATTTGCATCAGCACCAATGTAATTCTCGAGATGATTAACCAGTTTCTTCTGTATTTGATACCAGGATGTTTCATAACACATAGTTTCCAAAGAGAACGGGTCCCAAATACCAGCATGAACAACGCCACTAGGTTTAATAACACACCATCAAGGAAACATATCGTGAAATCACCATAGAAAGAAATGGGCCCTAGACCCTCGGGCGATTTACACCATTTGCACGCCCAATCTGGAAGTGTCCCGTTACCAATTCCATTACCAGTACCGTTACGAAGAGATAGAGTATCACTAGATATATCTAGTGAAAAATGCTCCATCGTTATATTTTATTTTATTTTCTTATTGTATTATATCTTTCTTGATGGATTTAAATATAGAGAATATTAAGGATAAAACAATTACTCTCTTAGAAAGTTATTATATTTTTATTTTTTATTTTTTAATAGGTAATCCTTCTTTATCACCCCCTTACCTTATTTTACAATTAATTTTGCCACTTTTTATTTTTTTTCTCTTTCAGATTTTCTTTTAAGAAATTTCCCCTATAGAAATAAATAAAGATTTAATTGAAAAGCAAGTTAAGGTTCGTTGTTCTCGTTTTTTGAGAAGTATATAACCTTCCTATCTTGAATATTAAGACTAAGAAGTAAATCAAGCCATCAAGAAAAAACCTTTATACCTTTAAACAATTAAAAAAATGATAAAAGATAGGGCATCTCAAAAAAAAAAAAAAAAAAAAAGAATATTTTTCTTACCCTCCTCATTACATTAGTCAGCATATTATTTTAATTTTATTTTATTTCAACTTCCTGCGATTTGAGTTTGTATTTGTACGGATTTCTTTTGTCCCTCCCCAGCTCATTAGTTATTTTTTTTAGTAGGTGATTATTTGTATTTCAAACTGTGGCTATAAACATTGCTTGTTAAGACTATCCATATATGATATCCTTTATTTATGTTTTTGGTTATATTTAACAAATACAGCATGACTACACTAAGCCATCAACTGTAACAAGATCTAATATGGTCTCTTGGCCCAGTTGGTTAAGGCACCGTGCTAATAACGCGGGGATCAGCGGTTCGATCCCGCTAGAGACCATTTCTTATCTTTTTTGGTAAATTTCTACTACATTTTTTTTATTTTTTATTTTGGTTAAATCTTCTACGATAATTTCTTTTCTTACTTTTTTTTTTTTATCACTCTTTGGCACTATAGCTGGTTAATATAACATTAATAGACATCCAATGGCAGTAGAAGTCTTGGCCTTGTTATAGTCTTTTGTTACTAATATAACAGAAATTGAGATCTTTTCAGAAGATGGAAGAAGTGAAAAAAGTTGAGACCCGTGAAGAAGACCTGAGGAAAGAGACTAAATTACTCAAGGACACTTTGGATTTGTTATGGAATAGGACCTATGAACAGAGGAAGTTGTGTGATCAACTAGAACAAGAAAATGAAAACTTGAAGGACTACATTAATAATTTGATGTCATCAAGCAATGTGCTGGATAAGTAATATATCTCCCTATAAAAGAAGGGGTCACTAGAAAAAAAAACAACTACAAATAGAGCTACTCCCCAGTATGTAGCAATATAAATACAAATGACTCGATTAAGAAAAGGTTTTACCGGACTGCATAACATAAAGGTAGATCGTTCACCTAATTGAGATGCTTGTCTTGCTAGTGCCAAAAAAAGAAATAAGGAAAAAGGTGAATATATTGTGATCATATATATTTTGCCTAGCAAAGTATAGATATCAAGGCTTGCTCTGATTGAATCATAAAAGGGCCAAAATATCAACTACTAGTAGCTTTCTAAGGTGAATTAAGGTACGAGAGAAAGAAGGGCCATGAGACTTACTTGATGGGCTAGAGCCATTCTTACACTTTATCGAAGGGAAAGATGTTTGAATATTTTTGTATAACTATAATCAAACAATGTTATATTATTATATGTAGATGAACTAACCTTCTGAACTTCAATATTACATTGATTACAAGGGACGAAATAGTAGCATTTATTCAATTTTAGATTTTTTTTTTTTTTGTGAGTGGTAATTAGATGCCCGTAAAGTACATAATGAGGGGCATTGTGATTCACAAAACGGCTTTATATGCTAGACATTAATAGATATATATCTAAAAAAATTAATAATATATTATATTACATTATACTGAACTCATTATAATAAGATCTACTACTAATAAAAAATACAAAGAACAATAGAAACAGTATGGGAGCTATTGTATCACTTCCGATTAGCATGGCGAGCACATTTGCCATGTCATGTCTTGGAGGGTGTTGTTCAAACCTATTTTCAAATATGGCTGCTACATTAGGCTCTTCTTCGTTAGGGACAAGATTATTATACGCTATATGGCTTCTGTTGAACTCACTATTATCATGGATATCGCTATCAGCGAATAAGGCATTTCTATTCCCTGGTCGATCCTGTTCAGCTACAGGAGAATGTGGTTTCTTCACTGTTCACAGATTGAACTTTGCTTTAGGTATATTTCATTTAGTACTGGCTGGTTCGCTATTAAATGTTAAAACAACTAAGGATATAAGGGCGACCCTTCAAAATTCGTGGTGGACTTTAAAATTCCTCGCCTATATCGTGCTCGTAATTGTGTCATTCCTTATTCCAAATAATTTCTACGTATTCTTTTCAAAATGGGTTTCTGTACCCAGTGGTGCCGTGTTTATCCTAGTGGGATTGATATTACTAGTCGATTTTGCTCATGAATGGGCTGAGACTTGTGTATACCATGTTGAATTAGAGGATGAAAATTCAAATATGTGGAAGAACTTTTTGGTAGCAGGGACAGCAATTATGTACACCAGTGCTATAGTGATGACTATAGCAATGTATTACTTTTTCTGCCATGATAATTGTAACATGAACAAAGCTTCTGTTACTATTAACATTATTCTTACTTTACTGACACTAGCTATTTCAATCCATCCTAAGGTACAACAGGCAAACCCTAAGAGTGGTTTAGCACAAAGTAGCATGGTAGCATTTTACTGCACCTACTTGACGATGAGTGCCATGGCCTCCGAACCCGATGATAGAATGTGTAATCCATTAGTCCGTACTAATGGTACCAGAAAGGCTAGTGTTATTTTGGGTTCAATTTTCACATTCGTGGCTATTGCATACACTACAACTAGAGCTGCTGCTAATAGCGCATTTCAAGGATCTAACAACAGTGGTCCAATTTACCTTCCTGATGAATTAGAATATGATGGACTGGAGGGCCAGACTAGGAACCAACTTAGATATGAAGCCATTAAGCAGGCAGTAGAGGAAGGCTCCTTACCAGAAAGCGCTTTATATGATAATAGTTGGTTAGGAGCAACGCCTACAATGACAGCTAATAGAGACTTAGGACTGGATGTTAATGACGATGAGGTAAATGGTACACAATACAATTACTCCTTATTTCATATCATTTTTTTCCTAGCAACACAATGGATAGCTATACTATTGACAAT
Organism: Nakaseomyces bracarensis; assembly: GCF_045282275.1. Classification (NCBI taxonomy): domain Eukaryota; kingdom Fungi; phylum Ascomycota; class Saccharomycetes; order Saccharomycetales; family Saccharomycetaceae; genus Nakaseomyces; species Nakaseomyces bracarensis. The sequence goes on from NW_027263956.1 coordinate 424,429, forward strand.
CAACGTGACTCATGATGATGTAGGCGATTTTGTTCCTGTTGGTAGAACATATTTCTATTCTTGGGTTAAGATAATTAGTGCATGGATCTGTTATGGACTCTATGGTTGGACGGTAGTTGCACCAGTTTTAATGCCATATCGATTTGATTTTGAAGATTACTATTAATATTTTGATGCTAGTTATAACTAATAGATATATCTGTAACATATATTGAGAGGTAAGTCAAGACTCTCAAATGATTAACTAGTGAATGAATTTTACTGAGGCCACCCTTTAAGCAAAAAGTTTTGGAAGAAACAATAAGTTAGTCTATAGAGGTTGTTGACTACGTAGTGGTATCCTATCATATATGAATGGGGAAACAATATCTAGTGTTGTAATAGACTCAATTGGTGAAATCGTTGAACTGTAATATAAACTATCTTGATCACCAATGGTGGACATATCTTCATGATAAAACCCACCATCATCAAAATCAAGACTAAAACTATAACATAGTGTTTCTAGTAAAAAGTCCCAGTTTTCAATTTCTACCAATTCATTAATTTGATCTGTATAGTCGATGTTTGAATAACCCACCTTAATCTTCAATTCGTTTGGCCTCTTTCTCCCCTTTGAAACAAATGGTGTGAAATCTGAAAATAAGCATGACGTTGTCTTATCCATACTAGTATTAGATATCGCTAGAACTGCTACATTATCAATTTCTGCTCCAATATAAAACCTTTCTTTTATTGCCTTGATATCTAAAGGTATTTTGTTAACATCCTCTGCAATTTTCAACAAGTAATCAAAATCGAAGTTGTTTGCCTCTCTAACTATGTGTTCCTGCATGAACTTATCTATCACTACTATGAAATAATTTGGGTATTTGATTTGAACTGCTTTTAAAGTATTCACTATAGTATTTTGCGAGTTTTCCTCCCGGATTTTATTGATATCGAGTTGTAAAAACATGAATATATTCTTTGGCCGTTCTCTTTTAAGGGATAATATTGAACTTATTGTTGTGTTCATAGTCTCAACTAAAGATTCCTTATTCTGAGATAGATTTGGAACATTGAAACTTCTCTTAAATATGATACTCTCGTGAGCATTGTTTAAAGATCCCATCTCAATTATTTTCTTTGAACGAAAGAGTCCTAACATAGAATTCTCAGTTCTTGTATTCACCATTATGGGCAAGTATGAACAAGTCGAAGTTATGTTTTTCTGGTCAAAAAGTATATCTTTATTAAGAAATCCAACTATCCATTTTTGTATTACTTCAACTCTATTAGAATAATTTCTAAGATATACAGTACACCTTCCCTTTTCCACTTGCCAATTTAATAACTGATCACCGTCGTATTCTTCAGCATTGAGAGCTATCATATCACCATTCTCTAGTCTCTCGATCTGGCTGCTCAAGGACAACGAATACAATTTTACATTCTTTGCCACACACAAGGTTATATCAACTGGTTCTGTCAAGTCCGCAAATTTCTCATTATCAGAATTACTAATATTTACCACTGCCAAGACCTTCTCAAATAACATACACACATGACCATTATATTTAACTGATGAGTTAATAGAAACCTGTAATATATCTACTAGTCTCAATAAACCAAACAGTTCGTCTAGCTGCCATGGCTCAAATGTTGTCCGGCCTATGAGTTCATTGTGTAACCAGTCTACGAAGAAAGTCCTCATTAACGGTAAAGGATGACTTCCAGGATTAATACTTCCATTCATTCTGTTATCTGTTTCTGTCATAGTTCGAGTAATATTTCGTTTCACTTTATGAATCGAAAGTGCAATGCCTCCTTTAGTATCGGTTCGAGATTTGCTCTTATTTGCAATATTAGTAGAGTTTTTTAAAGTGAGCTCTCTGTTCAACAGCTGTCTGGATATAAAACGATCCTTCAGGTGAACTTCTTTTGGGATACATTCATTCTCTGTAAGTTTATACTGTTGACAATGCTTACACTTAGGCAATGATATACTCTCAATAAAGATGACCAAGCATTCATAATGACATAAATGAGAACATTCCAACTCAATTATCTTCTCGCCATCTGATTTATTAGCTATCAATTCCTCACAAAGAGTACAATGATTGGATACAAATGACTTTTTCTCTGTCCGATTAAAGAAATAGTCAACTGAGGATACGGTTGGAATAATTCGTTCCTCAGCCTTCTTCTTCTTCTTCTGCCACCTACTAAACATAAATACACAAAATTTTTATCAATAATTTAATATTATCATTGATGGATATCTCTTTACCAAAACCATTAACTTTTATATTAAATTACCAATAAATATCTAAACATTTTAGTCAATATTCTATTTAAATTTCAACTAAAAGGCTTCATTATATTCATAATCACGAATGATTAACCTCAAAAAGAAAATGAATATTTATATACCTAATTCATACAAATTACTAAACAAGCGCAGTAAATTCTTTGAACTCCTGAGTAGGTCCTTACAATAGGATACAGTTAAACAAAACCAGTGGTTCCCGCTTATCAGATCAAGGCAAATCAGTGCCATGTGGTACTGAATTTATAACTGTTTCTAACTCTACACATAAAATAAGATAAATTATCAAGTAAGATTTCACAAATTTCATAGCTATGTTACATATCTTACTTATATATATATTTAGAGAGCACTATCGGCCTCATTGATATTATGTAAAGCAAACTAATATAGTCACATGCAGTATTTGCTATTAGTATTATAGTCCTCGAACTGTAAATCAGTGGGAATCACGTGATCAACAGGGTAATATTTGAAAAATTTATGGGAAAATTTTTTTTTCCAAAATTTTAGCGATGAGCATCGCGATGAGCTTATGCGCAATAGTATGAGAAGTCTCAATTATCTTACTATTGATCTTATCAATTAGTATTAAATTCTTGGTTTAACTAGTAAATATAATCTGATATAATTGCTCTAGATTTTTTTAGTTGAAAAGACACATTGGCTGTAATAGTTTGATATAGAGAAAGTATTAAGAATTTAATTTACACCAAATATCAAATAAAATTAAACATATCAAATGGATTTAGCTGTTTCTAATGAGGACACTCAGATTCTTCTGAAAGATAAGAATGTTATGCAAGAGTCTGTTCTGGATAAGTACAGAACCAGTGGTCAAATTGTCCAGACAGCTCTAAAGTTCCTAACTGATTTGATAAATGATATCTATCACTACAAGAAGGTCCAAAAGCCATTAACCATTGCTGAACTCTGTCTTTTGACTGATTCTTTTATCGTCAACAGACTAGAACAATATTACAAGAACAAAGTTAACGAGAGAGGTATTGCGCTCCCAACTATGATCGATGTTGATACTGTTGCTAGTGGTTGGTGTCCTGAGGTTGATGACACCGAAAATATAAAAAAATGGAATAACAACACCGACGAGAACTCACAATTTGCCTCCTCTGTGTCCGGTGTTTTAAGACAAGGTGATATTGTTAAGATTTCTCTAGGTTGTCATATTGACGGTTATACTTCTCAGGCCACACATACCATGGTCGTTTATCCAACTGATGAGACTAACACCAAACCAACTGGTCCACTTTTGGGGTCCAAGGCTGATGCAATCGCAGCTGCCCACATCGCATCTGAGTCTGTTGCCTCCCTTTTGGCCTGTAGTTTAACTCCAGAAAAGCTTCCAGTTTCCTTGAAGAATGCCAACACCAACAATGTTACTGGTCATCAAATTAGAAATGTTGTCGATACTATCGCCAGTGCATACAACTGTGCGTTAATTCCAGGATCCAGAGTTCGTAGAGTTAGAAGATTCTTAGCTGGTCAAAACGAAGGTATCGTTGCTGAGAGAGACTACAAGGGTGTTGTCTGGACTGAGTCTCATCAAGAAGCTGATCTATTGGCAAACACTGAAGTTCAAGATGTCATTATATCTAATAACCAAAACAAGCACGTAACCTCTTCTTCCGTACCATCGGACGACTTTTCCGTCGAAGCTGGTGAAGTTTACTTGATTGACTTGAAGCTGTGTCCACTTTCGGATTGCCCAAAGAAGGGTTTGATTACTTTAGAAACCGTTGATGCATACACTGGTAAATCACACAAGAAGAATCAACTAATCGCCAGATCTGGTGCATATGTCAGAGACTATGCTCAAAGTTACACTTTGAAACTAAAGACAGCTAGACAGTTGCTAACTAAGATTGATAAGAGCGGTGTTTACCCATTGAAGTTAAGTCATCTATCATCTGATTTCCCTCTATCTTCTTTGGAACCAACCGAAGCTGAAGAAGTCAAGAAAGATTTGAAGGCTTTCAGACTAGGTATGAACGAGATCACTAATAACTACTTGTGTGTTGAAACTCCAATCCAGGTTGCCAAATGGGTTCCATGGGATCACATTTTGAATTCCACAAATCCAAATGGTGCTCTAAGTTACGATGCCGCTGCTGCCTTGACTCTACCTGGTCATGAGATACCGCTTCCAAAACTTGGAATTTCTGGTATTAAGCTAAAATCTCTAATGAACTCTACCAGAGAAGTGATCAATTTACCAGTTGCTCGTGAATGTAGTACAGTGCTATTATGCGGAAGTGATGTTAGTATCAGCGACAAACCTGAATTGCTAAGATTGACTGGTGGTTCTAAGACTGCTCAACCAAGTTGGGTCCATTCTACTCGTGAATTGAATCCTGCGGATCCAACTGTCCAAGGTATTTTCGAATTGGCAACTCTTGCCAAGGATAAGAGATTCGGTATCATGATGAGAGAAACTCAACCAATGAAGATGAACCTAGCAAACGAATCCTCAGATGCTATGGAAGTATAAATTATCGAAGACATTTAAATAAAAAGAAATCATCAAAAAATAAAAAAAAAAATTAATCTGGCAGCATCTATAAAAAAAACAACTCCAAACTATAATAAGAATCTCACCAAAATTTTTGAATATATATCCTTCTGGCATAATATATAACTTTAGAAGAAAAAAAGATAAAGAAAGCATACTTTTTTTTTAGTGTATAATAGAATATAATAGCTTTTTTTTACCTCTCATTAAAAACCTCATTTGATTTCTTATAATATAGAAAAAAATTATATACAATCTTGCATTTTAATTATCGTAACTATTACCAAAAATAGCAAACTTTTTTTTTCATTATTTGTATCTGTTTGTACCAATGTTAATGTTAATGTTAATGAAAACAAACAACTAAGTTCGGTTGTCATTCAAAAGCATTTAGATAACATCGTCTTCATCATCTAAATCGTCACCAATTGAGATCGACGCACCTTGGCCCTTGAAATTATCAGGTTCATCAATTATAGCAGACACTTGTATGAATACAAATGCACAACCAGCGAAAAATAGAAGGATAGAGTTGATGATCTTGAAAGCACCACCGAATGCAGTCATCCCGCTTAACAGAAAGAAAATAACTGCTCTTCCAAGGAAACTGAAGTAAGAGGACACGAATCTGTGTAGGTTCGGTGGAACCTTAAACTCCAAGTATACTAGAGGAATTGACAGAGCCAATGAGTAAAGACCTAACAGAAACACATTAAACCTGCTGAAAATGTAGGTCAATTGACTCAAACTGGCCAATATGGTAGTACCACCAAGCACTAGATTAATAATTTTGACTGTCTGTTGTGGTGCTGGCATTTCTATGAATAATCGATCTCTAGTTAATGATACATATATAGAAAGTTAACCTAAAAAAAGTGATATAGTTTAACGTTTATAGTGCTTCTTATATGTTAACCTCCCTTTTTTTCCCTTTCTTATAAGATGATAAGCCTCGAGACCGTTAAACTTTCCAGTTTTTCGTTCATATTTCTAATTTTATGCCACCACTACGGCACTTTCTTTGACAATAGTAGGAATCATTAATTTACCATTAAACTATTTGAGTTATAAGCCCCATGGCTTATATTATAAGTTTAATTAACAATCAAAATCTTGCAATATTGATTTAATTACAAATTTGTTTTTTGTTTTATACACACAGAGATAAGATATATATATTAAAAATGAAGGAAGTAATAAAATAAAAAACAAACAAACAACTAACAAACGCAAAGTAGACTAGCTAATGAGAAAGAATAGGGTTCACAAAAAAAAAAGTATATAATATTTGATATACAAGAGTTAGAAATAAAGAACCGCTACAGGAAAAGAAAGAGTAAACTCACTCACTCTAATTTCTCATTTCTCTCTCACTCTCTCTCTTTATTTGTGTTTGTTCTTAACAAAAACAAAGGAAGAAGCCATACATTTCAAATTAAACCAAAGTAAAAAAAAAAGTTATATCAAAATGACGGATATGTATCTTTATTTTTCTTTTATTTTTTTTCATTAACTCATTGTGTTTCTGTTTATTGTATTTTTTTTCCTTTCATTCATAATATTAATAAGAATTCGTTCATATTGTTATTGTATTTTGATATATGTCATTTTTTTTTATAATTACTATTTTAGATATTTGTTAGTTCTTTTTTTTTTTTTCTTTTAATTTTTAATTTTTTAATTTTTATATTCAGTTAATTAATCGTTGAGGATTTCATTTTTTTCCCTTACTTGGATTCTTCGTTAGCGTTCTTCTGGTCATCAGCTTCTGACATGTCAGAGGTCCACAAGGTCAAGTTATCTCTTAGCAATTGCATGATCAAGGTACTGTCCTTGTAGGATTCCTCGGACAAAGTGTCTAGTTCAGCGATAGCGTCATCGAACGCCTGTTTAGCCAAGTGACAAGCCTTGTCTGGAGAGTTCTGGATTTCGTAGTAGAAAACGGAGAAGTTCAAGGCCAGACCCAATCTAATAGGGTGGGTTGGTGGTAGTTCTGTGGTGGCAATTTCGGAAGCCTTTTGGTAAGCGTCTAGGGAGGCCTTAGTAGCGGACTCTCTCACGTCACCTTGGGAGAACTCAGCCAAGTAACGGTGGTAGTCACCCTTCATCTTGTAGTAGAAGACCTTGGATTCGCCGGAGGTAGCGGATGGGATTAGGTGTTTATCCAACACGGATAGGATATCGTCTGAGATCTTGGTCAACTCTGCCTCAATCTTAACACGGTAATCTCTAATCAAGGAGATCTGGTGTTCGGAGTTCTCCTTACTCTCCTCCTTTTGCTCAATGCTGGAAACGATTCTCCAGGAGGCACGACGAGCACCGATAACGTTCTTGTAAGCCACAGACAACAAGTTACGTTCTTCAACACTCAACTCTTGACCAGCAGAGGCAACATCCTTCATATTCTCCACCATCTCCTCATATCTCTCAGCTTGTTCAGCCAACTTAGTCAAAAACACACTATCCTCACGACTCAAAGACATCTTTTAATTTGTTTTTATTGTTTTATTGTTCTGTTTTTTGTTTTGGGAATGTATTTTTATATACTGAAATTAATAATAAAGGGTATAACAAGAAATAATACCATAAATAATATAAAGAATACCAAAAACCAAAAAAACAAGTAAAAGAATAAAAAAAAAATAATAAATAAATAATAAAAAAAGAAAACGCCCCTCTCTCTCTCTCTAGTCTTTAATTTGATCTTTATAAAACCCAAAGAAAAAAAAATAAAACAAAAAAGGCCTTTTTCATCTGAACCGTAGCGGAAAGAAAGAAAAAAAAAAGAAAAAAAAGAAAGAAAGAGAAGAACTTTAAAGAAGGGGTAGATCATTATACACAAAAGTGCACGTTGTGTAACGTATGAAGATATACTATATACACTTAAACGAATACACATGTGATATCTTGACGTTAATAAGTATAACATGTGATTACCACGTCTAAAAGCATATAATGCAATATATTTTCTATTTATTTTTTTTTTTTACATCGAAGAGATGATCTTCAACTAAGTTTTCTCTGTGTGTGGGGGTGTTGAAGGGGGGGAGAGAAGAGGGGGGGGGAGATAGAGGGAGGCGAGTAGATTTGTAATTGGGAGGAACGGGCAAGTTCCAATTTTTTTTTGATCCTAACTTTAAGTAACTTTAATATTTAAAGAGAAGTGGAAAATAGATATATGTTGAGATCTTAATTACTATCATAAACAATAAGAAGAACAACAACAAAAACAACAAAGTAATAAAAAAATAGAAAATGTACAAGACTGGGAATAACGATACTACACATTCTACAGGTAGTTTTTTACAGAGTGCTCCTGTTGAATTGACCTCTAAGAGAGGTTATGATGAATTTATGGCCAAACAAGAGAAACATTATGGTAAGGACAACCTCGGTAGAATAACCACCATAATAAAGGATAACGATGAGCCAGGTTACTTACTAAGAGACGGTGAGGTTATCGCCACCGTCCATGGTGAATTGAAAGATCATCTATTGAAACAACTAGAAGGTATGTAGTTTCAGAGTCTAATCTCTACTCTAAATAGTAACAAACGAATAAAAACAAAAAAACTTGCATAAATGTGTATATTATATACTTGAAATACCAATAAAAATTTATTTGATGTTCACGTGACATAAAATACATTTCTTTCTTTTTTATTTATGTGTGTGTGTGTGTGTGTGGGTTTTGAAATTTGACCTTCTCAATACAAAAAAAAAACAAAGGAAACTTTGGCCACGGTGTTCACAACATTTTAAACAATACTAAAAGTAAAGAATTTTACCAAAACTTTTTAAGTATCAAGAAAAGACAATTAACCATAATTGTACTTTGTACTTGTACATCCTAAGTAAATTTAAGCAAAGGAAATATACCTGAAGAAAGGGAAAAAAAAAACTGATATAAACGTTGCATTTAAGATATATAGAAAAAAAAAGGCTTGAAAGAGAGATAAAAATAACTTCAAGAGGATATACGATAAAAACAACGAAAACAACATTAATTTTAAGGGTATAAGTTTTCATTGATACGTGTTTTATTATAATAAAAAGAAATAAATTGATTATAAACTTTAAAAATAAAACTGAGAAACAATAAAAAAAAAATAAACGTTTTAAACACATCTTCTTTTTTGATAATAGAGATTCTAGAATAATACATTCTCTCTCTTTTTTTTTATTTGCGCTACAAATTATAATATCAATTAAACATTCTTTTTCTTAAGGAGAGAGATTAGATATTCAAAAAAAAAAAAAAAAAAGAAATAGTAGGGTAGTACAAGCAATCTATTTGTTCTAAACAAACAAAACAACCTGTTCATTACACTGAGAATTTTTTTTTTCTTGTGCAAACTAAAAACTTAATTTCCCACTAATATTAATAATAGAAATAATGAATGGCAAGGTGGCAGGTAAAGCATTTGATCTGAAAACTCCCGTGCAACTGAGATGTCTCTATTCACAAGAGGAACTTTCCGCTCTCTGGAGTGTTTACCCAAATTGGAAACAAATTGTTAGACAAACGGAATTGATTGATTTAGCTAGTAAAGGTGAACAGCTCAAGAATGTCCAAAATCATATCTCGCCGATTGGGAAGCCGTTGGAGGTAACTGCCACGGAGAAGGATACCAGATACAGTGATTGTATAATCACTTTGATCGGATCGGTAAATGACGTGTCATTGGGTATGTTTAATCTCCTCAAAATGTTTCAAGATCAAAGGGTTATTTCCAAAATCGGAACTAATGAATACGATAACCACTACTTGAATAGATTTTTATTTCCTGCTGAGATGGAGTTTTTCAAAACTGTTAAAGACTTAAAAGAATTGTGCTTTTTCAGAATGTTGATCAAAAATACTGATATATCAAAGGTCTTTGGTAAACAGGGAAACAGAATCGATGGACTGCGCCAGAAATACGATCTGAGAATGAAGGCTTCAAGGTTTAGACTACCACAGAGTGATGATCGTGTCTTAGAAGTTGAAGGTCTAACGAAAAATATCGTTGATGCCCTAGTAGAAATCAATAACTTGATCTTATATGAAGAAAATCCAAATCCTTCATCAAGAACCCCAACCATTGATTATATACCCCATCTCCACAAAAATGCAGCTAGAAAACGAAAGCGCAGTCGTCCCCGTAAAGACAGCAACAACCAAGATATCGATGAGAGTTATTCCTCGGATCAAGAACACAATCATTACGAAAATTTTGATGACATAGCCTCTGACGGTACTCGTATTACGAAACCTAGAAGCCGCGCTTCTTCTCACGTGTTAACGGATGCAGGTGGAAATTCTAGCGGTACGGGCAAAAGCAATAACCATGGTAATGGGGTTGGTAGAACGGGGAACAATAAGGATAGCAAGAATGTCTTGAGGTCCCCAATTAAAATAGTAGGGAAGGAGCCATTCAAAGCTAATGGTATGACGGAATCGCCCGACAACTCATATAACAGGGGTTATACTCCTAAAGCCAGCGGAAACGGCACCAGTAACAATAGCATTAATAATCACACAAGTAATAATACTAGAGCCTATCACACATCACCAACACTAAGTGACGCACAATTCAGCCCCTCAATGGACAAATATCGTAGCACCAGTCCTATATCAAAACCTATAATGAAACATAACCCTGAAGGATCCGACTCCGAAGAACAGATGTTTATCGATATCATATTGATTCCAGAGGACTATGTAGGCAGACTTGTAGGAAAAGGTGGTAAAAGACTTGTAAGCTTGCGTAAGTTCACTAGAACGAGAATTATCATTGGCGACAAAGGAAACGATGACAGCAAGTATAGGAAATTTACTATTACTAGTGCTGATGAAAAGAACGTCGAAAAGGCTAAGGAACTCCTCCAGGACAACCTAATAGAGGAACAACGTAGGGACAGAGAGAAATTAGAAAAGAAGATCAAAAAACATCTAATGGAAGATGAAACATAATGGCTGTTTAACTTATTTTTTTTTTTTGCTTCGCTTCTCATCCTCCATCAATAAAAAAAAGTAAAAGAAGAGTAATTCACATTCTACGCTTAGTTTTTTTAATACCAGAAGATACTACAGGAATCGTTTTTGCTATATATAAACCCTTTTTTTTTGGTTTCTTTCTTTTTTTTAATTTTTTTTTTTATTTTTTTTTAAAGTTTAATATTCATTATAGAAATATTTATATTGTACATATTATATTATTTATAAATATTTACTATCACAAATATCAAACTATTAGAAAAAAAAAAGACCCTATTAATGTATTATCTTTTTTAATATCCGCCGAATATTAATAGTACCGCCGAATATTAATACCGACTATATTACCGACTATAATACCGCATAATGGCAAACTAATACAATATACGACCATACGAATATATTACATGAAACACGAAATGTGTCACGTGACACGCAACCAATAAAGTTCTCAGAACTACGACATATATTGTTTGTACGGTACTTTTACAGTAGTCACCGCTGCGACCTCGAGAGAGGGAATTCTATCGGGGGAAATCCCCTTCTCCCAACGTAGTTAAAAAAAAAAGGCCAATGAAGTACTAATGTTTTTTGCGATGAAGAAGGAAGTACTATTATGCTAACTCTCTCTCTCTCTCAACTTACTCTTTCCTCAACTTTTTGGCTATTGCATCCTCTCTATCCTCTCACCGACCCCCCCAATCAGTGGAAAGGTTATAATTATAACAAATAGAATCCCGATAAAAAAAAAAATAAAACCCAATAGCAGGATTTCTCTTTGCATTGTTCTTTGTCAATATATAAAAAATACTACTTTTTATTTAATATTTATTTTATTTAATCACTAACATCAAATAATAGTAATACTGAAGAAAAATAATAAAAATAATTAATAAAATGTTTAGACAAGCAGTAAGAAGATACGCCAGTTTACCTCCACATGCTATGAAGCCAGCTTTTGGTAAGCCCAATGAGGCCGCTGCCAAGGCTTTCAAGCAATCTCTAGAGGCTACTGAGAAGCATGCTGTTGGTACCACTAACCTATGGGTCAAGATTTCCTTGTTTGTTGCTGTTCCAGCCATTGCTTTGACTGCTGTGAATACTTACTTTGTTGAGAAGGAGCATGCTAACCACAGACAACATTTGAAGCACGTTCCAGATAGTGAATGGCCTCTAGACTACGAGTTTATGAACATCAGAAGTAAGCCTTTCTTCTGGGGTGACGGTGACAAGACTTTGTGGTGGAACCCAGTTGTCAACAGACATATCTCCAGAGATTAAAAAGAACAATAAAAATTTACAATACTTCTACCATTTATTTCTATTAAAGAAGAAAACAAAACAAAGCAAAAAAACAACTAATTCATATTATTACGGTACCTATTTTTTCTATGTTTAATTTGGATACTAATATCCATATTATGCTTACCTCATATATATCTTTTTTATATAATTTATTCTTAATTGATATTCAATGATTATTCTTGATTGTTATTTAGTTATCGTTACCTAGTTTACACTTAAATACAAATTTGAAGGAGGTTGATTAGATGATTCTATTTCTTTATATTATGAGTAAAATTCGAAAACTTAATGAGAGTAAAAGTAAAGAAAAAAATATATATATTATTTAAGTATACTTTTAAGTGTACTTCGTTTTGGGATGATGGGCTCCTACACCTATTTTATATTGCAGGAGGAAGAAAAATAACAGAATGTAGTTGACTATGAAGGACTAGAGTAATGAATTTAAGGGAAAAGTTAAAAAAAAAAAATAATAATATATGAAAGATCATAAGAATATTATACTGAAACAATATAATAATAACAATAAACTCATTAGAACGACATCATAACTCGTTATAACATTATTGATGCAATGAAAAAAAGAAGAAATAACTAAAAATGTTCTAACCATTGTGTGGTATAAAAAAAAATAACTTTTAGTCAGCAATTTTAAAATGTTTGTCATCTTTTTATTTTATAACAACTATTTCATTTATTTCTTCCTCTTTTCTTTTAGTCCCTACTTTTCCCCTGAATTTAGAAACAAATGCCCTCTGAATTCCCACTGAGATAGAGCATCATTCCTGAATGTAAGCTAATAATTAAGGAAGAACAAAATATTGTAGGATTATAATGCAGAAAAGATAAATAGATTGTTCGTAGCAGCAATAGCGATACTGTTTTCTCTTGGATGCCAAGAGAAATGCAATATGCTTTTCTTGAAGTCAATATCGTCATCCCAATCTTTATTCTTAACAGCAGCTGATGAATTCATGGCTCCAAATCTCTTATTTCTGAAGGCGGACTTGTCTGCTTGCAAAACAATCTCATCAACATTACTATCATTACTACCGCTTTCTCTTGTCTTGTTATCACCAAATGCCCTCTTATTAGCACTAGAGCTCTTATTTATCCTTTGGGTGTTGAATAATCTATTCTCATCTTTGTCAGTGTCTTCTGAGCTTGTGTTACCCTTATTACTTTCAGCAACTGACTCATCATATTCTTTTACTACATTTGGATAAATCATGAAATTGTTATTGTATGAACCCGTCATAACACTGGAACTATCGCCACTAAAGCAGACTTCAAACTTATCAAATATAGCATCATTTTCATATGTATCACTCAACCTGTCCTTCAGTTGCTCATGTATGTTTATTGTTTTGATAGGCTTGGAATCCATATTGATATCCCATATTTTAACAGTTAAGTAGTCTCTCGATGCTATATAACGACCATTCGGACTGAATTTAATATCAGATATCGAAGATGTAATTTCGGTAAAGAAGTTGTGATTCATAGGATCTAAGTATTCCTCGTATACTTTAGTCTTATTATCACATAGGGCATTCTGTCTCATATCACATAATTTAATTGTACCTTTGGAACTTGAGTACATGAATAAGTTGCAATGCTGTGGGTGAAACTCAGCGCTAGTAATCACCTCAGTAAGTTCTTCCATGTTCGCAGGTTTTATATCCACGACATTGAAACTTTGGTCTGGTATATCCAGGTTCCACAAGTTAATTCTCAGATCATCCGCACTGATGAAAGTTTCCTGGTCTGAATTTGGAGATATAGAATTTATATGGTAAGTATGCGCGTTACTGTAGATACGTTTTGGTGCCGCAGCAATGATTTTGTCGTGCTGAGACAGCTGTGGAAGTTTCAAGCTCTGCAACGACAAAATACTGTTAGCAGCCCCAGCTCCGGAACGCCGTCTCACGTTCTCCGACAAATTATTAGAGGAAACCAGCTTGATATTCTTTTCGTAAACCTTCCATAATTTGATTGTCTTATCATTGGTACTCAATAAAAAGTGTGACTTGTTCATAGGTCTCAACCACTTGATCTGATTTATTTTCTCCTCAATCTCCAGAGACTTCAAATAATCAAATTCAGCATCGTGACTCTGGAACTCAGTCAAAAATTTATACTCACAATGTTTCTTATCATTTCCACGCTCAAACAACACTACTCGACCACCACGATCACCAGTTGCCAGAAAATCCCCAGTATGATCGAACTCAACTGCTGTAATAATATCAGCCTCAGTAACCACTATATCCGCCTTATCCCCAAAACATTGACTAAACTTAAAATCAAAGTTGTCTTGAGCCATTGTACAGTTTAAGTTTCTAGTCTCTTGTTTCCTTTCAGTTATCTTAATTTCACTCTAGTGTTTTTTTTTCCTTTTCTTCTTCCTGTTATATTGTAGTTATATATTCCTTCTTTTCAACTACTCTCAAAAAAAGGAAGTAGCTTTCTTCTTATATTATATGTAATACAATCAATGTAATCTCAGTATTCTATTAATTGAATTGATATCTTATAAAATATACACTCTCCACCAACTCTATTTTTGTTTCTCTATTCTCTTCCCCCCCTCACCCTTCAATTTATGTAAATTTTTTTTCCCTTCTCTCTCTCTCTCTCTCACATTAAGAACATCCTTTAAATTTTTTTTTTAAGGGCCGTTTCTTCATTTTTTCCTTTTTTTTTTTTTGTTTTTTCGCTCTCTCGCTGTGTCTTATTCGAAGATGTACTGTTACACGACAACACGTGGAGCGAAAATAACGAAAAACCTACATAGAACAACTGTTACCCGGAATTAAGGGGCGGTTCATCGAAAAAGGGGAGTATTATATGTTTACCTGGAGTACTATTATACGAAGATACCATGTGACATAGTCACATGGTATCTTCGTATATAATGGTAATGTTCATGTAATTTATTCATAGAGAGCATCATCAATTAAAAGTTGTTAATATATTCTAATTTGATAATATTGCTATTTGTTAGGATTGTTTCTTTAGAAACGTTATATATATAGAATAGGAATAATGAAGATATAGAAAAAAGAATAAATTATACTAAAAAATGTTCTAATAGAGATAAGAAAAAAAATAAAATAAATAAAAAAAAAAATAAAAAAAATAAGAATGTGAATGTAATAATGTGAGAAAGAAGGGAATTATCACGATATTTGTGTTAGATGCTTCTTTGAAGGCAATTATTAATTCTCAAGTTATTTGTTTGTCACTTTTTTGTTTTCATTAAAGAACAAATCATTGTCAAAGCTTCTTATTTTTTTTTGTTTTTCTTTCTTTTGGTTTTAATTGATTACCTTGGCTTGTTTTTAAAATTATATATATATATTGTTTGGGGGGGTTTAATGGTGATCATGTTCATTTGGAACACCAACTGGGTTCAACTTGTACACGGAACCACACTCCCAACATCTGGCAACTTGGTTGACGGTTGGTTTCAACCACATGATAGTGTGAGAGCCAGCTGGAGAACCTGTACAACCGACGTAACGGTAGTCATCGTAGGAGTCAACAACAATTGGGTCCTTCATAGTACCCTTTCTAGAGGCATCTAGAGGCTTGGTGTCAAAGACTTCAATACCTTCTAGCTTACCCAACAATTCTAATCTTGCCAAACCAGTAGCTTGTTCTAGTTCAGTTGGAATCTCACCTTCTTTACCACCTGGACCAATCAGAGACTCTGGACCATCGACTTCTGCTAGAGATGAAGAGGTCTTCACCACAGGCTTACTGTTCAACAACACACGGCTAGTCCAAAGAGATCTAGTAACTGGTCTGTATGCAACTCTCAAACTATTACGCAACATTTGTGATATTATATTTTAATGTAATTTCCTGATTTGTTTATTATCTTATATTTTTCTTCGAGAAAAGATACAAAATACTTTAATATTTAATGTATATTTTTTTTTTTGTTTTCAATTGTTCTTTCCTTTTAATTCCGAGGATTTAGTAGAAATAATAGCCTTTTTCTTACTTTTTTTATCGGTTGGTTTTCTCTTTAACCAGTATATATGCCCTTTCTTTATGTTATTTAAACAATAAATAATTAAATGAATACAATGGAAGTAAAAAAAATATTATAAATAAAGAAATATTAATTATATATTTGGTAAAAAAGACCAATATTTTTTTCTCTCTTTCCCGTTTATTCAAAAAAAAACTACAAACTGCCAATCAGAAGAGAAATGCATTGTTTAGAAAGGACATAACGCAAATAAATACCTGCATGCTGATTGGAAAAAAACAACGAAGTACTCAGTTGGGATTTGATGATTAAAAAAGAACGATAGAAACTAATACCTAGAATTCAAATGCAAGAGTGCGAGAGGTGTTATTAGTTGATATGTGAGAGTTCTCACTCAGCACAGAGAAACGCTCACATAATGTAAAATCTTCAATAGAAATCAAAAAAATAAATTTAACAGCTGGGGATTGGTTGGCTCTTAACCTAACAGAAGCCCCGTAGGATAAAATAAGAGACACAGTAACTGATGCCCTTAGCGTATTTCACTCCCCCGGCTTTGTCGGTCTTCTTACAGTGCCCCCCTACAGAAGGGGGAAAGTAGGGGCCTATCTCTAGGGCTTCTTTTACTCTCCCTCCCTCATCCTCATTAAGGGAACTCTTTATCGGTGTGATAATATTTGATTGGTTGTACATCAGGTGACAAATACTATTGGACGAGGTAATCATATGATCATATGATCATATATTAATTACGAAACATGCATGTGACTTTGGCGCGCTTTATTATTCGAAGGATAAAGTTACATATCTAAAAGAGAAAACTGGATAGCTAATAATAATAATAACAATAATAAAAAATGTTTTATAAAATTTAATAGGGAGAATATAATATAAATTGGAATAAAAAAAAAATTAATTAAACCCAGAAAAAGTAGATAGAAAGAAATAAAAGAAAAACAACCAAAAATCTGAAGTGATGTGTAAGTACTGACAATAAAAATAAACTGCATATTTTTATAGTCCTTTTTTTATAAGTTTAACGTAATAAAACAGTAAAAAAATCAATAATAAATTATCTTCCGAAGCGTTTTAGTTCCCAGTATCTTAACCATGGATATACAATACCTGAGAATCCCATACTGAGCCACATGGCAATATCACCACCATTTTCTCCGAATTTCCTAGCAACTGGACCAATCCAATAGGTTTGAGCCATACCAACTACAACACCGGCAACACCACATAAAAATGCTAGCGTCGCAGCTATACCGTGCGTTAATACATCTGGATCATTCCATTTATCCCAGTTGTATCTGTGTTTAGTATGGATATGTTTACGTTTCAATTGATGAATATTTGTAGCGTGCTCGCGCTTTTTCATCTCTTCTCTTAGAGACAGTGCCTGTTTAGACAGCTTACCTTTAAACCTCAACTTATAGTCATTCGTTTGATCACTGTTCTGCTCAGTGGTGCTACTGATTACGTTTACGGAGTCGGATGATACATTTTGCGAACTAACAGGTGTGTTCCCTTCTAGAAATTCTGGGAACTCCTTTGTGTATAGATGTAAGAAGTACCTTCTAAAGATTACATTCTCTTCGAATAAAAGTATGAAATACATACTAATCCAATAACCAATCATTGGCAAGAAATTACCCAAGATAGTACTGAAATGGTTACGACCAACAAGAGCACAAACCAAATAGATTATGGTGATAATGATACACCAGAACCAACGAGGAATCTTGGCAGCCCAGACAGCGAACAATTGGACACCAAAAGCAGCTGAATAAGTGTTAATGATATTATTAGAAATCAAACTTAACAATAAGACAACCACCAAAAATTTACCGAATCCATTCCAACGTTCAAAACCAGCCCATAAAAGACCACCTAAACCATGCTTGTCATATTCATCACCATAAGGTTGGTAACTCTTAGCAATTGCTGCCAAGAGCAGACCCAATACACCCACGAATGTTGTGGGGATCAAAGTACCGGCTAGTGTCAACAAGAAAACTTGATACTGAGGCGTATCCTCCGGGAACAATATATAGTAGTCAGAAGTAAGACCACCCCATGTAGAAGTAATACTGTAACACAATGAGAAAAAACTAATCCAGTTACCTTTCAATGTCTTTGATGGGATTTCTGTAGGTTGGTATTCGTTAATCAAATAGTCTTTGTTACCGGAGCAGATATATAGCAATAAGAAAGTAGTCAGGACAGGTACACTAATATAAGTTTCGATCCTCAAAACTTGCTTAATACCAAAAATTGCCACAACGAACGCACATACAGTAACAACTACAACACCAACCCAAAGCGGCACCCTACCATGTGAAATAGCAGCCAACATTTCACCACCAACCACGGCATTGGTAACAGACCAACCCATAACACCAATAACTGAGGCAAGCGCTACCAACTTCACAGACCACCAACCGAATAGATATCTTGCTGTTACCATCTGTCTGCACCCAGACTGGGGTCCCATAATTGAACAATATGACGCTATGAGACATCCAAGCGTCACTGAGATCATTGAGGAAGTCAATGCTTCATGGAAACTCAATTCAAACAAAAGCGGGCCCAGAATAAACGAAGATAAGGATGACAACCCTCCGGTAGCACTTAACCATAACCCAGCTACATGCAAGAACTGCTTTTTAGTACCACGCTGGTCAGGTGGAATTCTTTCAATTCCTGATGTCTCAACCCCAAAACTATCCAATTTGTCAGAGAACCATAACAAACGAGCAAAACCACGTTGAAATATATTCTGATCCCCATTAGTATCAAATATTTTGTGCTTCTTCTTCTTGTCCTCATTATCTACAACTCCTTTCTCAAGCTCATAATCACTATATTCAACCGATTTCATCTCAACCTGCTCAACATTTGTAGTAATACCCTTCTCATCCTTAGAGAGATCTATCTCATCCTTAGTAGAACCTTGCCGTAGCATTGTTTCTTCTTCTTCTTATTATTATTTTCGTTTTTTTATTTTTTTGTTCAACGTTATATTTGTGTAGTGTTTAGAATATAGTTATATATATTTCCTTTTTTTTTTTAAGTACAAATATTACACTTCCACTCCTCACTTTATATAGTTTTATTTTATGTTCAAGGCTTACCTTCTTTTAACATCAATTGGCCTATCCTAACAATGCATAATCCTAAAACCAAATAAATGATAAGCGCCCAGTACTCCGTCCCATCTGCGTTCCTTACGCAACTTCTTTCAAATTTTTTTTTTTTCTTTCAGTTTTTTGTCATTTTTCGTCAGTTTCTTTGTAACTCAGAATTGCTCATCGCTCTCCCCTTCGCTTTTCTCAGTCTTTCTCAGGCACCCTAAGAATAAAGCAAGATATGTACGACACAACAAGTGGAAATGAAAATTGTGAGTCTTCCGTGCGAGTTTTGTCTACCTTTACTTCTCCAACACGCTGAAAATACGAGAGAAGTCAAAAAAAAACTGATACAAGAGTCAGAACTAGAATAAGAAAAAAACTGTGGTGTACATGTGGAAAAGAAGTCAATTAGACTAGCCCTCCATAAGGCACGTTGATAACGTGGGATAAACGGGAAAAATATTTAGAGATACAAAAAGAAAGAGTCATGGTATAACGTGATCATTCGTATGGCATTATATATGTACTATATAATGAGTGTAAATAATATAAAATGATAGTCTCTGTTTTTGTTTTTGTTTTTATTTTAATTTCTTACAGCACTCTACATGGGCTATTTGAGGTGTCTTGGCCGGTGGTTGCTTTGATAATGTTGGTTAGAGCTAGTTCACAGCTCTGGGTGAACACTTGTCTTGTAGCGCTTCCCATGTGAGGCGTGATTGTAGTATTGTGGTGTGATCTAGTCAGTAATGCGTCTACTATTGGTTCCTTAGGGAAGACGTCTACTGCTAGATGTCTAATCTTGTTTTCCTTGAGTAATGTGTCTATGTATTCCATATCTAGGATGAAACCGCGACCTAGATTGACAATAATGAGGTCATGTTCCTGGCAGTGGGACAAGAACTCCCGGTTGATCAGTCCCTTAGTTTCAGGAGTTCCTGGCAGAGCGATTATTATAGCATGAAACTGAGATAGGGTGGGGTACAACGATTCTGGATCCATAGGATGGTAATGCCAGTCTGGGTGGTCTCGGATCAAATCCTCATCACGGGTCCTCTTGCTATAATGAATCTCCATACCTAAACCATGTTGTAGTTTGTAAGCAATCTTGGTGCCTATGCTGCCAAAGCCTAGGATAAGTACTTTTTTCCCTCTAGGTGACTCAGTGTACAAAGGTACAAGCGAGCCATTCTTTGTCTGTATGTCCCCCAACTCATGCCCAAAAGCGAATTTCCCTGGTCTATGTGCGGCAAGTTGTCTTGCCTCAACAGTATGACCAGTGTCCCTAAGAAGCTTTTGCTGGTAAGAGAACTTTCTGAATCCCTCCAGCACATGCCACAGGGCAGAGTCAGCAACGTCATTTCCGACTTCACCCAATTGGAAGTCTTCTATGTAATGGGAGATGTCATCGTCCTCAACATCATCCTGGTAGTTGAACAGTTGAATACCATGATCCTTTAACGCTTCCAAATCAAGAGCATTTACTCCTCTAGAAGACAATGTAATACATTTCAAGGTGTCCAATGGGAAATCCTCGTGCTCGATAATTTCCCTTGTTAATCCATGTATAGTATGAAATGCTGGATAGCCACCATATATTGCTACAATGTTGTTATGCTTATTTTCATGCAAGAATTTCATGAATTGATCTTTGTCCCCCAATATGTGATACAACAAATTGTATTTACCCTTGATGTACGGTGATTTCTCAATCAAGTTTGAAGGCTGGTTTGGTGCCGCAATAAATAAGATACTAGGCAATGTATTAGTCATTATAGAGATTGGCTTCTTTTTTTTTTCTAACCAGTGTTTTTATTTGTTTCCGTATTTTCGTTATATTGTTCTTGCGTTTGTTTGGGTTATGTTTTGTAAATAATTCAATTAACGCAAAACAATACTTCTTATGTAGTTGAGTCCTTTCTAATCTTATTTTGACTTCTTAGACGCAAGGCTCCACACTTCTCAAATCCACAGGTGTCTGAGATTATGGGTAGCAATGTAGTTCATTAGCCATTCGTTCCGATTTTCTTTTGTTGCTACAAACGTCAAGCCGTTCCCCATCAATCAAGGTAATGTTTTTTTTCATTAAAAAAAAAAGAAAAACTGAGTTCCTTAGAAACACCTATAGTAATATATTAATGATTGTACCGAGAGCTCTTTGTAGTAATTTTTAGGTTAACATTGCTCTATGATGCGATCAGCTTCTCAATGGGCAAGAAGCTATGCGGCAACCATTGAATACACAGTCATTACTTCAAATTATCCAATTAAAAATTAGTCCTAGAAGATAATAATAATATTAAGGTAAAAAGTAAAGAATGTCAGAATTAATAATTTCTTAGGTCACTAAATACAAATAAATATATTTTAATTTCTCAAACAGAGATCCTGCACTACCCATTAAATGAGGTGTTTTTTTTTGTTATTCATAATTTTGAAGCCCTTTTCACACGAATGTTCTGATCAATGTAACTCTGGTAAGTGTAAAACTGGTTGTAAACATTTTTGTTCTCTAATTCATTGTAAATGATATGCTGTCCTACATGACCATTTATATTATTCACAAGGTATTTGATACCATTAGATTCCTTAACTGTAATAACTTTAGATTCCACAAAAGCGTTTAGCAGGTCCTGTTGTAGCTCTTCTACGTTTTCAATTCCACAACATAACCGTATTAGATCTTCTGGGAATTGCCTTTCTTTACGCAGTTCAGGGTCAATAGAGGCATGCGACATCAAACAAGGCATTGAGATTAGTGAGTTAACACAACCAAAGGATACAGTGACATTCCATATCTTTAGTTTTTTGGATGCAACAATTTTCTTTGAAAGTGATATGGAGCCTGTTTGGAGACTTATTACCGCACCGGGACCCTTATTAAAGCTTCGGTGCAGATCATAATCTGGATGTGATTTAAGGCCAATAAATCTTGTCTTCATCTCGTCGTTTCCGTTGTGTGTCTTAAATCCACAACTATCCTGAAGCCAGTTACTAATAGCCATAGCATTTAATTGTTGTTTATGAAGGCGTACTGGTAATGTCTTTAGGCCTCTGATAAGAAGCCATGAATCCATTGGGTTCAGTCCAGCTCCTGTCGAGTTTATTAGGAAATAAATCCTCTCAGCAAGTTTTGCGTTTTTGGCAACAATGACCCCGGCCATAATATCGTGATGTCCGTTTAAATATTTGGTGGCAGACTCATAGACCACATCGGCTCCAAACTTCAAAGGATTACAGTTTAATCCACTCATCATGGTATTATCTATCACCACCAAAGTATTAGGCGAATATTGCTTTATGAATTTGATTAAGTCCGGTATATCAATAATTTTACACAGAGGATTCGTTGGTGATTCCAATATTATTATATCCACTATAGTCTGATTAACGGTAACAAGTTCTCTAAATATCTTTTTAAAATTCTCTGTCTGTGATAGATCGAAATGCATAGTATCTATGGCAATTCTCATCAAGTTCAAGAGCCTTTGGGTACCACCGTACAGATCATCGCCCGCAATAATGCAGTGATTTTTGGTCTCAGAAGGTAAGAAAGATCTCAGCACTACATCAAGTGCAGTCATACCGCTAGACACAGCAAAAACGTACTCTGAATTGATATTGTCATACAATTTTGCGACTTGTTCCTGTAGTTTCGTCCTAGTAGGATTACCAGACCTAGTATAGTCATACTTGTTGTCATCACCTTCCAAATCTACTTTAAATGTCGTGGAAAGGTAAAGTGGTGTCACAGAAGCACCATAATGTTGTGACATATTATTTTTTTTATAATTTTTTCAAAATTTCCCTTTGTGTATATAGGCACAATTCCTGCTATCAAATAGTTTATTATCCTTTGCTCCCACAAGAAATAAAAATTTTTAAGAGTGGTAGTCACAAATGAATACAAACTTTTATATACTATAAATATTAGAACTGATAAAGTAACAGTTGTGTGTTTCTGATTCAAATTATATTTGACTCACCATTTTACACACTTTTTATTTTTATCAGCAACTCATCACCCAAATGATAAATTTTCTTCAAATATTATCTTCTTCCAATTTGATGTTTTTTTTCTACTCATCACAATTTTATTGGATCTATTTCTTTCTTTTTGGTTTTAGGGGTACCCTTCAAAATTGTTCTTCAGATATTTTGCAAAAAGAGAGATTAAAGTTTAAAGTAAAAGCTCAGAATGCTAGCTGGGGCAAGATAAAAATATGACTCTTTTAACTTTTATCCTCTAATATTTAGCCCATTTGCCGGGTAATTCTGACTCAAGTCCGGGTATTTGAAGTTGCGCGGGGGAGCCTGTGGAGGTGGGAGAACGATAGATGTGGTGTTTGTGTGCGGGTGTTTGTCTAGGAGTGTGGGAGTTCATGCTGAGGGCTTAAAAAAAGTGTGTATTCTCCTACGTATATTTTGCTGTTTTCCCACACTAAAAGCATGAGAGAGATCTGCTTACGAACTGGTTAACTCACTCCACACTTTTGATTGTCAACATGCGAGATAAACTGGCAGGATCACGTGCATATTGTAGCCAAAAACAGATAATCCAAAAATACTTTCAGTAATGAGTCTTCAATCTTGAAATCAAAAAGAGGGCTAGAGTTTGCTTTTTAATTAGTCAAGACTGTTTTAAATGTGGTGTATTACTTGAAAAAACATGTTATTATAACAAAGACATGTTATCATCAATCTTAGTAAAAAAAAAAATATGTACACAAAATGCTTACTCATATTATGGACTATTACTATACATTGAACTGTTTTAATATAATGAGCCATTACAATAGCAATCTGTTACAAATATGGTGAGTCGTTACAATATGGTGAACCGTTACAATATGGTGAAAGTAGATAAACAAGGTACCGGAAATTCTCCATACTATGGTAAATTTTCAATTAACAGATTTCACTTGTTAGTACGATTAATCATAAAGGAAAGCACAGATAATCATCCTCCTTGCACTAAGGGAACATCATCTGACTATCCATCTCTCTTGTTCCTGTGTTTTTAATGGGGTTGCTATATGTCCTTCTTTTAATCCCGGTATGTTTGTAGTAAAATCGGTGAGATAATAAGTATGGGTAAACGATGTCGGGGGAATGATGAAGATCAGCAGATACTAGGACAAACTAAACCAAAAAAAGAGGGGAAGTTAAAAATAAGTCCATCAGGATATTTACATCACATGATGATTTACGTCGTGTGATGAGCACGACTCAAAAGTCACATGATGAGATCAAGTGATGAAGAGTTTTTCTTAAGGTCAAAGCACTACCAAGGTAAAATATAGTTACAAAACATATAAGGTTTTTCAGGGCATATTACCATTATCCCGTCTGATTATAAAAGAATGAAAACTGAATATGTATCATATGATATAGTCTTGTATAGTGTTATTGTTAACGTGTCTTTAAAACACATCTAATTAACCATGCAGTACTATTCTAAGAAACAAAACAAAAAATAGCAAGAGGGCCGAATATAGCAGTTTATCATGATACGAAGGGGGTTAACGTACAGACTTTTAAAATCTGTTCTCAAGAGTGTAGTCAAACTTTGCTATTATTGAATAGAGAAGTTTTTTAAACTATATGATCTCACCACTTTTACCTTTCAAAATATCAAGGTTTAACAATAGTAAAAAGCATAAATGATAAAGGCAGGAAATAATAACCTTTAAACAGTTTAATACCAGCCTTTTTCATTTTTGGATGTGCTATACTATTTTTATTCGTAGTGTTTGTTAAAGTCGATGTTTTTCTTTTTTATTGCGTTATTGACAAAAAGAAAAAACACAACCTTAATAATGTCAAGACAAAGGTAAGTAAGAAAAAGTTCGTTAAAAGTCAAAATAATTACATGGTAACTTTTATATACCAGGAGATGAAGGACCCTTAAAATAATATTAGTTTTATGTTCTTCATTCCTCTCCTCTTCTTCTTCTCCTCACTCAGGGTCAAACGTCTTTTATTGTCCTTAATTCAAAAATGACGGGAGACAATCTTACATTCATAGAAAGGACTAGTCAATGTATTAAGTCTAGAACCAATAAAAAATCTGCTAAATAGCATATACTTTTGATGTATGTTGGGATCAGATTTAATATATTCAGTATGGAAATTGATCATAATATTGAAAGCTTGAAAAACTTGAAACATATTCAACAAAAAGGCATAACAAATATAGAAGCCCTACTTAATGTTTATGGATAGACACTTTACTTAATCACATAAATTTTTTCTTATCTAGTTCTATGCTTAATATTTTCTTTTGTCTGAATTTATCGGATCCTCTCCTGCGCTTGTTTCTTTAGATCATATGTGACTTCTCTGGTACATTTGAATAAAGCCAGCAGCAAGTTTTTTTGCCCTCCCGCACTAATAAGCAGGGGCACATACTCAAGCGCCTTTTCTCTTCTGCTCGGTGACTTTAGCGTGGAAAAAAAATCAAAATCTCCGTTTGTCTATCAAAGTGATTTTGTCCGGACAAGAGACATTGTAGATCTCAAAGTCCTAATTCTGGACAATCATTTTTATTCGCTACATTTGAAATTTAACTTTTTTTTGTACTAGTACATATCCTAAACTTTTAACAATCGAGAAACTAACTCAAACAATCCCCTACAACTTCAGTAACAATCCATGGAGAAATGTTTAAGTTGTGTAATGTTCTAAAATGGTCTTATTCTTGCTTTTGGCTTCACTATAAACAAACATAATACTGAAGAAACGAAGAATATACATGGAGAGTAAATGAAAACCAAGCAGTTCCCGAATAACGATCTCCTCTACATGTACCCTTTACCAAACCTATCCCTTACCAGTCTATTTTTAAATTGTTTAAAGTTTAGTTCAGCTTACCTGGGTATTTTGTTATGTTAATAAGGGGAACTATTCATCTTGTTCCTACTCCCAGACTACACCCTAAATGGCGTTAGCCTGAAATGATATGTTTAGTTCTCTTGTAGTGGTCAGAAAGTTAAGGTAAGTATGCAACACCGAAATCAGGTGTTCTAACGAATTGTCTTGTACACTCATTTACTTTGTTAAGCTTTTTGGTGTAAATACTCTACAGAGAGTAAAGTTCTATAGTGCTAAAATTGTTGACTTTCAGCTTCGGATCTTATTTCTAAGGCCGTAGTCCTTTAAAACGCAAGTTCTAAGTATTTTAGAGACCTTTAATTAAGAAAAATAGACAAATATAGTACAATATATTTGTTCCGAGTGGCAAGGGATATACCGGCAAACAAAGTGTTAATCATTTCTGCGTTATGTTAATACGTCATTTCGGAAAAACTACATGCATAAATCAATAAAGGAAAAAAAAATGAATAATAGAAATGATTCGCGTAATAATGATCTCCAAAAAGGAAATATATTTAACTGCTATAATAAAGCTCACAAAAGTTGTTCCCCGAGTGGATTTTGCGCGTACCGTTACAGTCCTCGGGAGCGGATGAATAAGTATTTCTCACAGCCACACTCATTCGCAAGGGAAGGGTCGCACTTTCCGGGACATGAAACATTCCTATAAACTATATCAGATTTTTACGCTCCCCCCCCCTCTCCCCAAAATGGGTAGCTATGATTGTTATAAGTACAATCGCCTTACAAGAAAGAATGTATCCTACAAGCATATGATTTACTTGTTGTTATTTTTAGCTTTCATTATTTTAGTAGAAAACATTAGCTCTTTTCGAACTGGACTCCCCATTTTTTTTTTTTTTTATCTGTCTTATTAAGAAATCGAGCCTTTTTCTCAATATGACAAACTTCTCACATCGTTGTCCTTTCTTTTTTTTATCATAAAAAGCATATGTCCTATGAATACATTTCGCATTTTTTTAAGAAGCTTTCTTTACTGTGCCAAAACAAAAACACTTCCACTAATCTTTTTAAGAATTAAACTTTTTTTTTTCTTTTTCATTGTTCTTTCGGATAAAATTCCCACTTTATTTTTAGCGATACCAGGGCCGACATTATCCATCAACCCTGAACAGATAGAAGAATACAAAAGATAATAAAAATAACACGACTTTATGTATTTATGGGTAAATCCATAAACATTCTTTACTACTTTCTTTGGCTTATTGGTAATGATCAGTAATAAGATGATGACATTATGACAAAATGTGCTTTTAGTAGAACCACTTTAACGATTTGAGAATCAGAACCACAGCTGCAGGTCTAATAAAGGTACATCATAATTGAATTAGTGAAGTTAATGGCATTCTGTTGAGTGGCGTAAATGGGACCCTTAAAGCCAAAGTGAATTCACGAGATGTTGATATTACATCTAATTCATAAACAACGGTCAAAACAAATCCTACCCACTTTCAAAAGGATTCGATCCTATTACACCATTACGTACATTCTAAGCCCTCAAAATTCGAAACACTAAAAACAGTAGTGAATAAGTAATAAAACTCTACACTCACGATTCTCTTCTTTTTAATACTTTATATCAGCAAAAAGTTCTTGAGAGAATAAATGTTTCTATCTTACTTTTACAATGACGGCATAATATTCTCAGCCTTGTTATTTATCAAAATGTATGAAAATCCAACATCAATCAATAATATCGATAAGTTAAAATCGAACCTTCCATTTTTCGAAGCTTCGAATATTCCATAGTTCTAGCCTTCCATCGAGTTAAACTTATCATAACTTTCTGCCCTCTCCCTTCCTCCCCCCACAATAATCCCGCACTAAAGGATTAAGACAAAATACACTTGCAGGTCCCTTCCACACATTAAAACTACTGAAATATATTTCCCTGCATGAGATTTGTGGAGTATTGCGTATCATCTGGCCTTGCCTTTGGAGGAATTATATATCCAAGTCATAAATACTATATAACAGTTAGTACGTAATCCCTGCGCCTCCATTCTCAGACACCCCCCTTGACAAGCAAAGAACAAAAATAGGACAAAACCTCACGTGTTCGATCAAAGTTGCGTGGGTATTGAATTTGTTGGCAAGACTTCTAAATTCAGAAACGGGGGTAAAAACACGAACATCAGAATACTATAGCGGATCTCAATGACTTACTACAGAAAATATGAGGTCTGTTAGAAAATGGTGTAGATGGTGAACCCTATCGGGGTTATAATCGAAAAAGCAAAAAAATCTTCTACGATAGGTTTATGATAATTATTATAGTACCGTCAAATGCATAATCCCGACAAATGCATACCACCGACGACCTAGAATCACGACTACCCAGTTTTGAAACAAGCTCCAGAAACTAGACAGAGGTGCAGGGAGATATGTGTCTAGAAGGGATCTTTCACTTCTAAACCATCAAAATTAAAATGTAAACTAAACTTTCTATTCAGACAATGCCAATTAGAACAGAGTACCTAGAATATGTCGTAGGATTACTTACAAAATATTTACTAAAGTAGTAATTCATCCAATATTTTAGTTTTATCGATATTGAGAAAAGAACAAGAATGGTTCCACACTTTCTCTGTTATTTTGTTTTCTATTTTCCTTCTTGAGTCCTTCATGCGCAAAAGTCCAAAAAATTTTCGATAAACCAGGAAAATTACACACGATAATTTGTATATTTATGAGATTTTTCTACCTTATACCATATAAAGTAATCAAAAAAAAAAAACCAAACAAATACGTATATCTAGAGAAAAAATCCGTACAATAAATATTAAGGCTAGAACATTGATCATTAGGTAAGATTTATAAATGACGGCTTTCCGACTTTCCATCGGCCGGGAAAACATTCAGAAAAAAAAGATTTTTTTCTCTTAAAAAACCAACAGAAAGCCAGCATGAAAGTGGAAGTTGACTCTCAGTAGAAATTTCTCTGAACATTTTTACTTACGAAGTCTCTCTTTCGTAAAACGTGAATGGAAATGTGCGGATAGAGGAGACATCTAGGGAGGGTGAAAAGAAAACATTGGAGCGTGTGGAGCCCAAATGCAAAACAAAGAAAGTTGTGTGGTATAGGTCCTATTTCTAAATTAGGTCAAAGAACGTATCCCATCGGGATGCGGAAGTTAGGTTATTTTGGAATCGTTCTCAAAACGAAACTCCAGTTTTTATTACACTATCACATGCGATTAGATAGTGTGTTAAATATATATCGGTTTTCAAAAAAGTATATATTCTTTTCTTTTTCTATATCGTAAAAAAGCCCAGGTTTAGTGAGTCCAAGCGGATAAGCCGTACGAACAAAGCTCAAAGAAATAAAAATTTTTTTTCTAAGCAAACAAACAAAATAAATCGTAAACTCATTTGACCACGTAATTTTGAACCATGCACTAAGAAAACCATACACAAAGTACCCATAATCCCTTAAAAAAAGTGTGTCGGAAAAGAAAAAAAAAGAAAGTGCTCAATTTGTTGACGCCTGAATGATGTCACCAGAATTATTAGCACACCACACATATATTGATCGGGATGCGGATTTACACATTTCTGCCTTTCTCTCTCTCTCTCTCTCTCTATATCTCGATCTCATTCCTCCAACTTTTCTATTCTTTATTTTTTGCCGTAGTATTTCCACGCAGAGTTAACTAAATTACAATAAACTTACCAACTTCATGAATAAGAACAAAAAAGAGTAGCCTAGGTAATATTCTGTGTAGCATTGCCTTTTCTTCTTTTCTTTTATTTTTTTCTTTTATTTCTTGGAGATATATGCATAGAACCATTTTTTTTATTTCCCATTCTATTCTATGTGAGCGTCTAGAATTCTATGTTTTTTTTCCCATTTGTTTTTCTCTGCTTTCCCCTACTTCTTCGAAGACTTCTTAATCTGATATTTTATACGCCACTTTCTATACGAGAAACATATAGAAGATCCTCTTTTTTTTTGTTCTATCAATCTTCTTTGTAATAAGCTGATGTTCAGAGAATGCCTGTGCAAATCCATACTATCAGTTCAGAAATTAACGTACCTGTTTTTCTTTATATGATATGATAATCCCCATTCTATCCCTTCTGTTTATGTTTAAAGAACAGAAGAAAGAAAAACAGCACCTGTTCGAAAAAAATATCCACTACACACCTGTGCCCAGCACACATGTTGAATAAAACAAAAAAAAGACACCTTCCTTATGTTTTTCTTATTTTGTTTTTGGGTTTGTCATCTTTCTTTGCTGTGCTCGATACGCATATTTGTCTTAAAGTTTTTTTTATTCTTTTAAATTTTATTTTTAAAGAAGGACAAAAAAATACGCACATAACAGAGTTTTTCGATAGGAATAAGCAAATCCCGAAAAATGTCCTCCGTTCGGAACATTACGAGGAAAGACAAAAGTGGTTTTTTTTTTCTTTTCATGCTCTATTGTGGGTACAGAAAAATAGGTACCACGTAGGACAAATACCTAAATTAAGAAGACCACACACAATAATATTATAGAGAAAGTCGAAAAAAACAACAGAACCAAAAAAAAAAAAATTTAGATAGAGATATGGTAGACATACAAGTTTCCTTCAATACACACATATCCAGTGGGAAAGGAATGTTGAAGAGGACATGGTAATATTTAGACACAATATTATTAATGTTGAGAGAACTTATGACAAAGAGCCAAAAAAAGAAAAAGACTTTATATTTGGAGCATGATGATCATCTTAACTAACAAAGAGAGTTAAGGACTTACAGGAAAGGGAAGAGAAAACATAACAAAATAAATTATTATTGAAAGAAAGAAAAAAAAAAATTATATAAAAAGATAAGTTTGGATTTGAAAAAAAAAAATTTAAAATCTACAAGATCCAAACTTAATTAATTTCACATAATTGTTTTTTGATTGGTATTAATTTTGTAATAAAAATACATCAGGGTATTATTTTTTCTTATAGATTAATTTAAGATAAAAATAATTCGTAAAGGAAACATACAAACAAAAAAAAAAAAAATTAAGGGTAGGCCTTTTTTCAATTTGATAAGAATAATATATATATATTTTTTCTTAATTCCTAATTCAATATAAAAAGGGAAAGGAAGAAAGAAAAAAAGTTATAAAAACTAACATTGACACAAAAATAACTGAATTTTTAATTCTTCCCAAGCAAAGCAACAAAATTTTACACAGCAAAAAAAATAAATATTATAGCAATGGAATTTGATTTACAAAATATACTACTCGATCAATTTTTGGATGTCTCCAATCCTGTGGTAGACTTGAAATTGAATAAGGATGAAAAAGATTTGGTATCTTCTCCTCCATCTTTCACAGTGGATAACTTGGATCTATCATCGCTGAACTTTGATATGTCCTCTAACAATACAACTACATCCAATACGACTGTTGCCACACCTAATGAAATAAGTAATAACATGCCTACGGAAGGCATTTTTGACCTTAACTTTGATTTTGGTAATAGTAATGTCGCTAGCAATATTGCTCCAAGAGAAGAAGAAGAGACTACCTCTCCTTTGACTATGCATAACCATAACGATTGCTGCGCTAAGGCAGAAGATCTAGACTTAAACAACCTTCTGAATTTGAACATAGATATGTTCTTATCAGCTTCTTCTCCTGCTTCATCAACTACGCCTTCCATGTCTATGACTTCCACTAGAAACGGTTCATTGGCTGCCACACCTCTATCTAATCTTTCTAAGAAGAGATCGAAATCCCTAACGACCACACAATTGAACAGAACCTCCTCAGTTTCTATACCAAAGATCAGAGGCCGTAAACCTTCATTGCACTATGATGACGCCAAGGTTTTTAAATGCGAGATGTGCGAAAGAAGGTTTAAGAGACAAGAGCATCTGAAAAGACACGTCAGTTCACTACACATGGGCGAAAGGCCTTATAGCTGTGAAATCTGTCTAAAGTCTTTCAGCAGAAGCGATAACCTAAGCCAGCATAAAAGAACTCATAGTAACGTTAAAGGGGTAAATGCTCCAAAACGTAATTCTTCTACAACGTTGAGCTCTAGAAGTGTTTCTTCTCGCTTATGAACACTAGTCTAGATATTCATTTATCTTTTCATTTTTCTCCGAGACTCGTTAATAAAGATTACATTTCAGAAAATGTTATAAAAGAAAACACAAGAGCGATCTAAGGCACGGCTTAGTGTAACTTTATCCTATTTTTTTATTCCGAAAATTTACTTCTTATTCCTACTATTATTGGTTTACCATAATTTTTATTTTAATTTTTTTTTGCAACATTTTTTGCTTAGGATTTTTTT
Source organism: Nakaseomyces bracarensis (assembly GCF_045282275.1). Taxonomy (NCBI): domain Eukaryota; kingdom Fungi; phylum Ascomycota; class Saccharomycetes; order Saccharomycetales; family Saccharomycetaceae; genus Nakaseomyces; species Nakaseomyces bracarensis. The sequence continues at coordinate 456,880 of NW_027263956.1, forward strand.
ATCTTCAATAATTTGGAAGGTAAAGGATTCTACTGCCTTAATTTTTTTTATCATCAAATTTACGTGTTTTTTTTATGTTATCGGGCTATTTTTTATTATTCACATAATATCTTATTACCTTTTTTCTTTACAACTAAGAAACTAATTCCCGTTGCTTAATTCTGGCATTCAGGTCTTACCATTTGGTTTTAAAGGGAAGAGAGAACTGGTGGTGATCGCTGGTTGACGACACCTTAACCATTGCAATTCAATTTCTTTGATCTTCAAAACTTTTTATTTTGTTATTTTTTTTTTTTTTTGAAAAACTCGAGAATAGTACATTTACTCGGGGAGTATGACCAATAGTTTTACGCTATACTCGATATAAAAAAAAAAAAATAATATTTTTTTTTTTAATAATTTTTTTTTATTTTTATTTTTTTGATAATGGGATCTGATGTATCCGATTATATCAGACTACTAAGAGATTTATTTACTTGTCTCTATTTGCTTTTTTATTATAGAAATAGAGCCTGGAGTCTCATTTGCACTTAGCCAATACCTTTTACTAGCAGTAATAAGGTTCTTTTAATAAATTAATTCTATCAAATATACAAACTTCATAAACCCGGTTTTTATTTTTTTATGTTATAATATTTATTTTTATTCCATCTTATAACGGATAGTTTGAGGGTCATGGAAATAAAATGAGGGACATTAAAACTACAGGAACACCTATGTGGTTTTTCATACTAAAAGAAATTCCACAGGCTCACCTAAATAATTTTTCATGTATTCTTCTATGTTTTTTTTACTATTTGCGATACATTTTTTTTATGTATTCTTTTATTTTTTTTTTATTTGCGATACATATTTTTTAATATTGTAACTTTTTAGTGTTTCTTCTTACAATCGTATAAGTCATTAAACATTACTGGATAGAGGAGACAATAACATGTAAGGATTTAAGTCTTCAAAATAACCTAGAAAATAAAGCAACAAAGAATAGAAAATAGAAAGATCCATATGTCGGTCAAAATAAAAGGTTACAGGTAATAGTACATAAAAACGTAATCTTGTCAAACTTTTGCCCTATCCAATTTTTAAAATGTCCTATTTCTTCTGGGACAAATATTCATCACTTTCTTCAGTAAAAATATACTTATCGCTCGCTACACTCACATTTTTTAGCATAAAAGGAGGGAAAAAAACTAATTATCTGCGAGAGCAATATAAAAGAAGAAATATGTCAAAATTTCCAGGGACAAAATTAGTGAATGGTAACTTTATTTTGGCTGCTTAGCAAAGAATTTTTTAAGCTGTACAAAGTCAAAAAAAACAACAACAAAAAAAAACTAGCAAACTGGATTTTTTTTATATGGAAAAACATGTCCTGCATATTTTCACTTGGATATCATGATTTAGTTAAAAAAACCCTATTATTTACGTGCGATACTGCCTTCAGTGTATTCTTATCTGCAAATTGTTTTCTGTGAATTCCATTTTTTATGTTCTATTTTGTATAATTTGGCTCTTTTCTACCTCAAGGATGGTTTTCATTGTAAGTATTCTTTTTCTTTTTTTACAGCTTAAGTGAGAACGAAAACAAATCTTCACCCTCATATTTTGACAGTTTATTACTGAGTGTAACGATATTGATATCATCACTACGTAATAAGTTTTTCCTTACCCCCTTCTCATTTATGCTTATGAACGTGGTCTAGAATTAGCTTACATACCATCTTGTGAGCATAGTACTGGATCAACAAGGCTTTCCTTTAATTCAAATAAAATAGATAAAATTCTTATGATTCGTTTTCTATTCAATAGTAAGTAGAAGCATGCACCCAAAACCAATAGCAAATTTAACACGCGAGTCTAAATCAGTATACGTGGAGTACCTACAAGTAGGAAAAAAGCTAATATAATGCTATCCAAATTGAGTGGTTATGCAATCCACCAAACTCTCTATATTTCGCATGTTTCTAATTCAAACGTTTTAAAGTTGTATTCCTCGAACTCTCTAGGAATATCAAGCTCGTCTTTAATGGCAGAGATGTCTATACCACAGCGTTTAGCCAAGTAACTTAGTAAGATTTCGATATTATCAGTAATAACTTCCAAGTTATGGATTTGATTACCTAAATTAGTTTGTTCACCACAAATCCTAGCTTGATCCCACATCATTTCTTCTACTGCAGTAAAATCTTTCATGGTACTCGTGATATTTTTTTTTAGGGTATCTAATTCCTGAAGAAGCGTGTCTCGTTGATATTTAATCCCTCCTGATGAGAACATGGGACATTTTTCGCTTTTGTTTTGGTGATTAATATCAGTCTCCAATGCCTTAATCTCCTCTTTAATGTCCGCAATTTTAACTCGTAGTGTACAGACTGCTTCATATAGCTTCATGATAACTTGGTTTTTGAAACACCAGTATATATTTATCTGCCCACACTTCTCCAGAGATATGACATTGTCTTCTTCAATCATAGCAATAATGATCTCCTTGACTGTCATAGCAGACACTCCTGGACAACGTTTGGGTATTAGTTTTTCAAGCTCCTTCATACTATAAAAAGTAAAGTCGTGCTGGAAAAATTTGAGAATTGAAGCTTTCTTTTGTTCTAGGGTTATTATTTGTCTTCTTGGTGGCTTTTATGATCAGAAGTATTTTTATTTTATCCATCTCTTTGAGTTCGAATTTTGCAATAGTAATTAGACGCCTTAACTCTTGTCCAATATTTCAGATTTCAAAGGATTAAGTGCATTCTACTATTTTATTGTATAAAGGAATAAAAAAAAAAAAGTTAAAATTATGTTAGTATCACATTATATTTCTCTGTGTGTAAGTGCTTTTGCAATCAATAGGCGGACATTACGTACCATGAGTGATTAGTCGCAGCGAAATATTTATTTGAGGTATCTCCAAGTATTTTCACTTATAACTCATATACATAAACATCAAACAGAGACTAATATAACTTGTAACAAGAAACTCAAACCCTATTTTGGACAAGATATCCATATTTTGAGTACACTTTTAAACTCTATCATAGATGTAATAATAATATCACTAACTACGTAAAATCAAATGACTTGAAATAAAGAAGATATATAATTAGCCGGGTAACAAAATATTGAGTAAAATTCAATTATACAATGGGTGGGAGGTCCAAGTGAAAAAAAAAAAATAAGGGGAACTACGAACTACATTAGCTTATAAAAGATGTAAATCCATCTACTGATGTTGGGAGCTTTTCATATGAAGTTTTCATTAGTTCAATATAGGGTATTAAAGTATTTTTGTAAAATTTTACGATAAATACTACCTCCTATTGAGTAATTTGTGTTGTACTAGTTAGATTCGAATAAGAAGTGAAATAATAAATATTATTTTTCGTAATAGTTTCACAATCGCTTACATAAAAAGCCATTTAGTCTGGATATTTATTCACTTTGAAATATTTATAAAAGGATTGGAAAAAAATGAGAGTGAAAAGAGCATCTTCCCGTGCGACATTTGATAGTGGAGTTGATGAAGAGTTGAAGGACATCCTCAACAGACCTGAAAATGGTAATAGGTGTGGAGAATGTGGTAATCTTGTTCCAACCTGGTGTTCCACTAACTTAGGTATATTCTTATGTGGCCGTTGTGCCTCTGTTCATAGAAAGATCCTAGGAACGAACGCGGACGACGAAAGTGGTATCTTTTCGAACGTGAAATCTCTGTCTATGGAAAGATGGACGAGCGAAGAAGTAGACTCCGTAATTTCGCTCGGAGGTAACAAAGGGAATCAGAGAAAATGGAATCCACATAATGAACCATTTGTATTTGATGGAGATGAAGACAAGAGCGCTGTTGAGACGTTTATCAGGAACAAGTACATTATAGGGAAATTTAGAGACGACGAAGTTATGCCTTCTGATTTTGGTTCTTATAGAAGTGGAGGAAGGAGAAGAGCCAACTCTAGGTATGATGACGACGATGAATATGATGACTATGGAATGCCAAGGAACCGCAGCAGAAGTCGTAGTTTAGGCAACCGTAGCAGGGCCTCATCTTTCTATAGAAGTGGATCTTCTTCTCATTTGTCCAAATATGACCGTGCTCATCAAAAATTTGGAAGAGAGTTAAGAGAGCTAAGGGACAGAGGATATACAAATGAAGACGATAACATTGATGCTCTGACGTACAGTCATGGTGATGTTTACGGTGCTATTGACTATCTTAAAAGGCGTGACGATAATTTGTCCAGAGGCTCTAGTAGGGCAACTGGTCAAAGTTCAGCACCAACATCAAAAGTCGATATGTCGCACACATCTACAACAAGTAACCCGCCACTACCCACTAGAAAACCGCAGGGCCCCAAACCTGCTGTATTTGACGGCACAAATGTAATACAGCCTGGCTTGAATGAACCGAAACCAGCAGTTTTTGATGGTACTGTACAACAGTATTATGATCCAGCTACTGGTATGGTATATGTAGATCAGCAGCAATACATGATGGCTATGCAGCAACAACAACTACAGCAACAACAACTACAGCAGCAACAACTACAACAAGCACAAATGGTACAGCAAATGCAACCTCAAGTACAATATGGAGTTGCACCAGTGCAACCACTCTCTACCGGCGTAATGCCACAGGGTATGATGCCACAGGGTACAATGCAACAAGGTATAATGCCTTCCTCAGGGACAGGAATTGCCCAGTACCCACAAATGCAGCAAGGTTACCAACAACAGATAGACAAAAATTCCATCATGAACCTTTATAATAGACCTGATCAATACACTACACCCGTGGAAATAACACCAAACCACCCACAGTACCAACAAATCATGCAACAACAATACCAAAATCAAAATCAATTTGGTTTATAATATACACATTTTTTTTAGAAATATAAAATTTTTATATACAATATTCATTTTTATTTTTCATTTTTAATCTTTCTTTTAGCTTTTCTTATAGATATAATACAAATAAAGAGACTTATTTAGTATTATATCAATATTGGTACACAATATGGTTACTTTTGCAATATGATTTACAATTATAAAATGATCTACAAGGCACATAATGTACGGTATCACGTGTATATCTCATTGTACTACAGTCGCCCCGCCGTGCGGTACGCCCCGCACCCCTTAAAATATAATGGAGGGGAGTTTGCCTAAATACAAGGAGGAGGAGCAAATAATGAGCAAGTGCAGAAAACATAGGAAATGTGTCAAAAATTAAAAAAAGATAGTGATGATGTGTGTGGATGTGCACAAATCGTTTTTAGTAGGTTTGTGGCGTTTTTCTACCGGTAGAGTCATAACCTATTACCCATAATGAAAAACCCTCACATTTTTGCTGTCTATGTCTTTTTTGCCCCTCGCCGGAGTTAGAGACTAAACACTAACCTCTCTGTATTTAATTATGTTTATAGTTTATTTTTTTTAGGGTGCTGCCGAGTGATCAACTTCAGCCCAACTCTTCAAAAATTTAAAACCCATCACTATTTTGTACGCGTAACCTTTAATATTTTTTTGTATTTAAATATAAACTAGGATATCTAGGAGATTGTTTATAATCGATAACAATACTCAGCAGAATATATCATATCAAAATATCAGATAAAACTTAGATATTCAATAATACAAATACAATAATAGACAACAATACCAACTACAACGAAATCAATAAGCAATAAACAAAATCAACATACAAAAAATCAACAAAATTAAAATAAACCATATATAATGTCCGATACATTTTATGTTCGTGGTGGTAAATATTTGGTGGAGAAAGAGATCGGTAAAGGGTCATTTGCTACCGTGTATAGAGGCCATGCTACATCTGATACTAAAGTACATATAGCTGTGAAGGCTGTGGCACGAAGTAAACTTAAGAACAAGAAACTACTAGAGAATTTAGAGGTAGAGATAGCTATACTGAAGAAGATCAAACATCCTCACATTGTGGGACTAATAGACTGCGAGCGTACAAGCACTGATTTTTACTTGGTTATGGAATATTGTGCACTCGGAGATCTGACATTTTTGATAAAGAAGAGGAAAGAACTGGAGAAGATGCACCCATTACTTCAAACGGTTTTTAAAAAATACCCACCTCCCAGTGAGAAACACAACGGATTGCATAGAGCGTTTGTGATTTGCTATCTACAACAACTCGCATCTGCGCTAAAATTTCTACGATCTAAAAATTTAGTTCATAGAGATCTCAAACCCCAAAACTTACTACTCGCCACACCCATGGTAGATTATCACGACCCAGAAACGTTCCATAAGATGGGGTACGTGGGTGTTTACGATATACCAATACTAAAGATTGCAGATTTTGGATTTGCAAGATTTCTGCCAAGTACCTCTATGGCTGAAACACTTTGTGGTTCTCCACTCTACATGGCTCCCGAAATATTGAACTACCAAAAATACAATGCAAAAGCAGACTTATGGTCTGTCGGAACGGTTTTATATGAAATGTGTTGCGGGATACCACCATTTACCGCATCAAATCATCTTGAATTGTTTAAGAAAATTAAAAGAGCTCACGATGAGATTTATTATCCTGATACTGTAGAAGTTGAAGAGGGCTTAAAAGCGCTTATAAGTTCACTTCTAACATTTGACCCTACTAATAGAATAACTTTTGAGGACTTTTTCGAGAATAAATTAGTAAACGAAGATTTATCTAAATATGAACTGGTTGATGAAATTCCTGAATTAGAATCAAAATCTAAGGATCTAGTTCAGAGTAACCTGTTCGTATCTGAATTTCTAAGCAATAAGAAAAGCAAATCATCATCAAAAAATAAATCAGATAGCACATTGGCCTCTAAAAACCTAACGAAAAAAAATAATAATGAACTTAATGATGAAACGCAAATCAATAATGGCGTCAAATATAATGTTAATATAGCCCCAGAAGTGTACCAAAATGAAATGGTAGATCCAGGTAAATTGAAAAGAGACCTTGAAAAGGATGACGTAACATCGATAACGAATAGATCCAATGTATCCCCAAAGAGTAAACTACTAAAAGAATACAACAGGAATATTTCTGATGGCCCCAAGCCCGGTGATATGATACACTCCGGGCGAGGACCAGGAAACTCAGATTCTATGATTGACAAAGAATATGTTGTCGTTGATAAAAAAAATGTAGAAGTGAATTCACTCGCTGATGATGTTGCTCAAGCTAAAGTTCAGAAAAACGATCTTTTATTCAGGGAGGCATCTTCTCCAAACTATAGCCATCCGCAAATTCAGATCCAACAACCATTGCCAGAGGGAGTTAATGTACAAAGAGCCTTGTCTTCGGCAAGTGGAGGAAGTAACTCTAGAAGAGCGTCATTAGTTGAACGTCGTTTATCTATATCGTCACTCAATCCCTCTAATGCCCTGACAAGGGCCTTGGGTTTAGCATCGACAAGGCTATTTGGTGGAGGTTCTCAACCAGCCAAAAACATTGCCCCCACTTCACATTCTCCAAATTATAACCAGCCGTTATTAAACTCACAAATATTTTATGACCTTACAGAAAATTTGATATTAAGAACTGACACTATACCTAGTGATATTTCTGCGTCAACAATGGAAGATAACATGGATCTCAATTCAGTGGTCCGTGTTTTAGAGGCTTTAGCCGCTAAAGCATTTGTTGTTTATTCATATGCAGAGGTAAAATACTCCCAAATTATACCCCTACCTCTTTCTGTGATTAGAGATTCACCAGCTCTTCAGTTTGAGAAAAGGTTGAGTAGTGACAGTAATACAGTTATCGATGAAGATTCTGATGAAGATAATGATAATGCTAGAATTGTTTCTAATCCTCTTATGTCTGAACCGATAAGCCATAAATTGAGGCCGAGAAATGATTCTTTCAGAAGTAGTTATTCTGGAAAAAAACCTACCCAGAATAGAGATAAGTATTCATTCTCAACCCAAGGTTCCAAATCTAGAAGAACTAGTTCATACTCTTCAAATTTATCACCTTATGAAATAACCATTCTTTGTAAGGAAGCTGTTATACTATACATGAAATCATTGGAGATACTAGCAAAATCTATGAAAATTACATCAAAGTGGTGGTATGATACCCAAGAAAAGGTCTGCTCATTAAGATTAAATGTATTAGTGCAGTGGATCCGTGAAAAATTTAACGAATGTCTTGATAAGGCTGACTATTTAAGAATGAAATTAGAGGATAGTAAATTTAATAAAAATAATGGTACACCTAATGAAAAGAGCGAAGAAGTTAAGAAGAAGGGAAACCTGGTATATAAACAAGAACAACATACGGATGCCGATGGGACCGATGAGAAGGCCTGCCTAGAGAAATTACTTTATGACAGAGCACTAGAGATTTCTAGATATTCAGCAAATCTAGAACTTCAAGGCCAAAATTTAAGTGTTTGTGAACTTGGTTATGCTACTGCGTTGTGGATGTTAAATATTGCACTTGAGAACAATAAAGAGTTGAAACAAGAGCAAATTTTAGAAAGTGATAGTTCGTTGTTTGATAGCAGAGAATACTTAGATCCACAAGACAAACTTATAATCGAAAAATATATTAACAGTATCTCAACTCGATTGAAAATGTTGAGACAAAAAATGCTCAGAACAGATTAAAGTTTTAATTAATTATAACATTACGGATCTGCAAACCAATTAACTATATAGAATCAATAAACATCTGGTAATATGAAATATGCCAACAGTATTCTCATTTTGTTCTAATATGGAGTTACTTTTACACATAATTGTTTCTAAAGTGATTTTCCATACTGTCAATCAGATAATTGTTTTCGTCATATCTTATGAAGTTTCTCTAATTATCTACATCGCCTATTCATTTTCTAAATTATTACAATTACACATTTTTTTTTTATTTTTTTATTTTTTTTTTATTTTTTTTCTTTTTTAATCCTTGAAACCTTGCTGCTTGAGGTAACATAATAAAATAATACATATTATTGGCAAACTTGCTAATGTTAATTGTACTTATTTAATTGACGATTTATCTGATATCATACATCGAACTCACGAGAACTTAGGAGATCGCTGGTTAACCAAGCCAATCTCTAAGTTTTTCTTTTTTTTTTTTTCAATTGCAACATGTAATTAACTACTGATAAGATTAAAAAAGATATAAAAAATATATCGCTCTTTACTACTTAGGATTTCTCTATTACTAATCGTATTTTGATTGATAAACCTATCAATGAGGTTTTTTTCCTAAAGAACAGATTTTTGTTAAGTATTTGACCTTTTTTTGCTAATCTATAAAATAATAACTGGAGAGAATTTACTAATTATATATATATATGTTTCTCTACTGGCAACTAATAATCATGAAAATTTATACTAAGCTATATTCTTCTTTATTGTATACTCTGATAAATAAAATATATATACATCATTTTTTTTACTAATAAATTGAATACAGTAACATTAAAATATTACTGAAATCTCAGTTTACTTGTACGATAATTATCATAGTTACAGCAACTTTTATACTCAAGTAATATTCGATTATATATCACCTGTCTTGTTAATGCAAGATGAATGAGAGTAATATGGCAAATTGTCCAACTAGGTAGCTAGCAAACCCAGAATCAATAGATCATTTAACTAGGATATACCTCGATACGAAGTTAAGTTTAGGACGGTTAGTAAGGTTTCCTATTTAGGTAAAGGAACCGGCATTGAAATTACCGGATTTTTGAAAGTGAACAATGGGTAACAAAGCCCTAATTTTCTTACCTTAGGGTTACAGTTACGGAACTTTTCGCGTTGAAGTTGATTAATACGACACTAAACACGTGCTTTGAAACTATAATATAAAGAAGCCATCAATTACAATCAATCTCATGCTTCAAACAACAAATAATCGTTGATTTACAAATAAATTACATATAAACATACTTCATAAAGACATTCTACTATAAATTTTGATGTATCTATAAATGATCCTTAGTAGATTAAGTACTTATTTCATAAAGATGTAACGGTTCTTTTATAACCGTCTTCTGCTTCATATTTATAAGCATACTTTTCCTAGAAATTCGTTTATTAGAATACCCAGAAGAAAATATAGGAAAACAAAATAACATCAATAAGTTAAAATGTTTTCAGAACATTTTTTATATATCTTTACTCTGTTATTTACTTTGAAAAGAGGAACAATGTGATCCGTTAGGAAATAGGGTGGTATTTAAAGCGCTCCCCGACTGCTTCAGTAAATCTAAGGCCGTGTAAAAAGTTCAACTGCAGTTAGCAAATATCTGGCTTTTCTAGACAAATGTTGTAATTTTAATCTTCTGTCACTTGTTTAAATAGAGTATACATTACTTATATAATATTAGTAATACTATTAATACTATTAATACAATTTTTTTTCCAATTTTTTTTTCATCTATTTTCATCTATTTACATATATATAAACATAGAGTTATCTAAAACTTTTGATTGATGCCATAGTAGTTTCTTCTTTGTACTTGCAGAACATTTTTAGCTTCACTGCAATACCTTAGATTTAAACATTGATAAAATTATCAGGTGTCACTTAATCAGTCGAAATAACTAAGTAAATATTATAATTTTAGCGTTCTAATAATTTTTAGCGTTCTAATAATTTTTTAAAATTAATATTGAATTTTACTTATACATAAAGAAAATGTAATTTATTTAATCAGTGAGTCAACAATAACAGACAAAAGATCCCTCAGCCATACATTACGATGAGAATTTATAGGCAATTATTAAAAATAAAAATATTTATAAAGCAAGCTAATGGTTAAAATTAAGTCCTAGCATTTCAAATGTTTCCAACTTTTCTTTATTTTTATAGCGTGTGTAAATATACAGATTTAGTTGTCATATAGTAAGAATAAATTAATACATTGATAAAAATAAAAAATATTAAAATGAATAAATTAAAATATAATCGAAATTCGATATCGGTGTTTCGAAATATTGGGAACTTCTTCGAATATAATACGTTATTATAGCACTTACAAATTAACTCCAATGTTTATGCGAGGTTTAACTACCTTGATTTGCCGCTGTTATAGATATCGAAATCCTGAGGATTGTCATTGAATAGGACATCAAGGGTTTTTGGAGCTCCTAAGTGTGTGGAAAACTTAAAGATATGTATAGTTTACCCGCACATTTTTAATATTAAGCTTTCAACTCCGGGTAGCGAATATGGCCAACAACTAACTAGGCGGCAAAGTTTTATACTTGGCAATTATATTATCTATGCTATTAAGTGAAAATTGATTACAAGGACAAATACTACCCTAGCTCGGTTATAAATTATTGCTTGTATGAGGAAATGATTTTGGATAATCTAAGGTCTCTACTAACCTAAATTATCACTTGGTTGAACTTAAATTTAGACGACAATACGTTAGCAATTTTTATGAATAAGAATTATATTGTTATTATAAATCTTTTATATGGACAAGATATAATTTGAGGTTGTCGAAACAGTTTATTTAGTTAAGTCATCTTTTATCCTTAACATCGAAACAGTTTATTTAGTTAAGTCATCTTTTATCCTTAACAGTATATTTCAGAGACTAGTTAAAACCCTAGAAAAGACCTAAACCTCCCATCCCCCACCATTAAATCGAATTACCAATTCTGCATCCGAACGGAATATAACGACGAGTGACCCTAAAAAATGAAAAAGCAATTAGGGTTGAGATAATTTTTGCTATTCCATGGATATTACTAAAGTAAAAAAAGAAGAGGGGTGATAAGATATAATGGAAACTGGGATATTTTGTTATGAAATCTCTGGGTTTTTATTTAGAATACTCTGGTCTGATGTTGTAACAAGAAAATCCACCACGGAAATACTTTCTGTGGTTATACAACTTACACCTCGTTAGCAACTCATATTCGCTGACTTTTTAAAAGCTTAGGTCTTTCGAATTGCAGCATCATCCAAGCCCTCAAAACTTGTTCAGATGAAAAAATTAGGAGGCATTAGGGTTTCATGTCGTGCGACTTTTCTAAATCTAATCTAGTACTAAATTTCGTTCTTCCCGATCCCATCCTTTGTCCTTTTTCTCTGTAATTCATCCTACTGGTCTGTCTGGAGCTCCCCTCGTTATTTTTTTTTCCCTTTCTTTCTTCTTTAAGAGGCCCACGTAACAATAGGGAGAAAATCCAGCCAGATTTTTGTTACTGAAGGTCTTTTGCCTCAAATTGGTCAGGGCTAATGTTGAGTTCCGTCATAGTTGCCAAAATAGAAAAAATCCAAAAAAAGCACACAGGCTTAACCTACCGGGCGAATCCCAGCCTCTTTAAGGCTGCTATGAAAGCTTTCGCCCCTGTTAAAATTCTGTAAATGCCAACATAGGATGGGAGAGTAGAGACAGTGAGAAAAATTAAAAAAAAAGTTTTGATCGTACAGGAGCTCCATTACTTTCTTTTCTCTTTTCCCACCCTCCCTTTCCTACCGGCCCCCCTTACCTGCTCCAGCTAATTTACTGGATCCCAAAAAAAAAAGACCCTCTTTCATTTTATTTAGCTAGGCAAGAAATATATATTTTTTTGTTAATTTTAGCAGCATATTATTACGTTTGCGTTCTTTTTTTTATTTTTTCTTATACATTTCTCTACTAATAATACATTTTTTACAAAAACTGAGTTGTCAACTTCTTGATAGTCACTTTTTACCAGGATAATTAATTGCTTTTTTTGCAATGTTCGCAGTTCCAAATCCCTAACTTGCTTCTCCGTATTTTATTCTTAAGGTGTGTTCGACATTATAGACATCCAAATAGAAATATTTGATCAGAGTAGCCTAAGCACAGAATGTGTATAAACTTGGTAAAAAAAACCATGTGATAGATTTTGGGTGAGTACACGAGAGTAATGACCACTGTAGATTTTCTACCTCACCTATGTTAAGGACAATTTGCAATTAACTTTCGAAAAAAAAAAAGTAATACACGTTAGTGTATCGATTACTGATTTTTTCTCTAGCACATTCTACTGTTAGCAGATGATTTCTAATGGAAATAGATCAGTAAAAAAAAAAATAGAACAGTATACATCTTTCTTTTTTTAGCTTTTCATATGCTCTTTAGATTGATTTTGGATTATTTCGTACTATAATCGTTACTGCTGTCTAATGCAGAGCTTTTAAAAAAGGAGATATTGTATTGTACAGGTATTGGTTAAGTGGGCCAGTAAGTTTCAGTCCAACTTTTCCGAAACTATGGTACTTATTATTTGACCAAAAATTTCTCCTCCTAGCCATTCTCTTCCTCTATCATACTCTATTTCCTTCCGCCTCCCTTGCAGGCTCCTTAACTTCTTAACAGGGCATGAAAAATTGATCCAACCCCATCCATCACTTTAGCCTAGCTCCTGCAATTTGATTTTTTCTATTTTTTCATTATCAAATTAGATTTTACTTTAAGTGACTGGTATTATAAAACTAATTGAATTTTTAACAATTTCTATAGAACTGCTAAGTCGTTTCCATTAATATTTTTACTTCTGTAATACATACACCCCCTCATAAAATCAAATCAGAATAGAGAGATTTGAGAGATTACTGGTTATGAAAAGTAGCTCTTTATACTAAATTTTACTTTAACATCCATAATTCACCTCGATATTCCTGTACAAATCATAGATCAAAATCGGTATCATAAGAAGACGTACTAAATTTGAGATCATTGTTAAAAAACACCTTTCAATCACGAGAGAGAAGAAGGATTTAACCTATATTTTAGTTAATACCTTCGTTTTCATTTTTGAATTTGATAGATACTTGATCGATACCTCCTAAAGTAAGACCATAGTCGTACTTAATACTTCTATTGAATTTGTGAGATTTTACTCGGTGTCATTAATTATAAAGTTGCTGTAAGTGTGCTATTTTATTCCTTTTTTATACAGAATATAATAAAGGGGGAATCAATCCACCATTTGAGAACAGAAGTAATTTGAGTTAATAGACCAAAAACAACAACTTAGAAAGAAGAAAAGAAAAGTATAATCTGATCGATATCAATAAGGGTCATTGAATATAAGTTTTCGTTGTAACTTCAAGAAAAATCCCAAAGCCTTTCATTTTATTTTATTATTAGCATTGCAATCGGTAAGGATAGCTTTCCAGTATCACCTACCATTTGTTTTTTACACCTTTTCAAAATCCTATTAGCATTTGCATTACTTGTTATTCTGATTTATTTCATCATTTTATTACTATTTTTTTTTACCAGTCCAATTGTTACATTATAAAAAAAATAAAAAAGAGATATCGTTGTATCCAATTTGATTGCTTTTTATTGGTCCCGTTATCTTACTGCATTATCAATTATATTAAGTTCGCTGATTTTCCCATATTACTGGATTTGTATTAATCTATAAAACGGAAAGAAGAAAATATCATAAAGTCGATACAGAGCTTCTCGGCAATTTTCACAATTATACACAATAGAGGATAATTGATAAGTTCTTTAATTGAATAACTGTGGTATTCTTACGCAAAGTCGAGGAGAGAAAGAGGCGATATTTACTAACTTGTAATTATTTTAACAACTGTAAGAGCTCTATTATTGTTTTAATATTTATCCTTCAGATCGCAGACGTATTAAAACTAGTACAAGAACCATATTTACTAAGCTTGTATTTGAAAACCCTCTAACTACGTTTTTTCTGAAAATTCTCCTATTAATTCTAAAGACTATCTACGTTACGCTCTATTCATGTCGTACAATCACCAACCACACTTATCAATCAATTCGATACAATCGCTGATTGAACCCGTCACCCCTCCATCTTTGGGCCAAATGAACAATAAGAAGAATCATCAAAAAACACATTCACTAGATCTATCAGTTTTCAATCAGTTTATGTCCGCTAATACTCCTTTAAATAACATCAATACTTCGGGATCTTCAACCCAGACATCTCCTCTAGATACACAAAAGGATTTTCAACAGAGAACCCAACTTCCAGGGTATAACGCCGGAGTTTCAATGGGCTTACTAAATAATTTATCACATTCATTAAATCCCGCTTCTCTGCCTCAGATTGATGAGTTTGATATTGCATTTGATGTTGCCAATGTAGCTTCATCATCTAATATACAAACCGACTCTTTGAATAGTGTTCCATTATTGGATAGGGGTGCTGATGCTTCTTCGGGAATTATATCTCCTCCAACTTTAGAATTGAGTAATCTTTCATTATCCTCAAATATATCTAACACTTATTCAACTCAAGATAACAACAAATCCATGGCTGATAATAATAAAGTTGCTGCTAAAGAAGAAAAAAATAAGAATAAGAAACAAAATATAGGTAGCAAAAGTGGTCTAGAAACGAAGAATCGCATTCCCTCAAAGGGATCTGAATCTGAAACCCATAATTTAAGTGTTTCCGAAATTTCTAATACACCTTTGGAGGATCTTGATTATGTTAAACTAGCTACGGATCAATTTGGATGTAGATTCCTTCAGAAAAAACTCGAGACTCCCTCGGAATCTGATATTGTAAGGGATTTGATGTATGAACAAATAAAACCATACTTCCTTGATCTTATACTCGATCCTTTTGGTAATTATTTGATTCAGAAATTATGTGATTTCTTAACTAGTGATCAAAGAACAAGCCTAATTGATAAGATTTATCCTCATGTTTTTCAGATATCTATTAACCAATATGGTACTAGGTCATTGCAGAAAATAATCGATACTGTTGATAATGAAACACAGATTGACTTAATCGTTCGTGGATTCTCGAAAGATCATACATCTATAAAGCAAGTGGTAACGCTGATTAATGATCTTAATGGTAACCATGTTATACAAAAATGTATTTTCAAATTTCCACCTTCTAAATTCGAGTTTATAATTAATGCAATTATTGAACAGAATAATATAATCACAATATCCACTCACAAACACGGTTGCTGTGTCCTACAAAAATTATTGAGTGTTTGTACATTGCAACAAACATTTAAAATTTCCGTTAAAATCGTTCAATTTTTACCAGGTTTGATAAATGACCAGTTTGGTAATTACATCATTCAATTTTTACTAGATATCGAAGAGCTAGATTTTTATCTCTTAGCTGAGTTTTACAACAGATTATCTAATGAGGTATGCCAACTTTCCTGTTTAAAGTTCTCCTCTAATGTGGTTGAAAAATTTATAAAAAAACTATTTGGCATTATATCGAAGGTTATTGATTTGTGCCAAAATTCCTATGATGAAATAAGAAAGAATGGTTTTACCAATGGTATTATCCTCCCTGTTACTATTACCGAAGACGTTTTAAATTCCGCTGTTAATATACTTGTTAAGCTTGTTGATAATTTTACTCTGAATCTGAATCTGTTGATAAGGGATAATTTCGGGAATTATGCACTTCAAACGTTACTTGATATTAAGAACTACGGAAAAATTATATCGTTTAATGAAAATATCAAAGTTCAGACTTTGATAATTGAGGATAATTTGTTAAACTCTATGATAGGGAAACTATCAAATTTATCGACAGAATTTGGAGCTAGAATAAATAATATTGTTATACTAACTAAAGAATTATTACCCAGCATCAAAACAACTTCTTACGCTAAAAAAATTAAATTGAAGGTTAAAGCCTATGCTGAATTCACAGGCGTTCCTTTTACAGAGCTCTCACCAAGGAAGCAAACAACCCAAAGTGTCTCGAGTCCTAAGCAACCTGTTCATAGTAATAATAGTAATAAAAATAGATTATATCCTCAAGATGCTGCGAGACCTGGGAAACCGATGGCTTTCGGTAGACAGCATACGAGACATTATTCTTTACCTGCTAATGCATATCAGAAGAGGTCACCTAATCCCACGAATAAACCATTTTATAATCAACAGGTAGCTGCCCAGACGGAAATGGCGCCTAATTATTATGGTAAAGAGATGTATAGCCAGCCAATGAACCAACAGCTTCCAATCGGTATTCAAACACAACAAAGATATGTGATGAATGGTGCAAATTTGAATGGCATGACTTCCATGCAACCTGCGACAATGGGTATGGTTTCGGATCCTACCCAGACACTAAATATTCCTAATTTTGCAATTAATACCACATCTCAATTTCCTGCCAACACAGTAATACAGCAGCCAAATTCTGCGCAATCTTCGATTTTCATGATGAATGATAACAGTATTAGCGGAGGTAGTAGCAGTACTACACTGTATCAAAATGGCAACATAGTTAGTATGAATGATCAGGTTAATACCCAAGCGTCACCAGTATTCAATGGTATGATGTATCAAAATGATGTATCCGATCATCATCGTCAAAGAATTATTAGTAACCCCTTTCCACAGTACGGTTATGTGAAAGGGTTCCAAGCTTCTAATCAAACATATCAGAATAATTCTGACAATGGTAACGATTCCTTTGATAATACCAACTATGGCTATGGATTTCAATAAATAGCTAATTGTTATGTTATCTTTGTTACTTAATGAGAATGAAAATAATGATCTCTTTCCTTTTACTTTAAATAACAAGTTTTGATTTGATAATGTTACTATTCACTCATATATGAATAATAGATATAATTCATTCATGCAAAAATATTAAAAAATAAAAAAAAATAATACCACTACTAAATAAAAATTAATGTAAATGAATTAATCAACAAAGTTCCTATAAAAGAACTTGAAATGAAATTAAATGATAATTGAAGAAAGTTCAAAAAAAATTGTTTCTTGATACTCTAGGTTTGATAAGTTAACGTTTTCTGACATTGTTATTATAAAAAGCATTAATGATAATATCCGAGTTTCGTTTATATAATTCATATAGATGGATTAGAATTATAGTCGGCGGTATAAAACAGTAACAGCCGAGGTACTGTGTATGACCTTAAACTTTGTAATTCGAGTATTTTATAAAATATATATACATTTATCGTTTACTTTGCATCAAATATATAAATTGTTCCAGTATGGATAGCACGAAAGAAGAAGAGAAGTGTATGAAAATTATAAGATAGCATCAGGTCGTAGCTAAAGGTGCATGTTTATTTCTATTTATTTATAACACAATTCTGATTGAATGACGCGAGTGGTCACCTTCCTCTTCAACCAAAGTGTCGATTATAGTATTATAGTTATTTCTATCACTCACAGGAGGTTCAGTTATGTTCTTCCCTTTTATTGTACTAATGTTAATTAAACCAAATGTTTTTGAAGGAAAGCTGTGTTTTATCAGTGCGCTATATTTAAATGCTGCCAGAAGCATTGGCGCTTCAAATATACCAGAATTGGTAACCGAATTAGGTAATATGAATATTTCGAAATCGGCCTCGTTACTTATGCCGCTTAGTGAACCATAGAACATCCTAGCGGAAGAGTCACAAACACAAAATAGTTCTTTTTCCATAGTTAAATTTTGAAATTGAGAATGCATTTTTAATATAAGAGAAGTACTTGATAGCAATGAAAGCACATTATATATAATAATTGTTTGATTTCTGTGTTTATCTTCTAGGCCAGAAATATAAACAAGCCCTTCTGAAATACTGGATTTCAGGGATACAATTGTTATAAGCCCTCCCGGGGATTTAACTCTTTTTTCATAATGAAAGGGAGATTTGTAATTTAAATCAAACACAAATGTGTAGAGATGAGCATCTCGTGTCGCAAAATAAATTCTAGACTTGTTTGAGTTCATTTCATAGGCCGCTATTGAGGTAATTTGGGAGTCAGTTTTATAAATTATTGGAAATTTTTTTGTTGGAAAACGTTTTCGCAAAGATACATCCAGAGTATCGATATACAACTTATTCTCTGAAGAGAAAACCAGGAAATTGGTACCAATGCTAAGGGAATCAGTAATGTTTATATTGTCCCTCCTATATTCAGTTACAGTAGAGGTAGAATTCTGATAGGTGCATATTAAAAATAAATTGGCCATGCTATTTCGTCTTAAATGAATGAATATATCCTCCTCATTCCTAGATAGGTTTCTAAGACTAATTAACTCTATTAGTTCATTGTTTGAGACTGCATCCGCTCTATAAATCACCTTTACCGAATTCCTTGGAGAGCTATCATGATTTTCTAAAATTTGCCCCGATTTTGTTATATAACGGGTCAGCTTTTGTGTTTCATTATCCAATTTAACTTCAATTCTTTTAAAAGCCAAAATATCCTCAGCATAAGGAAAATTAAGTTCGGTTTGTGAGATATCCATCATCTTTAATTGACTTTCAATATCCATATAATTCTCCGATGGACCGAATTTGTTCGTGGTTTTCCTTCGCTCTGGTAAAGATATCTGCCTTGTAATTTCATGCTTTTGGAGAGCTTCGTATTTACTCTGATACTTACCTAGCAACTTTTCATGCTCAAGTAGCCTATTATGTCTTTTTATGGTTTCTCTGTTAAACTTGTCGTTATCAGAATCCTTAGAAGACCGTTTAGTGGTAATCTTGAAATACCGTTTTTTATCTGGATCGAAATAATATCCAGGAAGTTCAACAACCATTACACCTAAGTACCTAGTTGAAGTTGTATTTCTCTGATGCTTAGGATACCTTTATTTAATTTCTGTTCATCAAAGACTATCCATCGCATAATAAGCTAATGTTGTTAATTTATCTTAGAATTTTGGTATTAGATTATCTATCCATCTGGCTTAACACAATCATCTCATCAGGTTCACCATGGTTCAACTTTTTTTCTTCTAATTTAAAATAAAGTGATGTTCATTATAGAGTACGAAGTTGTGCATGTGATATTTCAATTGTAATAGTTCATAACCATACCTCTTATGATTATGATATATATCAACACTACATTATTTAGTTCAGCGAGAGAATAATTTCAACTTGTCATCAGACCATGTAAAATTACCGTTATCGACAATTTCATTCAGTTCATGTTTCTTGAAGAGAAATTCTCTCATATAGGAAGGCAGCTTATTATTAGTAGCCGACATGAATCTGTATAATGTCTTCTCTTTTATTATGGACTGTGATTTAGTTTTATCTTCTTTTCTTTCTTGTGTAGTGGGAAAATCTAGCCTACCATATCCCGGTGGGGATGGGGAACGATGTCTCAAGTTATCAAAATTGTTATTTAAGTCATCTTCAACAGCGAAGTTCGATTCGGTTTTGATCTTCATGCTAAAATCTTCTAATACTCTGTTCCTTCTTTTCTTTTGTGGAGCCTCCCTGTTAGGCAAGAAGTCCTCTAAGATCCAAGCCTTCCCAGTGAGTGGATTATTGTTAAAGTTTATTTGTGGCAATGACGTCTCGATAATCCTGGTTGGGCCATTGCTCTCGGTGAATCCTGGATTCTGGCGTTTGTAATTCACGTCAACGAAACTTTCGACCTTGAGTTTTCTCTTTACCGGTGGCTGAAGATAATTGGTCGAAATTGGAGCCTCGGGTTGAGAGTCATCGAGATCTGTAACATGCGAATTTTGGGAGAACTTTAGAGGAGAGCTCAATTCGTTCTTTTCTAAGTAAGCCTTTGCTGTTGAATCAACAATCTCCCTCTGAGAACCTTCATTTGTACCGTTACTATTATCCAGCTCGGCTAAAATGAAATCATCAGAGTCTGTATCGTGTTCAAGTTTAACCTCTTTTAATCCTTTTAAAGGGCTAACACATTTTGACTCTATAGTGTCAAGAATATATCGTTGAAGATCAAATAATTCAGAGATACTTAATCTTTGAACATAGTTCTTCAATTCATGAGAAACATGCATGTATTCATGAGCAATTGGCTGGAAAAGATATAAAAATAAAATAAAGAAAAAAATAAGAAGGAAAAACTGGGCTAAGTAAATGCTAATCCTCCCTGGTCTAATTAAATAATGCAAAAGTGGAACTAATTCTTATATTAACGCACTATTGGACAGTGGTTCTTAGTTTAATAAATGCAAAATTGGTTTTCTTATTTAATTTTTTTTTTTGCACATGCTTGAAATTATTTTTTTTTCAAATTGAAGATAATATAATAAGCTCATCGAATTCAACAGTAGATTCTAAAGTTATAAAATAGCAAACTGGGAAGCTGATAAGAAATTTGGGCATTCCAGATAAGTTAAGTATGTCACTCCATGATTACCTATTAAAAACATATGGTCCAGGTGAACAGAAGAAGAAGAAGAAAAGTAAGAAATATGAGAAGAAAGATAGTGATGATAATGCTATTAGAACTGTAGTTGAACCAGATTCTAGTCTCTGGAAAATACATGGCGGTGTTACTCGCGTCTCTGATAAAACTGGTAATAATTTACCACGAGATGATCTAATATCTATTGGACAAAGGCAAGGCAATATTAAGGTTGAGAATAACAATGAGGAAGATAGTACTCACGGCATTAAAGAGGAAGTGAAACAGACAGAGACCATCCATAGAGACATCCAAGGGCATAAAGTAAATACAAATCGAAATGGTGAAAAAAATGATAAAAAGGCTATAGAGTATGAGAGACTCCGAAAACTGAATATGGGAGAAGTCCAACTAGCTGGTCTAGACAAGATTAAGTCTCATTCAAGAGCTAAGACAATACAGTTACGAAGTGAAGATCCAGAGACTGTCTTTCAAGGGAGACATGTTGAGTTAGTTAACGTATCTCCGATGGGAAGGAAATTATATCCTGGTATAGCTCCAGATAATAGATTCGGGATCATACCAGGCGCCCGATGGGATGGCGTGGATAGATCTAATGGATTTGAGAAGAAATGGTTCCAGAAAAAAGGAGAATTGGCTGAGAAGAAGATACAACAGTTTACAACATCCGAAGATTACTAAAGCTTCTAAAATAGGATTGTTCTAGTAAAAAAAAAATTTTTCTTATATTTGAAAGGTAGTAAGTATACTTATACTAATAGGCGTTTCAACTATATACATTTATTTAAGAATACAATTTAATATATCAGTATGTATACTTTTTTATATACCATTCAGAAAGCTTAGTAGTCCTAATTAATTATCGGTTTCATTTTTTGACTTATTGTTAGACTTTGGACCATTGCGTTTATGGTTGGTTTGTTTACCTTTGTTTGAATTAGAAGTCTTCTTACTTCTTGGTTTCTCATTTGAACCTCCCTGTTTGAACGACTGAAGCAAATCTTTGCTACCTTGCTTATCAACAGTTACATTATTCAACGGATTACCTGTAATTTGAACATTACCATTGACAAAATGTGGTGGCATCATAATTCCCGGTGGAGCAACCCCACCTGGCATCGGCATTCCCATTGGGAACATTGGAGGATTGCCCGCTGGGAAAGGAACTTGACCATTCTGGACGAAATATGGCAAACTAGCAGGTGCTGTCTGTGCATTGTTTTGTGAAGGCATCATTGGAGCAACACCTGGTTCGTATTGATGAGCAACAGCATTGTACAGGTTGGTAGCGTTCATTAGATTTGGTTGAGAAGTGTTAATATCTAAGTTCTCAGAAGAGTGTTCTTGTTGATTTGATTCCTTAGCCTTTGTTTTGTCAGTAGGTTGTTTTTCGGAAGCTTTCTTACCAGATTTTCCTCCTTTTTTAATGTAAGACAATAACTCTTTGGAGGCAGGTTCTTCATTTTTAGCAGGTTTAACTTGTTTGACGTTCTGTTTATGAGGAACTGGTGATGGGCCGGCTTGATTTTGAGTCTTCTTAACATTAGGCTTGACCTCCTTTACTTGAGATACCTTTTTGGAAGCTTTCGAATGGTAGATAAATTGCTTGTTTGTGATATTCAACAAGAAGGATGCATCTAAGCCAATACCACGTTTGGTTCTCAATCTGCCTCCAAATTTATTACCAGAAACAATTTCGTTATCGAACAAAACTTGAATGGATAAGCTCAATCCAAGTGTAGTATATCCAACCACCGTACCCTTGGAGAAAAGTGGTACTTTACCGGAATCTTGGATATAAATAACACGATCACCCAAGTCAAAACTTTGGGCACGCAGTTGAGAGAAAGACACTCTTGGTGATAAAACAGCTTCACGTGGGACTTTGGCTAATTGCTTTGTTTCGTGTTGCTCAATATTGGAGGAGTATTTCTCAATGTATTCTTCACAGGCACGAATGGACGTTTTTGTCAAGGAATTACTTTCCAAAGAGACAACAACAAAATTTTCTGTACTGAATTTGATCCATTGTTTAATATCATCAAGCATACTCATAATAGCTCTACTTGAAAGTTCTGGGAATAAGTCTTGTACAACAGGAATATCCCCACTTGTTTTGCTCATCTTATTAAAGAAGGCAGGGAACATTTCTCTATATCTCTTCAATAAAGCAATTGCGACGTTTGAGTAATCCCAACCTTTAGGGTTTCTTCTTGCATAGCCAAGAACTTTTTGGTGACGAGCTTCAAATTTAATTGGAATACCGACATTAATGTTTTTACCGGTACAGTCCGTAACTAGAAACTTAGAGGTGATCTTGGACAGAAATAATGGATGTAGATGCAATTCCTTACTAACAACATAAGAAGGATAATATTTAATCATACTCTGATCAATCTTTAATCTCTCTTTACCAATAGTGGGTTCAGTCTTTAAGAAACGCTTCTTAACTGTGATTTTTAGTCTACTATCACTACTATAACCGTCTATAGTAGCTTCGCCACCATAAGCATAATCACCTAGGAAGATTACTTTAGATCCAACTGGATATTCCTTGTCGATAGGTTTAGGAGGACGTTCAATATACCTTTCATCGACATTTGCAACATTTTCTACTAGCAATTGAAGTGGGTAATAATCTGGTTGTTCCGAGTAAGTTTTAGAGTAAGCACCATTTGGTTTTCTCATCAAGCCAGTTACAGGAAGTACCTGTACAAGCATCTCAATCTTTTTCAAAATAACAGCCTTCTTTTTGGCATAAGTTCTCAACATTGTGTTTCTCATAGTGTTAAATTGCTGTTTTTCGTGGTTATCTAAAGATCTTGAGACAATTTTGACAGTTCTCTCCTTAGAATTTGGTATACATTCGATTATATGTATACCATCACTAATTGAAACTAGTTTAGACTCCCTTAGGTAAGGCCATCTGGTATAAACAATTTTATTCAAATATCTGTCAGCGATATCTTTCATAGTCATATTATTTTCCTTGAATACATCAGTGATTTTCAAAACCATTGATTGTTGTCTTGAAGGTTGTTGAAATACATAACTTTCATTGTATTCCAGACTATTGGTAAATGGCAAAGAATACAAGGTTGGGAAACCGGCTAACAATTGAGTTTTCAATTTTGCGTTTGGTAGTAAACCGTAACGGAACTCCTTACCATCCATAGGTTTAGATTCGTATTCTAATGCAACACAGTGGTTGTGTTGGATATCAGCAAAAATACCTTTTAAGGCAGTTCTATAAACATTATCCACCTGTGGGTTGTACATATAGGTCAATGTTTTACCAAATTGGTTTCTCTTTTTCTCCTCAGGTGATAGTTTTTCAATGCATGGAGTGGTAGCTTCAATTAATCGTTTTTCGTCAACAAAAGGTAATAATACAACAGCTTCCCAATCGGCAGTCTTACCATTTTTATCCAACTCAACCTCGGAGGGATAGAAGTCTAGAATTGGCGATTTGGGGTCATACATCAATGGCCTGTAAGCTGCAGGCATCAGATTCTTAGAACGCTCTGGTAAAACAGCCATTAATTGTTGGAAAGGTGTTAATGGATGACCAAGATCAAATTCAATAGCTTGGTCTAAACCCTTAATAAGGTCAGATATACGAGGAGCATAATGGTAATGGTAATACCACCCCCATGATTGACATCCACGATAATAATAGAAAAGTACCCATTGAAGACCTTCAATGTAATTGTTACAAATATCAACAATTCTTTCAGGTTCATCTCTCTTGATTCCAAATTTGGTTCTGTAGTATTCGGCTTTCCAATTCTCAAATCTTTCATTGTAAATGACCTTTTCCTGATCAAGTTCTTCTTTATCTTCGACAAGAATAGCATTTTGGTACTTCTTAATAGTTTTCCTGGTATCATTAACTCTAGATTGGTGTTGCTCTTCAGATTCAGCGGGTTTAATGGAATCTACATCAAGTTTTAGATAATATTTGTCCTCGGCTTTTACGTGAACTATAATCAAACCTAAATCCAGAGCGAATTGTTTCAAAAACTCTAGGTTATCCCTGATAATGTTACTTTCAATTGACAAAGGTAATTGTGGGATATCAGAATCATCGATATTAGCTGGTATCTCTTTATTAATTTCCTTCAGTAACCAAGGTTTAACCATACCAACAAGCTTTTTCTGCTGTTTTATAAGCAATTTCTTACCCATTCTTTGACGTTTTCTTTCACCTTCAAGGGAAATATTCTCTAGTTGTTGATTAAACCATTCAACGTCGATGTCGTCATTTTCGAAGTTCATTAATTCAAATTGAGAAAGATAATCCAGCCACACTCTCAATCTCTTGAAATTTATTTGACCTCTTTCGTTAATGTAACCATCTACGTGCAATAGAGCCTCTTTAAAAGTCTGCAATAAAACTGGGAAAGCACCTTTGTTTAGATGCAGATCCGGTAAATTAGGGAGAAAATCGTTACCGATAACGAACATAACAAGTATAAAATCATCCAGGACGTTTTCGAAGTTAAATTCAAATTGTAAATCATCTCCAATTTCTTTAAATTCTAGTTCCAAATATTCTCTCATAAGAGATAGATGGAGTAAGTAAAAGTTTTGCTCTTCTAGGTTCTTAGTTGCAGAATTGTTTCTTCTACCAAATGTGACCTCTTCTCTCAGTAGAGCAAAATGGGGTGCATGTGTAGATAACCCTAACATAATCAAATCAGCATCTAGACCGTAGATACAATGCCTTGTGTTCACATCGTAGTCATCTTGAGCGGTAATATTCCTGATGAAATCCATAATTTTATGTTCACCTTCACCTGGAACTTCATGACCTGATAGAATAACTTCAATGTCTCTCCAGTTGGCATCATTGGTAACCTTATCATGAATATAATAGTTCAAATTTGTTGTTAACTGGGCCATGAATTCTGTACCCGGGGTAATACAGTTGGAATCAAAAGTATCGCCTTTAGGAATGTCTTCTCCGTTATCAATTGCTTTCTGTATAGCCTTTTCATTATCCATAGCAGTCCTAAATCTCCTCGACCTCTGTTGGTTCATCTTAGCTCTAGGAGCGACACCATCGATAGACATATAGAAAACTTTCTTAGGTTTGATCATCAAAAATAAATGGTCAATATAGGTGAAAATCCGGGAGTACAACTCCTCATCAGACATCTTAGCAGTAACATCGTCATCGTTATTACCATGCGTACACGTGTGAATAAACGAGTTCATATCTAAATAGAGGTTATCAAATTCCGGAATCTGAGTCCCCTCGATCAATTGAAGAATCATAGGCCATCTCTCAGAGATGTATCTAAAGAATTTAGGAATACCCATTTCTTTTTTTTCTTACTCTTTCTCTTATTATTCTTTTTGTTTTGTTGAAGAATATAATATTAGCAATAAAAAGATAAAAAAAACAACGCTTAATAATTTAAAAAGATAATGATCTTTTGATTTTATTGTAACTTTGCCTCTTTTATATGTCTTTTATTTTCAGTTAGAAATAAAAAAACAAAGAATTTATAACTCTTGAATATTTTTTTTTTTCGTTATTAAGAAAAACAAAAAGCTATATTCACAGAAATCAAATATTTCCAAAAAAAAAAAATGTATAATCAATTATATCTTCTTTGATTTGTTTATATCTTTGAAAGATTCAATTTTTAGTATATAATAGATACTATCTTTTAAAATAAAGAAGACACCAAGACTTGCTTTTCCCTTCCTTTTCGTCTAATTTTTTTTTTTTTGTTATTTTTTTTTGTTTCGTTTTTTTTGCTTCGTTTTTCGTGCCGCCCAACGACCGTTGGAAGTTATATAGCTGTTTGAGTTACCCGGAAACATGTTTGGTCACATGCTTTGTCTTCTTACACGTCACATCATGTGGTATTATTACTTAATACGTTATATCACATGGTCTTCGTATTATGGTATAGCTTTATATCATAATTAACGTTATATTCATGTGCTTTATCCGGGTAAATATATACATATGTTAATTTTTTATTTTTTTTTTATTGATTTTTTTTTTATTAAATCTAAAAAATAGTTGAAAGTTATAATTGTTTTTAGGTTATTCGTTGTTTTGGTATTGAGATCATATCCCACAACTTATAGCAATACTAATATTGTTGTGGCCTATTACCAAAACTAGTCAAATTCATACTTGCCAATTGGTTGATTTTTTGTTGCTTAAGTAAGTAAATAAATAAGAGCTTTTATTGTTGTTCAGTAGAAAATAATTAGAAGGGCAAGAGGAGAAGAAAGAAACTATAAATATTACAATTGAAGATGTTTGGCAAACCTGCAGGAACTGGATTGTTTGGTAATAATAATACTACTGGAGGTGGGGCTTCGACGGGACTATTCGGTAAGCCTGCCCAACCAGGGCTATTTGGGGCTAATAATAACAACAATGCTGCATCTAATACTGGATCAACTGGTCTTTTTGGTGCTAATAATAATAATAATAATAATAATACCAATACAAATAATGCAGGTGGGCTCTTCGGTGCCAATGGGGCAAACAACAAGCCATTAGGTGGAACTTCCACGGGGGGGCTTTTCGCTAGCAACAATAACACGAATGCCTCTACCTCAGGTAGTGGTTTATTTGGTAACAACACCAATTCAGGTAATAACGCCGCTGGTGCTACTGGTGGGGGGTTATTTGGAGCTAAACCTGCTGCTCCTGCTGCCGGCGGGCTATTCGGGGCGAAACCTACTGCTCCAGCCACAGCAGGTGGATTATTCGGAAATAATAATCAGAGCACATCCTCAACTCTAGGATCAAGCGGAGGAGGGCTGTTTGGAAATAAACCTACAATCGGTGGAGCCACTAATACAGGAACTGGCCTTGGTGGTGGCCTCTTTGGAAGTAACAACAACAATACCACTAACTCTGGAATGTTAGGAGGAAGCACACTAGGTAGTGGATTTGGGGGAAATACACAAGCTGGTACCACATTTGGAAGTAGTACACTGGGAGGTGGTCTTTTTGGATCTCAACAACAGATGCAGCAGCAGCAGCAGCAACCACAAAGTGCGCTTCAAAGTATATCACAATTATCTATTACACCAATGACCAGGATCGCAGATTTTCCACCTCAAATACGTGCTGAAATAGAACAACTTGATCAGTATATTCAAAAACAAGTGCAGATATCGGAGCACTTGAAAGCAGATGATCAAGATCATAATGAATTAATATCCTCTATTCCTAGAGATATTGCATACCTTTCGAAAGTTCAATCAATGACAATGCAGTCATTACAAAAGGATCTAAAGAAAATTTCAAAAAATAAGGAGCTAACAGACTCGAACTTGACAGATACACAAATGTTTGCCATCATATTACAACAAATATTAACCCCGGGATCTAAAATATCATCAATGGAGCTGGAAAAATTCTTCCAGAATAAAATTGCCATATATCAAGCCAAATTAGATGATTTCTTCCGCGTCCTTTCGGATATAGAAAGTGCTGTAAATGGTATTCATTGTGACATTTTTGGTGGGGATAGTGAAAATAATACTAAGAATTTTGGTGAACTACGTAAAGAGAAAGAAAAGGCGGTAGAGGACTTATATGCTATGAAGACAGGTTTGAACGCAATTATATCTACCGTTATTGAGGAATTCAAGTTATTCATGAGCACAGCTGATCAAATAGCAGCACTCCATCAACAGATTAAGGTCAATTTGACGAATAAATAGCATATGCCCGATTAATCATCACATAGATAACATTTACATATATGTATATATTGCTTTTTTCTCCGCAATAATTGTATCAAAATATACTGAAAGAAAAGACCAGTTCTATGGTATTATGTCGATGTGGTGCTGTATTATCATCAGATATATGCAAATATTTTTTTTCTTTCCTATATTATGTTGAACGTAGGCTTCGTCTGTATCTGTAATATAAAACAGGACCTTTAATGACTATTTGGTCACTGAAATCACTTTTCCTAAAACGAACATCTCCATTGAAACAACGGAATCGGAACTATTCCTAATTAGGAAATCGCCCAGAAAATGGAATGAAAAAAAAAAAACAATTAATAAAATAATAACACACTCTATTTTCGAGAACTTGAATACTATCAATGAAGCATGTATATATGGACCTTGAGATTAAAATCAATATATATATCTTTAAGAGAAATGTTGTCAAAGACAAAAGCCTATGAATCTTAGGAGGGGAGAATCTTGATAAGTATGAGCTATTCATAACTAGAACTCGGTTATATGTGGGTTAGTTATTCAGAAGAAAGAAGAGCAAAGAGGCTAGATCGCCTGAAAATTTTGCAATGATTTGTCTGTATTAGTCAAATGTGTATAAAGACCATTTGTCTGCGCCACGGTTCTTATCTTCTGGTAAAAGGCAGTTATATATTAATCCTATTTTGATTCATTACATTACTCATTAACTTGTTAGTAACGATGGTGAGTATTTAATAGCGACTCAAAATTTAATGAGCTGCAATTAGATTACATTTTTAGACTTGCTTGCACATTGTGATCCCTATTTACGACTTTTTGAGATGAGATGTTCCGACCTGGATTTTTCTAACAAGTTTATACAGTATTGGCGTCGCACTATAAATGTATATATACTACTGAAGTAGCTGTGGTATTGGTATCTCACATATTCTGTCAATTTCATGGCGAGAAATTTTTACAGCATCAATTGGTTTGAGCCCTTTGGTAATGGGAACTAGTTTTTTTACTATAGTACTTTTAGCTGTCCTGCTACTGCTAGTGACATTTGCAATTGGATGTCTGCCATTCTATTATGTTGGGAATAGCCATGAGAAGTTTTTAAGGACATTTTCGCAGTTTGGAGTTGGGATGCTGCTTGGTACATCATTTATGCTCGTAATACCAGAAGGTATTGAAAGTTGTGTTGAAAAGGGTGGGAATGTTGGTCTAGACCTGTTGATCGGGTTTTTAGGTGTATTCCTACTAGATAAACTAGTTCATAAAATATCAAGCAGGAATAATAATGATCATTCAAATTCCATTGATAACGATTCCATGTATTATGGATTTAAGGACAGCTTACGTCTTTGCCTAAAGGATCTCTTTACTAACCCACGAATCATCATAACTAGGATCCTACGCAATAATGTTATTTTTGCTTTCGTAATTCATGGTATCTCCGATGGCGTTGCTCTCGGTACAACAGTTAATAATGAATCCTTGCTAATAATAGTTTTTATCGCTATTATTATCCATAAAATTCCTGCTGTTTTATCTCTCTCTGCATTAATGGTGACTAAACAGGGTCTACCTTTGAATGAATGTATGACTAATTTATTTATGTTCAGTCTTTCCACCCCTCTCGGTTATATTATCTTATCACTTTTCAATTTGAAGCAATCTGACATAATGGATTATATCAGTAGTAACCTATTATTAATGAGCGGTGGTAGTCTTCTTTATGCTTCTTTTACCGCATTCGGAGATGACCCTCATCTTGTCCATGAAAAGGATATCAATCTAGAAAACGACTATTCGATGGACCCGCTTTCTGAAGGACCTTTATCTACTGGTGATATAACATTATCTGCAGAAACAGATAACAAATCTTTACTTGATCATGACGAGAGCCTATATATTGTAATTGGAGTCTTGATCCCAACAGTAATATCGTTTATAGTTAGGGATTAGTACAATGTTGATCTTATTTAGAAAATGCATAATTACTTTTGTAATACTTCATTCCAAAACACAACCCTATTGTTATTTTTATCTGCGTTACATTCCATTTGTTACGTCTTATTTCCCGTTAAATAAGTATAGATATAAAAAAATGCGAGATATGTAATTAAAGGATTTATATTTATTATGGAAATTTATTTCTTTTTTAGTGTTTTTCTTTTTAGCCATTTATCTTTTGTCCTTAAGATGTTAGCTTCCTTCTTAGGAGCTAGCTTGGAGGAATTAGGATCAGAAGATATAACTGAGACTTTTACCACACCTTTATTCATGGTAGTTTGACGTAGCTTTTTCAACATATTCTTCTTCTTCTTCCTAATCTCTTGCCTTATTTCAGGCACGTAATCCTGGGCATCGATCTCATTAAAATTGATGTGTTGAGGCATTGTTTTAATACTTTCATCTTCCACGTTATTGAACTTTTCTAAGAGATCTTCAGGCATTTCTTCCAGGTCATCACTTTCATTGTCATTTTCAGCTGCTTGTTGCTGGAGTTTCTCCAATTCTGCTATCTTCTTCTTCATTTCTTCGTCCTTTAATTTTTTTTGCAGCTGTTGATCTTTGAAACGTTCATTTTCTTTCCTTCTTTTCTCTTTCAACTTCTGTTTCTCTAGTTCCGCAGCGGCTTCTTGTTTCTTCCTCTCAGATTCTATCTCATCTCTGGCAAGGCCCAAGCCCTCCTCTTCAGGGGCTTCGTCATCACTGTCGCTATCACTATCGCTATCGCTAAGGTCCATGGATCGTACATTTTTGTCTTGTTTAGGAACAGATCTGGAAGAGTTTGTATGATCCGTTTCATCAGCGAATTTGACATGTGAAGTCTTCCCGGTTGAAGTAGCCATATTGATAAAACTTGTATATTTTTGTTACCTTTATTTTCAGACTAGTGCAAAATGAATTTCTCCTCAGTTAACTATCAAGAACATGCAACGATTCCTTTTTTAGCTTAGTAGCAATGTCAGTTTATGTCTACCTCATCGCATCGCAAATTGCACGTTTGCGATCTAGGCCAAAAAATTTTCTGCATCGTTGCACGTGATTTACTGAACTAATCAGATGAACCTCGCTATAACAAGTAGGAACCACAATTTATAAATATAGCGCAGGTTATCGTTATTGAGATTCTTAATGTATCATCACTATTCAAATATGCTGCTTTTCTTCTTTGTGTTTTTCTTAGAGACTTTGTTGCTTTTTATTTTGAGTTTACCGATCGATACTGGAGTATCCGCTGTTGGTGATGCATGGAGAGACGTTTCATCATCACTATAATCTTCCTTTGCTTTCTGTATATTGGCTTGTAGATATTGATTTAGCTTACTTTCCGTAATTTCGTTGTTTTTAAGTTCTTCGAGTTGTTCCTTTCTCTTTATACTGGATGTTGAGTCATCGATATAACTTATGCACAATTGGCTTAGATCTACTTTATCATCAAGGTCATTGATGTTTTCGTCATATACTCGTATTTTTCCTCGCTGGCTCAAGTGCTTGAGGAATCCAGTCAAAGACCTAAAGTGTGTTGCGTTCATGTGTACATGGTCACGATCTTTGATTAATTCGTTGTAGAACTTATTGGCAAAAACTTTCTTTTCCCCGTGGTTGGTCCTCAACTCCTTCAGGAAATTTAACTCAAATTGTCTCGAGTATTCTTCAATATCCTTGGCGCTTACAGTAGCTATATTCTTTAAATGAGAAGGCGACTTGATATGGGATTTGAAACCATTTTGGTCCCGGCACTGTTTGTTACAAACCTGGCAATAAAATTTTAGTTTTTGTAAGCCTCTTGCCTTAAGCTGCTTGTTCATATATTTAGCACTGGTAAAGTCCCCGGACATCTTTTATCACTGGTTCTTTTTTCTTTCTGCTTCCTCTATTTTATTTATTATTATGTTGTTCCTTATAAGAAAATATAAAAGTTCAAATATACCGTCTTGTATTGGAAGTGGATATAACTATTTTATAGTAATTCATATGGAGACATTCATCACAAAGTAAAGTGTATCTTTAAGCTTGATCTTAACTTAGTTTTTAGATTTAATACTAATTTATTTATTTTTTTAATTAACGCTTTGCGCACAAAGCTAAAGGGCTGAGTAGCAATAGTACTAAATTAAATTAAAAAAAATATAAAAAGCTTAATTAGTTTGAATGTGGCAAAGATACTGCGAGAGTACAATATAGGACCCATATCAATAAGAATCAACCTAGCTTTACTTTTCTTCGAAGGACTCATAAGGCCAAAACCCAAATGTCTAAACTTGAAGAGTTAGCTAGACAGAGAAGATTGAAGAGAGCTGAGGTTAATGGAGAGACCAACAGTACCACAGTGAAAAGTGCGAGTCTATTGGAAAAGTTGAAGAGTAAGAAGAGTGAGTCTACCACCAATGTTTCTAAGATTGAAATAAAGAAGCCTCATGTTAATGGGGTGAAGAAAAATACTTCAAGTCTGGGATCGAAGCTACAAGAATTGAGAAATAGGAACAAACCAGAGGTAAAGTCATCTAAGGAATCAATAAGTATAGATAAAGGTAAAAAGAAGGAGAGCTCGAGAAATCAAAAAGAGGAGGCAATAATTTGGAGTGAATTTGAACAGCTACTACATACCAAGAGAAATTATGATGACGTTGACTCTGAGTATGAGCTAGTGAGTTCTACTGAATTTATTATGGAGCATATACAAAAGAGAAAGAGGCTACCTATACTTGATAAGAATCCAAGAATATACACCGTATTTTATCCCAGCACACATTTTGAAGCAGAAGCAAGGAGTAATCGAAATTTCCAAAATCCGAGTCCTGATGATGTGATATTAGAAGCTCAAGAACAGGTTTTCAAGGATGTCTCGAGTAATGTTGCTCAATTAACACTGGAAGAAACAAAGAAGAAGAAGAAATCAAAAAACCATGCCAAAGTTGAAAAATATATTGAACCTATGTTAATGAGTGTTGAGGACTTAAAGACGGATCATAATATCTTCCCTTTTAATATTTATATTCTAGGTGATAAAGGATGTGGTAAATCAACAATACTTGGGAATATATCATATACTTTGGGCCTAACATCTATTGAAAAGCTTAGAGATATCAAAAAGGAAATAGAATTAATGCACCATCGGCGTATAGATAAATTAGATACCAGGCTTTTACACCAATCTCCTTTTTCTTGGATTATCGATAAAAGTGAAGATGAACGTAGATCAGGAAAATCTCTGGGGATAAAGTCGCTAGATATTAGGTATAACGATTACAACATGTCACTATATGAGATTCCAAGCTCAGTAAGTCCAATAAAAGCTGTTGATGCGTTGAAATCTAAACCTGCCTATGCAATGATAGTTGTGAGTGCCTCGACTAATGAATACGAAGAATCTATGAATATCAATAGTGAATTGAGACAAAAATTACTAACTTTGAGGGGTCTAGGAGTTAGTCATTTTACCACGGTAGTAAATAAAATGGATACCATTGATTGGGATCCTGAAAGATTTTTCAACATAAAAAATGAGCTGAGCATAGTATATAAGAACTTAGGATTCGATTTGGAAAACATTGCATGGAATGTCCTATCTGCTATAACTGAGGATGGGATGGCCAACCGCATATCTAGAAATGTTAATGCAGCAATTAGAAACATTTCGAAGGTGTCTTTATTAGATGCGTTAATAAACGCTAGATTAAAGCAAAATAGTAAGACTGTCACTCTATTGGAAAGCCAGACTTCAGATATTCTGTCAAGTCAAACAACTGAATTTTTGATGAATCCTATAATTTTTGATAAAAAAAATGACTCATTGATTAGTGGATATATTGACAATGGTGTGCTTCAACCGGGTGAGCAACTAAAGCTCTTAACTTCCAATAAAAAAGTAACCATACAATCAATAAAACTAAAAAACGGTCGCAATAGCACCCGATATAAATCAAAGGCTGCGTTTCGAGGTAACTGGTACAATTTATCGATTATTTCTAATGAGGAAATTAATGAACATGATGACTTTGCCCTTGTGCCAGCTATTAAATCAACTATAAAATTATACTTTAATTTCCTATTAAAGTTCTACTCCCATGCATATAATGATAGCAATCATAACAATGGAATATACAAAATCTATTGTAATGGTGCCCTCTTTCAAATGGAATTGACAGACCTAACAATTAATAATTTAGATGATTACATCGTACAGGTACAATGTAAGGGAAATGTAATCGATGACAGTCTCATGTTAGGTTTTGATAGAGATATTCCCATCTCGAAATCTGTGCTTGTTTTTAGTGAAGACAGGCTACTTGGTTTTGGGGAAATTCTTCCTTTACAGGATTAAATTATTTCTGTAAAATATAATTCACTTTTATAACGAAATCATGCATCTTATTTTTATAAAGTACATACCAATCAAAATTATAAAGCATTCTTTTTTTCTATAATGTGTGCACTAATTTATGTAATCTAAGAGCAAAATCAGAATTGCAATTATGATCGCCATGTATGTTGTAAATTTGGCGGTTCTCCCAGCAGCTCTCTGTGCTTTGTTCAGTTCTTTATTACCTTTCATTATGTTAGATTCGATTATATCCTGATTGTCTAACATTGAGTTGATATTTTGAGATTGCACTTGCAAGTGAGTAGCAAGCTCACTTTGTATACTAACAATTTCCAAAATAGATTTATTGATTTGTTCCACAGTCTTTAATTGTTCGTTCTTCTGGTTTATTAATTCTTCATGCTCTGTTTCTAGGACTTGTAGCTGTTCTTGGGTTAGTTTTGCCATTGTCTCTTCATACAATTTAACTTCTTCTTGAATATGCTCTACTGGTTGGCTTTGAGAGACAGTTATATTAATGGAATCAGTCATATCTAACTGTGAGTCTGATTTGAGGTTTTGTGATAATAACTGTGAATCTGGTAAAGTTTGTTGAAATCTTCTTTGTGATACCAATCTCTCCTGTTGCATAGTACTAAATTCATTCGATACATAACGGATCCACAAACCCAGAGAGCGCAGAACAC
Organism: Nakaseomyces bracarensis; assembly: GCF_045282275.1. NCBI lineage: Eukaryota > Fungi > Ascomycota > Saccharomycetes > Saccharomycetales > Saccharomycetaceae > Nakaseomyces > Nakaseomyces bracarensis. The sequence continues at coordinate 492,726 of NW_027263956.1, forward strand.
CTTGGCGGAACTCGTTATTGAAACTATGGTAAGCAATAAATTCCTTCTTCGATACTGACTTACTCTTCGACCTGAATATACTCATGCTACTATGGGCACTCTTTATTTGTTCCTCTATCAGAGTCTGTCGTTGCTGTTCGTATTTTTCTAAGTGTTTGAATCTCTTGATGTACTCCTGTATCTGCAACCTAGCTTCCGTATCAAAATCATCCTTTTCACTCTCCGTCATACTGTAATCATTCATATATTCCGCTCCAATGCCCTTTAACACAGCATCGAGCTCAAATAAAAACTTAGCAAGCCCACGACACTCTTTCATAAAAGTATCCTTCAATATTATATCTTCAATTCCAGACCTAACCTCATCCTTGGTCGGCACAGTAACCTCATCGGCTATAATATTGACGTATTGTTTGAACAATGGGGTTATGTTAGACATCAATATTATTTATATTTCGAAATTTTAGTTTGCTTGTATTTGCTGTTATCAATAGGCTTATAATATACCTTCGTTTCTTATCCTTTTACCTAAGAATATACATAAAATAATATGAATTGACCTAAATTAAAAAAATAAAAACCTCCTACCACGCAATGAAAATTAAAAAAAGACTAAATCCAATTAGTGTTCTATGATGTGATTGAAATCAAGATTTAATATAAAATCTAGAGGTATAATCCTAAGTTTCTGTTAAAATTAAACTGCTAAAATTTCAAGACAAAGATCGATCTTAATTTAAATAAATATTTATAAATACTTCGAACCCTTATATTTTATTATTTAGCCATTTCGTTCGTTCTTCTTTATTTTCTTTCTTTTTTATTTAATTTGAAAGCTTCCCAATCCATAGAATTCGTTGCTAGTTATATAATATCACATTTGCGATATCTTTATACGTAGGTCACGTCACTATTCGTATAAATGTATATTATCACATGATTATTTACGTTTATGGTTATGATACGCGAAACTTTTTATTTTTTGGTGAAACGCGTTAAAACGAAGTATTTGGCCATTGTGTTTGGTGTGGCTTTAAATATGTTATATTATAATTTTTTGTTGATGAAAGGAGTCAGAATGATATATTCTATTCTAGATCAAAATATATATAAAGTCTCTAGTTGTTGTTGCTTCTTAATAGAGGAAAATTTTTAGTGTTTTTGCAGAAGTAAGATTATATAAAAAAAAGGCTAAGTCATCGCTGATATTGACAATAATGACTGTAACAAATATGGAGGAGAAGCAATATCTTGATCTGTGTGAAAGAATTATTAATGATGGTGAGTTTAGACCTGATAGAACAGGTACTGGTACGTTCAGTTTGTTTGCACCACCTCAGTTACGTTTCAATTTGAGGGATGATACTTTCCCTCTACTGACTACAAAAAAAGTGTTCACTAAAGGTATTATATTGGAGTTGCTGTGGTTTATATCTGGGTGTACTGATGGTAAAAAGCTGTCTGAACAAGGTGTGAAAATCTGGGAAGGTAATGGTTCTCGTGAATATTTGGACAAATTAGGACTGACAGATAGAAGAGAAGGTGACCTGGGTCCAGTCTACGGGTTCCAATGGAGACACTTTGGAGCTGAATATAAGACTTGTGACGATGACTACACTGGACAAGGTGTAGACCAACTAAAAGAAGTTATACACAAGTTGAAGACTAATCCGTACGATAGAAGAATAATCATGAGTGCATGGAACCCACCTGATTTTCCAAAGATGGCATTGCCTCCATGTCACGTATTCTCTCAGTTCTATGTCAATTTTCCAAAGGAAGGTAAACCACAACTATCGTGTCTATTATACCAAAGGTCTTGTGATATGGGTCTAGGTGTACCGTTCAATATTGCCTCATATGCTCTACTTACGAAAATGATAGCCCATGTATGTGATATGGAACCAGGTGAGTTCATTCACACTTTAGGTGATGCCCATGTGTACAAGGATCACGTGGAAGCTTTGCAGGAGCAAATCTCCAGAACTCCAAGAGACTTCCCTAAGTTGCGCATAACTAGAGATGTTAAGGATATAGATGATTTTAAGTTTGAAGACTTCGTAATTGAAGAGTATGATCCACATCCAAGAATTCAAATGAAGATGAGTGTATGAGCTTGTATATATATAGACTACTCAAATTGTGGGATCAATGTGATCATATTAATTCAGTTATAAGTTATAACGACTTGACGAGAAGTAACATAGATCGAATCATCCTCCAGGTTGCTATATTTCTAAATACAACAAAAACATATGCATAAGTAAATTAATAAGATTAATAGAAAGAACGGGATATATAATATTTGTAAGGGAAGATTTTAAAGTGTGTATTATTTGCTAAGTTTTAAATGGGAGCACAAAATATCATCGATAAGAAATATTCTCAAATAATGCAAAACCATGAAAAATAGGGTATCGTTGAATATATTACTTTTGTCTCGATTTCGAGCGATATGTTTTTATTTTATGAGACTTATCATCAGAATTTATTAGGTCAAAAACAGCGAGGTCATCTTCTTTTACCCGAAAACTCACAGTTTTTGGTGATGAGTTTTTAGCCTTTTCATCGTATATGTCATTTATTATAGCAGTCTTTAATAGTTTTTTTGTCTTTTGGCTTCTAGCTTTCGAGGTGTTTGTAATATCGGAAAGTACAGACTTATTGCTATTATTTATAGAGGAGTGCGATGAGTCAAACATTGATGTGTTATTTTCATTTTCTTTATCAACTCTTTCTGAAATATTACTTTCTCCACTGGAAGGTCGACTGTTTGTTCTTGAAGCGGGGATATTTTTAAAAATAGTGCCATTACCAAATGATGATGTTTTGGGATCTTCTGTTTTAATTTTTGCTGAGTCGTTATTTAATAGTTTTGTTTCATTTTCCTGTGATCTTCTTCTAGTTTTATTATATTTTACTTGTAAATCTTGTATATTCACAGTAGTAGTTGCGTCGACTAGTTTTTCAGTGGGTCTCCTCATTTTAGCCCTAAGGGATGGAAGTTTGTAGTCCACTGTTTTTCCTCTAGTTCTTCTTGGTCTTTCAAAGTCCATGTTTTGGGCTGAGTCCTGTGTCTGAGGCATGATTTCATCCACAATTCCTTTATTTTTTTTTGTTTTCCTTGGTTTCATCGAATGCTTGATCTTACTGTTATTATTTAAAGAAATAAATGAATTTGATTGATTCTCTATCGTTGACTGTGGTGAACTGCTAGTATCTGGTTCATCATGGAATATTTCCAGTTTCGATTTTATTTTCTCAGTATTCTTGCTTGCATTGAATTGTTCCAAATTGGAAGGTTTCATTGGCTGTGGTAATATATTATCTTCTGGTATTGAATATTCAATAACTGAATTAGAGAAATTTTCTGATAATTCTTCTGGATAGTCCTGCTCATCTGTAGCCTGTCGGTTTGATAACATGATGCTCGCATTATTTTTAGAACCTTCACATTCAATAACTGCATTAGTTTCTGTACTTTCGGTATCTACAACAGGTAGTTCATCTGGGACAAACATTGACTTTCTTCTGTCACTTTTCCTCTTCTTACGTGGAATTGGTGAGAGTAGATTATCATGCTCTGGTTGAGATCTTTCAATTAGTGGTATAGAGGGTAACTGGCTCAATTTAAGTGTATCAGATGTTTGCAACGAATTACTTTTGGCATTATCAAGAGCCTGATTTATTGATTTGTCAATTAGCTCATCACCAAATGTTGAAGATCTTCTCTTTGAAGTATAAGAAGACCCGGAAGAAATGGATCTACTCCTTCTACTCTCTGTAGATCTACGTTTCCTTCTTATCCGTTCAATATTTTCATTATTCGTACTCGGCAGAGACTCCTTTTTTCGTATACTGTCAAACATGTATAGAACTTCCTCAAACCTCTGAACTACACCATTCTCTAGAACTTGTAACTGGTCTGAGAGTTTATGTTGATACTCAAGCTTTTGGGCTGCAGATAGTGATCTAAGATGCACATTTTCTTTAATAAGTTGGCTAATCTTGGATTCAAGTTCATTAAGCTTCATCTTCAATGATGAATTTTCTTTTGCTAGTAACGAGTTTTGATTAGAATAATTCAGTTTAATTGCGTCAAGCTTCTCTCTCTCAAAATCTAATATATTCTGAATCTCTTGAATATGTGGAGTCTCGTTGTCAAATAAAGACATTGAAATATGGCTTTTTATTTATGTTATTCTTTTGGTTCAGTTTTTGTTTTTTGCTTTATTTTGCTTTCTGTTAACTTGTAATATTATGGTGTTCCTTAAATTCCCTTCAATTCTATAATTATCGAGATTCCCCTTGCGGTTACAGATCAAAACTTTTCTGTCTGTTTGTTTTCTATTATTATTTGTTATATTAACTTGACAGCAATATAATGCGATATTACTCAAGACGTCAGAGTTAATTCCTCTCCTTGTTGATGATGAATATCCTAAAAGTAAGGTTCAAAAGGTCTAGATACTATTTTATGATAACATTTCATTTTAATATTGTTATTGTTTACAAATTACGCTTTATTTTCGCATTTACTTTTCTTTCTTTTTTTTTTTTTGAATTTTCGCATTTTTTTGTGTCAATAATTAATCCGGGTAACGTTATTATAATAACTGACTTATATAAAATATCTATTATTCACCTTTATATTAACTGATACAGTAAGGCATTGATATTATATCTAGTAAGTTAAGTTTGCCAATCTACCTTTTTTTGTTTATTTATCTATACTATTCTTAGGGGAGTGTAGTTGAGATATTAGGTTAACTATAAAAAAACAAAGAACATATATAAAATATAATAAAGTATATATTTTAGAAATGGAGTACTTCTACCTCTCTTGCTGTTAGGGGCGTATGTTCCACTACCCAGTTACTATCTCTGAGTGCTGCTTTTGGATCGTGTAATGCTCCCTTCTTAGATTTTTGGTGTTTTGCTAGTACATCGTTATAATGTGATTCGTGTTTCTTGAACTCTCTGATGACCTGGTTGTCTTCAAAGTCAACATAGACACGGGTATCGTAAACTCTTATCAATACATCATCGACTCTTAGAAAGAACCTGCTCATCAATAGTAGTCTCTCGTGCATGACTCTTATCTTAACATTTAAGACTGATATACCATTATCCGCCAGTTCGTCTTCGAATAGAATCATGTCGTCGAAAAAAAGGATTTTATCAGGTCTTGTCAGTTTGTCTATTGGTAGTTGAGTTTCATCGTCTCTTTTAAATTGGCTATCCTTTGATAAGGTGCCCTTGTAGCCAGTAGTGTATGTCCAGTCATATGGGTGGGCGATTTCTAACGGGTTTGGGGTTTGTGTTTGTGTTGCACTATTGCTATCTATATTCCTATTGTCATATTCGTTCTGCTTTTGCTGTTGTCTCTGTTTAGATTGCATCCACACCTTGGAGTGTGCTACTCTTAAACCTGTATCCTCTAAGTTAACCATACTCAGAGCGTCTAGCGCATTAAACTCTATGAACCAACCTGTCTTGACATTGTCTATCCGTACAAAATTGTTACCAAAAATCATTTCCGGCAAGGGTAGCTTCGTCAACTTATTCTTCTCCCAGTCATCAAGCTCCAGTGCATTCAAAATCGGTCTTTTCTGAGTAGTTATCTTCCACATATCCTTGATAGTAATGGATGGGTTATCCCGTAACGGTAGAGTAGCACGAGGCGATGGTATTATAACAGTACCACAATGAGGACACTCGGGGTTATTAGGATTATTACACACATGATGTGGTATTGAAGATGTAGCGGTAACACTAGCACTAGCAGTCACAGTGGGCACATCCTGCTTTATGGAAGCCTTACTTATCTTAGTAATACTGGGTGCGACAAATGTTTGAGCACTGGCAGTTGTATTCATTAAAGACGGTGTAACATTATTACCAGGAGTTCTACCTCTAACTGACATGGCATGCATCTCCCTGGCAGCATTAATCTGTATAGCGTTTATACCTGGGCCTCGCCTTGTGTCCTGATTCTGATCCCCTTTTGACATCTAGCTTTTTGTTTGAAATTGAGGTTTCGGAAGGAAGTAGATAGAGTGAACAGCTTAGTTTGGAATAAAAGTTTTATATGTGTAACTCAACTGAATTAATGCTAGAGTTTCTTCTCTAAAAGATCCTTTAACAATATAATTTCTTTTTCTTTTTTGGGAAGTTCTGGGGTTATCTTTATTTTCTTGCACTTACTTTTTTTTGGGATTTTTCTAAGGTCTATAGAAGTTCGATAATGCTAATTTCAGAATATGTGAGAATATATAAGGAGAGGGGCGGATTGTACGAAAGTCAAAGAGATTAAATACAAGAGTAAAGATATACGAAATGAGCAGGAAATTGATGGGGTTTAATGCAAACCAGCTAGTAAGGCTGGTTGCTACGTTAGCGCTAGTTGGTATGGTATGGTACTTCGTGAGTAACAATGGGGACATGTCCATACCCTCCCAAGGAAGGATAAGGGAGAGCACCAATGTCGTATCGTCTGATGAGAAGAAGAGTGTGGATAGTAAGATGAAACATATTGAAGACAACACCATCATGCCTCTGATGGAGGATCAGGAAGCCAAGGTAGAACTCGGACGTGCCTCATGGAAGTACTTCCACACATTACTGGCACGGTTCCCGGACAAACCAACGAAGGCAGAGCGTGAGAAGTTAAGCACATTCGTGCAGCTGTATGCAGAACTGTACCCTTGCGGTGAGTGTTCTTACCATTTCGTCAAACTGCTGGATAAGTACCCGCCACAGACATCCAGCCGTACCGCAGCAGCCCTATGGGGTTGTCACGTGCACAACATTGTTAACGACTACCTTAAGAAACCTGAGTACGATTGCAGTACTATCTTGGAGGACTACGACTGTGGTTGTGGAGATGGTCCGGTGGATGGTGGTAAAGTAACAGTTGAGAAGGAAGGTAGACAACATGGCTAGAGATACATACAGTTTTATACTTATATATAATTGATAAAAAAAAAAGAATAACTTGATGTTTGAATTTAAAAGTTTTTATTTTTAGAATGTATTTTTTTGTATTTAATTTAAATGCCGAAGTTATGAATTAATAATAATATAAAAAGTTTACCTTAGTTAAAAGGTGTGATTTAGTATAGAATGCCCCAGGTTAGATTTTTTTTTTTTGGTTTTTTTAATAGTACTTTGTTTTGTTGTAAATGCAGAGAGTTTTGAAAAGAACAATAAAATGCTTTATATTTTTTTTTGTATTTGGAAATTAAAGCAGACATAGAGATGTTCTTCTTTGACCAAGCTCGTTGTAACTGGTGTTGTAGTCAGCACGTTCCTCGTCATCTGAGACGGCTTCTTCATCCAAGTTGTTCAACTTAGTCTGCAGCAGCTGGATATCTCTCTTGATAGCTTGGTCATCGGAGACCATAGAGTTGACTCTGCTAGAGTACTCAGAAGTAACTGGAGACAATGATGGGATAACAAAAGGTTGTTCGATTTCAGAAGCAAGTGTTAGGTAAGCCATTGTTTTTTATTTGTGTGTGTTTGTTTGTGTAGTTTGTTTTGTATTTGTTTGATGTTTTTTTTATATCTTATAAGATGAATAAAAGAACATGGATTAATGGAGAATATAAAGAAAGTCTAGCTTTTTATATATAATTTTTTTTTGTTTAAAATAGGTTTATTGGCAATCGCACTTCAATCTCAGATAGTCACAGCCTTTAGTCTATCGGGGAACTCCATTACGTACATTTCTCTCTCTCTCTCTCTCTCAATCATCTCACTCAGATTTTTTTTTTTCACCCTCCCTCTTCGTGGCCCTCCCTTCTCTTTCTCTCTCTCTTTCTCTTTGCTGTTGCTCTCTCTCTCTCCTTATCTTTCTACGCATGACCACACAATGGAAAAATGGGTCATCGCCCACAAAATGCAAGATTTTTTTTTTTTCTTTGGTTTCTATGAAATATCTTCATTTCCATTCCATTACCTTTTTTTTTTCCAGGCATGACCTAATGACGTTTATTCTATTTAATTTTTTTTTTATTTTATTTTATCAATAAATTTATGAAGAACAACCCGTACAGATAATAGATTACGTCTTTATGATCCCATTACCATCCCCATTACCATCCACAATCCGGAGCCCTCCGTATTTCAAAAGAGGCGAGCAGAAGGCTTTAACTATTCCAGTACACACCCCTTTTTTCTCACCTGTGCAACGGGATCCCACGGGTCCCACGGGCCCCCCACGGCTTTATCTACACCTTTTTCAGGTGTTCCACGTGTAATTTTAATACAAAACCCACAAACCTTTTTCACGGAGGCACCCGTCGTTGAGATCTACGCTTAATTTTTTTAAATTTTTTTAAGTAAAATTTTTTAATAAGTTCTGCCACGATTGTCGCAGATTGAAGTGCGTTCTTTGAGTCACACCAAGAAAAATACTTTTAAGCGAAGACAGTGGAAAGTGATAGAAAAATAATTGTTGTGACTATTACGTTACTAACGCAAAATACGTATTTGATCCGTGACTATTATATTTGCTTACTTAAATCTATAGCCTATGATTGCCTGTGTAGCCTTAAGGGCCTCGTATTTCACGCGGGAGTCGGAGTGGTTCAGTAGTTCCATGATGATTACTTTCCCGCCAGTAGACCCCAGGACATCGATACTTTCGGGTAATAGTTCTACGACGTGTGCGATGTCGCTTAGTGCGACTTCGATAATTGTCTTCGTCTTGGTTTCGTTGATGTCTATCTTCGGGTCACTCTTGATCTCTTCTAATATGGCGACCAGTTTCTTCAACAGGCTCCAGTTGTTGGCTTTGAAGTTATCGATGTTGTCTACCCAGAACCCATTGTCGATGTGTGGAGGGGACCAGCACAGTAGTTTGGAGTCGACTTCGGCGATGTACTCGTCGAACGAGGTCAGCTCCTTGTATTCTTGCTCCAGTATCTCCTTGAACAGAGTTAGGTCGTCCTTTAGTTCTTGATCTGTGTACTTGCGTTCGATTAGAGAGTCGACCACGGGTAACGCATTGCCCAGTAGTAACAACTGCTTGATCAGTCTCTTGTCCTTTACCTCGTTGTTCTCATCGACAAGGCATTGCAACAAGATGGCTATACACACCCGCGAGATCTTCTCCTTGATGGTGACCTTCATAATCTTCAGCAGGTTCAAGTACTCGGTTAAGTATTTGGTGACATATTCCTTCTGTACTTTCCTCTCAAAGGTAAGAACCCATATTAGCAACAGGGAGTAGTATTGTATCTGGATAACGAGGTTGTTGGCATTAGGGACTAACGCACTGCTGCTTGTAGAGGTAGATGTGTGGAAGGCATTGGAAGACGCGGATGTGCTGCTGCTGAAACCCATCGGAGTATGCTTGTTGCGTGAGTCAGTTGCCCTTCTAAGGATTGAGAATAGGGTAGGGGTGATTTCAGACTCATGTTTCCAGATAATTAATCTGTATGGTACATGTATAGCCAACTCCTGTAGTAACCGGATACAGACATAACTGGTGTCCATCTCCTGGATGTTGCTTAGAATTTTCAATAGAATCCCATCAGACACAGTCAAGAGTTCCTCCATGAGCTTTGTGTCCCGCAATCCGTCCTGGGTAAGTAATGTAACCATGTTAAATGCTGCAATTAGAACAAATTGGCTATCACGATGCTCCTGGTCTCCATAGAAGGAGTTCTCAAACAGTTCCCTCATCAATTGTTTATTCTCCTTGAAAACTTCAATTGTGTCTTTGTAAAACGTTTCTGATGAGAGAGATTCAGCAATTAAATTTAAGGAGGACTTCCTGCAATCTTTATTATCTTTATTACCAACCAATTGCACCAATGCCCTGATTAAGTTTTCGTTAACCTGTAACTCCTTCTCATCCACATTCTTCTTCACAAGAACACTCTCCACCAATTTCGCATAGGTAGCTTCCTCCTCTGTAATCTCTTCCGATCTTGCCAATGCCTCCCAAGCAACAGATCTAGACCTTATAACAGAACGCATTTCATTGAAATGAATGCTGTCCAACAGCATTCTCGTATCTCCTACCATCTTCTATTTTTCAACTGAATAGGGCAATTATCACAGTGGTTTTTTTTGTCAGTATGAATTCAAATATGTCCTCCTCTCAAAGAAATGTTATCAACACTACAATATATTATCAATGATCTCCTAAGAGAGGTCTATTATACCACATTTACGCTTTGCTATTCGGGGGCCCTTTTTTTTATTATTATCTTTTTTTTTACGTTTGGTTTTTTTGGGTTGATTTATCTTCGTGAATAGGCATATTATCACGTTGATTATATAATAATATAACATATATTATTCATTTAAGTATCATATTATTATAGACAAAAATTATTACTAATTACAGCTCTATGTCAAAGATTATTTAATGTGACTTGATGTGTCTTATTACTGTACGTTTTAAAATGTCACGATGAATAACTTATGATATAGAGTTTAGTGTTTATTTAATGTATTGTTACTGGAATTGAACATCAGGGATATATTATCTCTGTTATGTTTCTGGAACGTTTTTTTAATATCGTTTTAGTATATTTTAGCTTTTTTAAATATCTAGATATATAATAGTTTACAAATTGAAGATAAAAGAACAAGATCTCTCTTATACTTAGTTTCCTTCTTGGAGGATAATAATAATAATAATAATAAAAAGGGTTTGGTCAGGGATAGATGGAATAAAAATAACCTTGTAGAAATAATGAAAGATTAGTGTTTGGGTTTAGAATTGAAAAAAAAAATGTTATGGTGACTCTTTAGCCTTCCATAAAAAAATACGCCATTTAGAGAAGACTAGAAGAATGTCAACGATGCTTTATTTATGCAATAACAGGAGCCAATACTGGGTTTTGAGCAACTACGCCATTGTATGTATTGTTCAAATACTTCAACAACTCTATGACCTTACCTCTCATCTCTTCAGTTTGGAATTGTCTCAATCTTTCCATGTTCTCCTCTCTACCCAAAGTAGATTCTTGTTCAAGCTTGATTCTTTCGTTTTCCTTGGTAAATACATGGCCGAATAATTCAACAACCTTTGGAGTGGCAGAGGCGATGGCTGCATTGTTCTCTTCGTATAGTTTCATGATCAATTGGAAGATTGGATCGTACTCTTCGAAACCAGTTCTCAACGGTAGATGAGCCAATAAAGCAGGCAAAGTTTGTTCCAATGGAATCAAGTTTTGGTGCTTTAGAGCCATTCTGGCTACACAACCACTGGCGTTAGCAAATGCTCTGTCAATGATTTCTCTAGTAGCCTCATCGTCATCAGCGGCCTTTTCATCAGCAACACTTAGTAATTGATATAGTGCCTTTAGAACATGTTCGTAGACTTGAGAAACGTCGAATGGAGCGTATTGACATAGTAGACCTACACCGTAAGCGGCATTACCTCTAACCTCAAGAGACTTATCGGAGGTTAATCTGATAACTAATGCCTCTAGCATTTCATGGATGTATGGGTTACTCTCCTTCATACCTAGAGCAATTTCAGAAGCGGCACCAACAGCGGCAGATCTCTTATTCTTAGATTTGGATTGGAACAAAGCTAATAGAATGTTCTTGAAAGGTTCGAAGACCTTACTGAAGTCAGCACCTAGAGCAATAGATAGGGATACTAAAACTTCTAGTGCGACATCCAGCAAAGTAGCTTCAGTCTCAGAGGCATCTAGGTCTTCATCTCTTGGTACGTCATCTTCCAAGTCAGCAACTTGACAAGTGTGCTTGTTTTCCAACAAACTGGCAACTTGTAGGCACAAAGTTTCTAGAAGAGAGGAATCACCGTTGTCCATAATGATAACAGGACCAAATAATTTGATCATATTGGCAAAATCTTCCAAGATAGTAATGACCATAGAGGTTTCGAATTCGTTCTCTAAGTAGTTCAAAGAAGTTTCTCTAGCAGATTGGATAACAGCCAAAACGGTTGGATCAACGTATGAAGCAGCCAAAAGACCCTTTGGATAAGCTTCTTGTTGAAATTTGGAGGCCAACAAAACAGCCTTGACAATGTTCCAGATGGTGTTCAAAGCAGATTCTCTCAAACCGTAAGATTCGTCAACTTGTTGTTGTAGAACCTTCAAGGATTGTTCAACATATGGTAAGAAGTGTTCCTTGGTACCCAATGCCAGTTCAGACAAAGCGGCTGCAGCAACCTCTTTTTCGTAGGAGATACCGGTGTTAACGGTAAACTTACTTTGTAGTTCCTCTTCAGTAGCACCATCAGCCAAGGCAGCTAGTTCATCGGCGTCACCATCAAAGTTGAATTGATATTCGTCCAATTCTAGGGTCTTGAAGATTTCTGGCAGGATAGTTTCCAAAAATGGAGCGAAGTTTTCACCATAGACCTTAGCCAAGTTAGCAATAAAAGCATAACCAGATTCTCTCAATCTAGCAGAATCAGTCTTGATAGCTTCGTAAGCGGAGTTAACCAATGGTTCGGCAAATGGAGCAAAGTTCTCAGATCTGACAGCTCTGGCCATGGTAGAGATGTTTTCAAAAGTGTTCGCTCTCAATTCAATATCATCTTCGCTCATACCTTCAATTTGGGAACAGTTTTGGATGAACTGTTCTAGGTACTCGACACTAGTCTTGAAGTATGGAACGAAAGCCAAACCAGCAGCGAAAGCAGCGGAACCAATTGCAGAAACAACAGCACACTTCAACTTAGAAGAGTTACTGGTAGCCAACATATGGAACAATTTGTTCATCAATGGCTCTAAGTACTTAGCAATAGCTTCGTAGGCAATGAATTCTAGAATACCATCTAAGGCAACGGTAGCGTAGTTGTAGATAACGACAGTACCAGCATTGTCGATGATATCGATGATCAATGGCAGGTATTCTTCGTGGAACTTGGCAACTTCATCTTGTAAGTCGGTGGTCAGGTTGTGAACACACTTCAAAGCGGCCAACTTGACTACTTGTTCGTTGTCCTTCAAACCAGTGATAGTAGCTGGGATAACCTTATCAAATTGAGACAATAGGTAGTCAGGAGAACCGGTGACAACGACAGAGATAGCAAGAAGGATAGCTCTTCTCTCAAACACGTTGGCAGAACTCAACATAGATGGCAAGTGTTCAACAATGACGGCGGCGACTTGAGATGGTGGCAACTCTGTAGAGGCAAAAGCCAAAAGTCTGATGGCAACCATAGATGGTGTATTTTCTTCGTTTTCACCGGTTTCATCTTCGTTGTTCAACTCATCTTGCACATCAATTTCCTCAGCGGCGATCTTTAGGGCGGTCAAAGTGATTTCAGGGCCTAACTTAGCTTGGATGATCTTTGACTTTCTACAAGAAAGTGCGGAGATGATGAATTGTGTAGCGTAGACTCTAACGTCTTCGTCGATATCGGTATTGATAGCAACTTGTAGGGCCAACTTGATCAAATCAATGATAGCGTTACCGGTTAGCTGAGAGTCCAATAGCAAGAAGTCGTTTAGACAGTTGAAGATTTGCTTAGTGTTTGGAACATCATCGGCCTTAATGACAGCTTCCAAGACGGAGACAACGGATGGGATCAAAGAGGCAAACTTGGCGGCCTGTTGTGGGTTAATTTCTTCTTGTTCCTCGATCAAAGCGGAGACGTGGTTCAATGCCTGTGCAGACAAGGATCTTGTTTCCAAAGAGGTGGTGTCATTGATGGTTTGAGAGAACAAGTTCAAGAAATCGTCGATATAGGAGACTAGGCTGGCATTGAAGTCTTCCAATAAAGACAACAGAATGAAGACAGCGGTTTCTCTAGTCTTAGAGTCCTCACCAGCGGCAGCTTGAATCAAGTTAGGTATCAATTCAGGCCATTGGTTCTCAGCAAGTTCTTCACTACCGATCACGGCAATGACACGTGCGTTAGAATGACGGATGATCTCTTTCTGTTCGGTGAAAGCGTTTTGCAAAACAGCAGATTTTATGCTGTTTCTGGTGTCAACGTCTAGCTTACCCCAGTGCTTTGGAACCAATTTTCTTACCTCAACACCGGCAAGTTGTTTCAGAGCATCGTCAGCACTGTTATGTAGGATATGGATCAATGCAGCAACAGAGGCTGGTTGAGTGTAGAATTGTTTCTGCAAGGTCTTGGTAGCTTCCTTCAAACCAGCAGAGTTAGGTTGAGTAATGGCAGCCAAAGCTTGCTCTAATTGAGCAACAAATTGTTGGTCCATTTTTTTTATATGTTATTTTTTTCTTTACTTGTTTAGAGTTGTTGTTTATCCGCTATTATAAGAGCGTGGGGTAGTGTAATTTATATTAAGAAATCCTGTTTTTGTTTTCCTTTCTGTCTTTTCTAATATCTGATTTTCTAATTATTATGCTTTGGATTTGTCTCTGTTGTTATTAGGATTAGGTTTTTCTTATATATTTTCAACCCCTTTCTATTTTAACGAAGATTCTTATTATTTAAATAATGATACAGGATTCAATACAAAGAGTAAATAGAAAAAAAAAAATTTTTTTTATCTAATTAATATTTAAATTTTATAGCTAAAGCTCATCGCAAAAACAAAAGAGGTGATGAGCTATTGAAAAAAAAAATTAAAAAAAAAAAAAAAAAAGAAAGCGGTGATGAACAAAAAAAAAAAAAATTTTTTTTGTCTTTCCGTCTCGACCAACCCGTCCAAAAACTTACAAACTAGACAAAAGCGTACAGACTAAAACACCAAACAAAAAAAATATTAAAGGTACCAAAAGCTATGTTATACCTAATAACGTGACAATCACATGATGTATTATCATGTGATTATTACGTATATTATAATATATCATGTGATATATCACGTCAACACGATTAAACCACGTTCTGAGAACGTATATAAGCATATTAAATAAATTTTCATTCGTCGTCCGTCTTTTTTTTTTTTATTAATTTTTTTTTTCATTGCGAGAGATAGTAGATATTATGATGAAATGTTATATTGTAAGGGTGTGTATATGTATGTGCATTTTGTATGTGTACTTCATGATATTGGACTATATGCATTGAATTATAATCGATTAAGGGAAAAGAAGAACAAATACTTATACAAATAATAAATAAAAGAAAGAAATAAAAAAATGCTACCACTTTACTTACTTACCAATGCTAAGGGTCAACAAATGCGTATAGAGTTGAAGAATGGGGATATAATCGCTGGAGAACTCACAAATGTTGATAATTGGATGAATTTGACCTTGAGTGATGTCAATGAGTACAAGAGCAGTGAGAATAACGTAAACTTACCCCAGGTCAAAGTTGTCAAATCTAAGGAAATCTATGTAAGAGGTGTTTACATCAAGTATATCACTTTGCAAGATGATATTATAGAGAAGGTAAAGCAACAAATTAATAACAATAATAATAATAACAATAATAATAACAATAGGCGTTATAACAACAGACAGAATAACAACAATAGACGTTACAATAATCAGAACCAGAACCAAAACCAAAACCAAAATGGTAGAAGGAATTACAATAATAGACGTTATTACAACAACCAAAACCAAAACCAAAACCAAAACCAGAATCAAAACCAAAGTCAACAAAGACAATCTCTAGAATGAAAACAAAAGACGACAAATCCCTTAAATAAATAAAACATCCTGAGAGACTTAAAAAAAAATATCAAAAAATATTTAAAAAAAAAAACGAAAAATGCTAAAAATGTATTAAAGTTTTCGATATCTTTAAATTCTTTTTATTCTTAATTTCAATTCTCATATTTATCAAAATTTGATGTTGCAAATTGATTAAAAATAGTCATGTTTAATTTATTTGCAAATCTGTTTGAACATTTGTGAGTGTGAAATGCTAAGTACGGGGAAAAGTTTTTTAAAGTTAAAAATAAAATACATTAATGAATACTGTAAGAGAACTTGGATATTTGCTCGAAAATTTTGTTCAACTACGTTTACTTAATTTTTTTTTTTTTTTTACACCTTAATTCTGTTTTTGTTGCTATTGATAATAAAATCAATTGGAAGTTTTTCTCTTGGTTTCATCTGTATTATAATAATAAAAGTTCTAAAACTATTATTAGAAGTTGATCAATTTACCGGTAATCACTGGCATTTCTACATACCTCTTATTATAAATAATTATTTTTAATGAACTTATTTCGGCATACAACATTAATAGATAATGTGACAATTGTTACTTTAAGAACTTTCTTCTTTACGAGCCTTTGCAGCCAGTCATATCATGTATAAAAACAAATTGAGGTATTATTAAGTTATTGAAATGCAGGGCGTTAAATATTATATGTAAGAGCTCATAAAAAGAATAAATAATATCTTGGTATATAATTCTTGGGAATTGATATTAACATTCAATCCAATTTATACTTTTAATGAGTTTTCATTGCATCGACATCTTTTCTTATGACGATTTGTATCAGCGTTATTAGTAATCGTCGAGTTTGTTAATTGTTAAGATCATCCAATAACTGGATAAATAACTTAAAGAACCCAATGCCCAGCCACACATACCATTAAATAGTGCACTGTAACACACAGAGATGAATATCGATGAAAATCCATGAATGTTCAAAACAAAAAATATATAATACAACGAATACAATTCCATATACCAGGCACAGCTGCCTCCCATCAAGAAACTCTTCCAACCCCAAGTATGGCGTAAATATCTGTCATTCTTCGATTTCACCATAATGTAACATCCAATCATTGCAATTTCGCCAGTAACAATACAGAGGATTGTGATATTTGCTAAAAGAAAACCGTAGTAATAGTAAAAAGTTGTTTTCTCAAGCCAAACAGATTTGTAAACGTACTGAAGTTCAACCCATATAATGATAAATGAACATAACCCTCCTGCAAGAGCACCAAATGTGGTAAATGAATCATGTTTGATATCAAAAATCAATCTTTCAAATAGGGAAATCCTTTTTGTAAAATCTTGCTTTGTTTTTCTTACCAGTGTATCTCTTCTCATTGATGTTCGGCTCACTAAGGTGCCATAACTATGAAGATTCCAGTTCGCGGCAATGGTACCTCCAAGTATACTCAATGGGATACAAGTTACAAAGTATATTGCAACAAGAAACACTTCTGTTTTGAATGGCAATGCATGTGTTGAGTCATGGGCCAGAATGATACAGTTTAACAGAAAAGAAACAATCATCAACACGCCCGGTAAAGTAGAGCCGCAAATGATGGAAAAGATATATAGTTTCCTTTTATCTTGTATCTGCTTAACCCTCCCTTTTAATATTTTATGTTCGATCAATAATCTAGTGCCAATGTAGGCAGATAATCCTGCACCACAAATAAAACACACTAATGACATTGTTAAAACAATGAACCTGATATTATGAAGTTTACTCAACGAACAAGATATAACCAACGAACCCAGGACAGTAAATAAAAATTGGATACCCATGGAAGTCAATACAATTAAGAAACGATAATATGGAATTTTACCCTTACTGACCCATGTCTTAGCATTAACTCTTGCAGATCCTGTTAACTTATTGTCCTCATCTTCATCATCATCCTCTAATTTCTGTGGGAGGGGAGCCTTCAATTTTTTCTGAAAGACACCTATTAATATGATAGATAATGCCGTACTCGTTAGAGCAGCAATACCAACTGAATTGAGTAAACTCATCCAATGGAATTGATTAGCTTTGGAATTGGATAATTCACCATTATTCAGGAAGAAATCCCATCTATGATTCCAGTCAACATCGAATTCTTCTCTCCAATATACAGAATAAGTAAATGGAATAAATGTCAACTCGTTATTATCTTCTGGGACCATGATCTCATAATGGCTGTGATCTTTCTTGGCTCCTGGACACTCATAATCCTGGACAGACTTTGGATATACTTCAAACCCTACTATGGTGAACTCATCGTTTGAAACAGCGTGATATCTCACAACTATCATTACATGGTTGTTCAAGAATACCTTACCAGTATCTTCTTCTACATATCCAAGCGGGAAACCGGCTGCATAATATTTCTGTTGTGTCTTATGGGAAATGAATGTAGTAGCAGCTGGTAAACTCTCATCAATTAACCATTGAACGACATAACCTTGTTGCACCAGTTCTTTGACCTTTATCATACCTTCCTTGGTAGTCTTTCTAGCACATAGAATCTCGCATGGAGCATCTGAACCAAAAGAAAGTTTATAATCACTTTGCCATTTTCTATCGCCACGAAATATCTCATCTAGGGACATATGTAAGGGCTTCTTTTCAATCGTTGGCGGGCATGTGAATGGGAGATCATAATAGGCGTAAGGTAGTTGTGTCAGGTCCGACTCGACCTTATTAACTATAAGTTCAACATGATCTCCGAATTTATAAATATTTGGTTTCAACCAACCGTGTGCGTTATGGCCCTGATGTATTACGGAATCCAGATACGGTATTATTTTAAGACCATGCCAGAGCAAAGTAGTCAAAAATAATGTCAAAAGACCCATCCGAAGATATTTCCCCATATTAGTTCTCGCCGTAATCACCATTGGTTGTTGTTAATAATAGAAAAGGTAAATGGATATATCGAAAAAATTATCAATTTTTCATGCAGCTTTAATAGAACACAACTGTATAATTAAGTTATCTGATCTCTATTTGTTTTACTTTAAAGTTCAATACCGAATGTGTCAAAGCTGTGCCATGTGAAGCAACAATTTAAAATGTGTTATTGATTTGAATTTGTTTAAATGTTTGAAAATTTCCTGTATTATTAAATGAAATAGAAAAATAATAAAAAAAAAATGAATAATAACAATAAGCAAATAATAGTTATGAATATCAGATGATGCAAACTGTAAATTACTTCCTAATGAAAAGGTCCCTTTCCACCTTGTTGCACAACTTATACTGTAAAAGCTACTTTCTCGATGAGGTGTTCTGAAAGATATAATGCCGAATAGAAAGAAATTTAGCGATTTTAGAGGGAACACGCGAAAATAAAAAATTTAAGAAAAATAAAAAAACAAATTAAATATGGTGTAGTGTTTAAGGCAATATTTCTTATAAAGTCGTTAGTACTCTGATAGAAATTGAGATGTTTTTTAATATTAGTTTTCATGTATATATTATTAGGGTTTAAAGATTGTATTAACCAAGCTATCTATATATGGAACACCAATCTAAAAAAAAAAAAAAAAAAAAAGAAAAAAAAAATGTAAATTATGTAGAAACATTAGTTTTTGTAAAGATAATCTTTTTATCGTCAAAGAAATAAAAGAAAGAAATAGTCTAAAGGTTGCTTTTGTATTAGTATAGTCAAATATTTGGTATTGTAAAAACAAAAAAAAAAATTAAATTATAAGAGCAATTTCGAAGGAGAATATTAACTTTTGGTTTCCTAATTCCGAGGACTTTTCTCCCTCCTGGTTTATGATTATCTAGAATAGGAAATCATTGTGGTATTAGTATTACAAGCTGTATATTATGATTAAGAAGAAATGAAGAAAAATTCTTTAAGCTTTGTAGGACTTACTAAATTCTCTTTTCATAATACTATTATTATGAACTATGAATTAAAGTAATTCAGAGGGTTTGTGATGTTCAGTATCAAAATAGCCTGTATCTTCAGCTTTTGTAGAATCCTTCTGGTGTCTGCTAGTCTTTCTTGCTATAGCAGGTGATGCTAACCCGGAAGCTAGTAAATATGGACTACTGAATCCGTTAGTTCCCATTGAAGTAGTCGTGGTAGTGGATATATTGTGAGCAGAGGTTTCACTATTATTTTCATCAGATGTACCAGTTCCTGTAGTCGTATCGTGATGAGATGAAGTTGTGTTGTGGATTTTATCTGGTTGACTACCATGATCATCCTCATTCCATAGATTTTCTTGTTTCTCTAGTTCTTGTTCTCTGAGTTTATTCTCTTCACGAGCCTCTGCTAACAATTCCTGCGCTTTCGTTAAAGAGACTGTTGGTGTGGAGTAAGAGCTGACTACTGGAACGGTAGTATCAATATCAATAGTGGCTTTAATTAACGCAGCCATCCAGCCTCTCATCTCTTCTTTGGAATCAACAGCAAAATAATGCGTACGTGGTTGTGTAAACGTTAAACCCTTCTTAGAGCCTGGTTGTGGTGGTACCAACTTAAAACAAAAACGACCTTTCCCGGTACTGGCAGCAAATAAAGAAACTAATTTATCATCTTCTTTAGCAGGTATAACGCGGTGTGCGGTAATGTCGATTAGACCACGTTCTCTACTATCAGTAGTACTGGAGAAATAAGACAATCTCGTGCCGTGTAGAGTGAAAAATCTAGTCTTCCAGGTACTTACAGTGCCACTTCCCTTTTTGCTCATCCAGCCAGAAAAGTCAGCATCTTTCATGGCATTCTTTACACTGACTGTTCTCAAACCTTCCGTAAAAGCAGACGTTTGACGTTTGCGAGGTATAGCCTTACCATTCTTCGGTTTCGCCTTCACTGCTTCACTAACTGATCTTTTCTGGCTTTCTTCAGTGCCATTGTTGGCAAGATTATTTTTTACTTGACTTGGGGTCTTAGCACTAACCGATCTCTTCTCAGGGTTCTTCGAAGAGTATTTTGGTGACTTATGAGAGGTTGGCTCGGTTTTATGTGCTGTTGGAGAACTTGGACTGTTATCAGGAGAACTTTTGATAGCATTATTTGTGAACTGTTGCTTGAATGGACTCAAAAATATAGACGCCACCTTATTTGGTCTGTCATTATTGGTAGTTTTACGTTCCGCAACTTTGTCCTTGTTGTTGGCTGACCCAAATGTGGCAATAGAAGAGTTTCTTCTATGTGCCTTGATGGTTTCAGTCTTATCCTTGCTAGTTTTCAAGTCAATAAGGGATAGAGATCTAGAAGGACTTGCGTAGACGCTTGATGTTGCACTTCCTTCTTCAGAAATTGCACTGTGTTGATCTTCTGAACTTAGTTCCTTCTTGTTCGGAGATAATAGTGACATTCTATTCATCATATTTTTAAAAGGACTGCTTGGTTCACCATTTTTGCTACCACTGCTAGATGGCTTGGATTCAGAACTTTCTAGTATTTCACTCCGCGTAGATTGACTAACGTCTCTAATTGATGGGAAGGAATCGCTAACAACAGTTGGAGACATTTGAGGTTGTACTGGGCTAGGATATGATGGTGGCTTAGGAGCTCTTCTAGGTGAGACAAATAAATCTTCATCTTCTTCAGCTGGGTTATGTCCTCCAACCCACAGTGATGTTGGTCTGTGTCTTGTCGATGGAGTCCTATTTTCAATACCGGATGGTAAGTCCTCTAATGAATGGGAAGCCTTTCTATAGTGCCCTCTTTCATTATATGTATCTAGAGTTGGTGCAGGCATTAGGGAATTAGGATCACTTCTGTCACGCTGTTTTTCTACCCTTATTTTATCCTCAGCTCCGATTCTGCCTTTACGTGCAACGACTTCTCTAATAACTTCAATCTGCTTATACATTTCAAATCTAGTTCCGAATGAGCCAATATCAAGCTCTTTTAAGTGCTCAAGCTTCAGTTCCAGTAATATCTGACCTGAAATTTTGTGCTGTTGGAAACAACGTGAAGACTCGAAGTCAAAGCCGTGTCCGATAAAATAGGCGGTAACCTCATCTGGTGTCCAATTTTCAACGTTCAATAATTCCATTATCTCGTTCTGATTTCTGGGTAGACTGACCGTCGATGCCTCGTTAACGTTGAGCCCCTTTGTCGTAGAATATACAGTATTCTGAGTAACATCGGCTGCCCCCGAATCGTTATGTGACGAACCAAATGTTATGTCCACATCGTCAGGTGTGTTGTTCAAATCCTGTAAAGCCCTGTCGATGTCACTGATGGTGCTCTTAACAGAAACGTTTCTCCCTAGGTTCTTATTTATACTGTTATTCGTGAACATCGAAGCACCTGACTCCACCAGGTACGGAGATGGCATATCAGTAGTGCTTACCGCCTCAGAATGCGATGGCGAATTTACAAGATCGTCTCCAGATGGACTATAGATACGTTTCGAGGACTTCGCCCTCATCAACGTTGATTTCCTCTCCGTCGCGAGCACCTGTGTGAAAACAACAGGGTATAACCCCTCCGCTTTCGTCCTGAGATTACGCCCATAATACCACCCATCATGAAACTCCCCATCATCATTAATGACCTGTATCTTATCCCCAGGATTCATATCTAACTCATCGTCCATGCGCTTGTTATAAGCATTTATAGCTATATACAACGGATACCTCTTGCCCCCACCCGTGCTAGAGGGCGTGGCCATAGAACTTCCACCAGAAAAACTAGTATCTACCGCCAACTGAGGTGTGTTCATCTTATTTCTTCTTTTTATTCTATAATAACTTTTGGTAAATTTTTTATTTCTTTATTTTGTTTGTTGTTTTTTTTAAGGGGATGTTGAAAGCAATCTATTTATATAAATATTAATCTATTGTATAAGTTTTAGTCGTGGTCAATTCAAAAAAAAGTGTATAAAAAAACCCTTCCAACTCATAAATACTCTCTCGCTCTCTCTCTATCCACCTTCCCCCTTCCACTATATAACTCCCTTCACAACCCATTGTGTTGCGTTGGTGTCTTTTTTAATGAAATTGCCGAAATTGAAAAAAAAAAAAAAAATTATTATAAAAACTACATGAAAAAAAAAAATTTTCTCTCTCTGTGCGGTACTCTCTGTGCTCTCCTACAGAACAATCAAAAAATTGCAGAACTATTTGGTAAATTGCTATCAAATACTGGGCTACCTGTCTTTCTGTGTTTCCAGTGCGCATTTGTATGGGTCTTTACAAAAGAAGCATTCTTTTTCCAGTTCGTCACAGATAGACACGCAGAGAGAAACACTAGCTAGGCGTAAGTGCTCATATAGCACAGCCTGTCCAATATCGCAACTTTTCAACGTTCGTCGTGACATATATATCTAATGAGTACTATATTAAGTGATTTGTATTAGTAGGAATTGTATTGATCATCATAAGTCGTTACATTAGGCATAGTTTTGTAATGGGTATCCTTTTATCGTTTGATTTTGGTTTTGGTTTTGTTATTGGGGTTGGTATTGGTTTTGATATTACGATTGTATCGTGTAGTGGTGTAGGTGTAAACGTGTAGTGTGTACATGTACAGTTCTTAGCCTGTGGGCCGTGGATCTCTCGGAGAGGGCAACGGGTTGGCCTCTGGTCACGAGTGCCCGCTGTGTGTCCGAATCGGAGAGGTGTAGGGCCCATTAGGCTGTCAGGGTCCATCGGTAGTGGTTTTTTACTCTTGCGTTGTGATTGTTTGAACCGGAGTACGTGTGTTTTCTTCCTACCGGTGCACCTTGATAATGTATGTGAATTCGCTAGGTATTTGGATCTGCGTCTATAACTCTTCTGAGATTTAGCCATGGTCGCATTCTTGAAGTTCATCTTGAAACACTCAAGTACAGCATTCCCATCCTTAGCGATCATTGGAGTGTTTTATTATTATTGTGTTCTAAGCGTCAGTTGTATAATGTTATTTAAATAGTGGTTTGTAATTTGTTTTGTTTGTTATTATGGTTATCTTACAAATTTTAAATTATGTCAAGATTTTTTTATAGAACAAAGGTAATAATAGATGTTAAGAGAAAGAAAATATATGATAAGAAAGATCGGTTGTCTTTCTTCCTTATATTTATAATCCAAGGAGAAGGGAAAAAGCCCATTTTTTGACCCTTTTAATCCATGTATATTTAATAAAAATAGTGTAAAGAAAGAAAAAAAAACTAACCGAATAAGAAAGTGTGAGAGATAAATGTAGCAAAAAACCATTGAATATCAAAAGGTATTAAAAGATTGCTAGAAAAGTATAATAAATAATAGATGTTTGTGGGGAGATTAAATATTTCTTTCTTTCTTTTTTTCCCTCTTGTTTCTACCTTTATTTTCTTTTCTTTACTTTTTAAAATTATCCCTTTTGACATTGATAAATAAACTCAGATTCAGGAAAATTAGCTTACACAAGCCTGCTCAAAGAAAAACACAAAATTTTTCTTTAAACAGGCTATTTTAGGAGTAGATGATACATAGCTTCTTCATAAAATTATTAAGTAGCTATCATTACCATACGCGGGACTAGCAATATTCTTTTTTTTTTTTTTTTACGTTGTTTTTTCTTGAATGATTTTCTTTTTTTTTTATTTCCTGATATATATTAGTTCGGAGGGGTGTGGAACATAAAAAAAAAGGTAAGACTACAGAGAGGGAGAACTATGTATCCCATTTATTTTCTCGACACCTGCACTATTTCTTATAGAAAAGATAGGACATTCTTTTAATTTGTATTATTTTGGAACCGTTAGAACTTCCGAACAAAGAGGATATTCTGTTTACTTTCTTTTGAATCCAGTTTATATTTATTTTTTTTTTGATTTTTTGATTTTTTTTAGAGCCTCTCTCTTTTAGTTTGTTGCTTTTACGATTTTCCTCCTTTCCTCCTTTTCCTCCTACAATCCCCCCTCCAAGTATACAAATGGACGTAGTACAACTTATGATTTATTAATTATAATGATATATACTACCCGCTCTTTTTTTTCATGTCTCTCTTTGATGTTGAATTTTTTTTATAATTCATTGCAATCGTTCGATGTACTAATGATACGTGTAGATAAAACTAAAGAGCGGTATTTTAGTTTCTTTATTTGTTGCCATCCCAAAAGAGGTTTCTTGCAGTAAGAGAAAACAATTTAACAACAAATAAAAAAATAAAAAAAACGGGATTTGCCCTTTCGTGTTGGACCGCAATACGTCATCGTAATAGATAAAACTACTAAATAAAACGAATGTATACAATAAAATTAAATATATAATACAAAAGAACGAATACGAGAAGACAGTACAAATAAGAATAGAGGAAAATTTTTGAAAAAAAAAAGGAGTGAATAAAGAGGCTCTTTTTTTTTTTGTTATCTAGATTTGTTGATAATAATTTGTGTTAGCAATACGCTAAGTATGAAGAAGAATATATTTTATTTAGAGACAAACAGTAATTTTTTTAATTATTAAGGGGATTTCTTCTTCTTTCGAAGAATCATCATTTTGATATTTTTCAAGTTTACACTTTTTCTACAAAGTGCGCATACACCTGCTTTTCGAGGTGTTCTTGAATTGTTAACCATCTGGAATAGACATTCACAGCAATATACATGCCCACAGGGGGTCATCATGGACACTTCTGGTGGCTCAAAACATATAGGACACTTGTAATCTCGTACCCTCTTGTACTCTCTTCTTTTGCTCTCTTCATCTTCATCAGGTATCTCAACAACCTGTTGCTCCTCTGCTTCAAGATTTATGGTCTCGGGTGTTAAATCAGTGTTTCTTCTCTTGTTCACATCCAATATATCCTCCTCATCATCATTGCTATCGTCATCAAGAGTGGTTACTTGTGGGCGTAAATCATCTTCAAAAATATCCCTACTCTCAGTGATCTCGTCATCAAACTCATCATCAGACCTACTCCTCTTTCGTACCATATTGTATAGTCTATAGTCTTGCTCTATGTTTCAGAAACGATAGTGCCTTCTTTTATCCCTCCCTCATTAAATCGCTTATGAAAAGCTCATTTTAGTGAACAATGGACCGCTTTATCTGTATAGTGTGTGTAACAATTATAGAAATGAGAGAAAGAAAAAAAAAAAGAAATTTTTTATTCTTCTGGAAATAGTAATCTACTTTGAAAGGAAGAAAAAGCTTAGAAAATTATCTTCTGCACAACTGTCTTCACGTAGTTTTTGCCTTAATATATAGAGCAGAGGTGTGTGTATTGAATGATTTGTGCCTGGATTTCCCTCTTCCCTTCTGCACTGATCTCTGTGCGACAACCTGAATCTTCCTATTCCAAGAAAAAAAAGAAGGATTGTTCAATAAAACGTACATAAATTAATCAAACTCCTTTTTGTACGTAGGTTTTACTAAGCAATCTTGCTCCATGCGTTGTCTGTGTAATTTTTTTTTTTTCAGGAATTCTTTTTTATTTTCTTATTTATCGGAATATAATTTAGATCGTTTTTTTCTTTCTTTTTTTTTAGTATTCTTTTTTTGTGACTATTTTAGGGGTACAGAGTAAACATCATTACACCATTTAATTCCTGATCATTTTTTGTTACATCAGAAGTGGATCCATCACTAAAAGGTTCCACTTTCTATTTTAGGAAATTATCATTAGAGAAAAAAAAATATATTTATCAGAAATTATTAGAATATTACACGCGGTCTCGATATTGAACTTTACCCTGCCATACTCTATAATGCTTTTGTGCAGGCATACTACAGGCTAAACCATTTGCTTTTCAATGATGGGGTTCCTACTAGGCAGTTTTGGCAAGAGAGAGCTCTATGCTAGGCCCGGTTAGGCTGAGGCCCTTGGTAAGGCGCAGGGGGGGATATGGAAAAAAAAAAACTTTCATAGCCTAGCTTATGCTAGGCGAGGGAGGCTGCTGTGAATACTATTCCTAGCTAGGGAGAGAAGTCAGTAACTGTAGGCAGAGATAGCGAGAGAGAGAGAGACGAAGGGAGGAAGAGAGAGTGAGAGATGCGAGACGATGGAGAGAGCGAGCAAGAGAGCAAAACCTGGCGATGGATGAGGTTGGAAATTGTAGCTTAGTAGTATATTGGAATTTCAAATGTAGCAGAGCTGCCACCCGCTTTTAATACTATTGATATATTATTTATTAGCCGCTTAATTTTTTTAGTATATATTTTATATTACTTCTTATTAGCTCAATAACGATACCAAACGAAATCACACAAGAAAAATGTCAGGTAACGGTGCTCAAGGTACTAAATTCAGAATTTCTGTATGTTTAATAACACAAAATGATATAATTGCTTAAAAACTTAGTTGAGAATAATAAAAAAAGAGGAACGATCAACACCAGTAATCAGTCAGAGAAATTCATGCTCATCCAAAAGCAGGTGTATTATTACGGCTAAAAACAAAGGAGATTGATGATAATACAAATATTGTGAACTCACACACACGCTGGAATTCAATACAATGTAAATACAATAAGAGGAGGACGTTTTAATACTGCAAAAAGAAGATGATGTAAATAACTGGTCAAGACACCTCATTTCTCAAACTCTCAATAATATTAATCGCAAAGGACAACTTTTTTACTAACAATCTAACTATTAAATTTTTTATTATTATAATATAACCAAATTGGAAAATCGAAATTTTTCTTACATTCGTATTTATTGTGAAAAGGGAGTTAGAGGGAACTATCAAACTTTAAAAAAAAACAGAGACTGTTGAGAGTAGATATAACTATGATTGAAAACATCTTAACTTTTGAAGAAACCTAAATATTGAAAAATTACTGAAACCAAAACAAAAATTATAATGTTAATAAAGGAATTCCGAGCGAAATAGTAGTGAGAAAAATAGTATCAACTTAAGTGATTACCTGCCTCTCATGTTCCTTTACTACGATACGATGAGAAGAAAAATTAATGATTTCGGATTGGGAAAGTAATAATTTAAAAAAATAGTAATATTTGAATAGCTAGGTTTGCCAACCGGTGCCATCATGAACTGTGCTGACAACACTGGTGCCAGAAACTTGTACATCATTGCTGTCAAGGGTTCTGGTTCCAGATTGAACAGATTGCCAGCTGCCTCTCTAGGTGATATGGTTATGGCTACTGTTAAGAAGGGTAAGCCAGAATTGAGAAAGAAGGTCATGCCAGCTATCGTTGTTCGTCAATCCAAGGCTTGGAGAAGAAAGGACGGTGTCTTCCTATACTTCGAAGACAATGCTGGTGTCATTGCTAACCCAAAGGGTGAAATGAAGGGTTCTGCTATCACTGGTCCAGTCGGTAAGGAATGTGCTGACTTGTGGCCAAGAGTTGCCTCCAGTTCCGGTGTCGTCGTCTAAATGTAAACTTAATACAACATAGTTTCTTATTTAGTATAATATAAAAATCATCATTAAAAAATATAAACATTTGTTAATTGTGTAATATAGAAAAGATCTATCTTCTCTAATGACCTTAAATATCAGTAAATTATTACACGTCAAATAAATAGGCCTGGTATGTAATATTTACGTAGAAGTACATACGTATGACAGTAAAATAATATGATACATTTGGTTGATATGACTATTTAGAGTAAAATTTCAGTATACTATATGCTCGATTGTCAATTGTCTTTTTAGCGACATGAGGAGTCGTTACTGTAGAAAAATAGGTGAATATCTTAAGAATGAATAGTATTGCCCGTGTAATAAATGGTATTCAAGTTATGATAAAAAGAATTTAATGCAATACAAATACAAATGGGCCCTGATGGTATCTTATGTGTCTCTTTTATTTTGGGGAATATATGTCACTTGTTAGGTATTTGATATTGAATATAATAACATTTGGTCGTAAATTTCTTCTATTTGGTAAACATTACGTTTAGTTTATTAGATTGATTTGTTTCTAAATTTCAGATTCGTTATCTATTAGTGTAACATAATTACTTGGAATTATACCGGTTTCACCAGTTTCTTTCTTAGCTTTCCACCATCTACCTTCGATGTCGCTCACCAATAGGATATCACCTTGTTCAAAAGACATTTCATAAGCATCGGCTGCATCAGCTTCATAAGAATATAAAGCCTTAGCCCTATATGGGAAGTTGTCGTCAGCAATATCAGAGTATAGACCTAATGTGTCACCCATTGTAGTTTCTGTATTGTTATTTGTTGTGGCAGTAATATAAGTATCACCTACCATATTAGATCCTCTTTGAGATCTCAATGGTGGGTTATTATTTGTTGGTAAGTCACTTGAGGAAGGATATGGAACACCAGTATTTTCAAACTCAGTTAGAGCTGTAGAAGAGACGTAATTTGAAGTTTGTGGGTTTGCATAAAATCCATCAGCCACGCTGACGCTTTCAGAAAGACCTCCATGTAAATTGTGTGTGCTATTCGTAAGTTTGACGGATGATCCGCGGTATTGCTGTCTACTTGACTTTCTATAAGCTTTGATCCTTGAAGTTTCGTAAGGCGATGGTTTGATACCGTTAACGGCGAATGAATCAATCCACTTATTCGTTGGTGATGCGTTATCGCTTCCGAAATAAAACATCCATATCAAATTCACCATTGAAAGAAGAACCACACCCGCAGAGGCAGCTGCTTTTTGATTACCAGCACCATAAATAAAGTAGTTAGCACTGTTCGTAGTATACACAAATGCCACACCAATAGCAGCTGTAAGGAAAGATCTGTAGTAATCCACTAAATCGTAGATATAAAAGACTATCAATAACACTATTAGTAACAACTGGAAAGCAATACCCCACCATGTGAATCTAGGAAACTGCTGGTCCACTTGCACAGAGATACAACCTCCAAGTGCTATGATCCACGATATAAGGCCGATCAGTATGGAGGAGATGGCAAACGGATCACCAATTAGGTTTCTAAAACCAACGTTTCTAATAGCACCTCTAGTCCTAGGATTATTTATCTTCCCTCTTCTACCTGACATCCTGATAAATAATATATTGTTGTTGTTGTTTTATTGTTTATTGTCTTTTACAGCTTTCTTATAATAAAATCAGTCCACAAAGTACAAAAGCTATGGCAACAACTATACTCCACTATCCAATGTGTAATTAATAAAGCCCAATAGTAGCAGTTTCTCAACCTTATACATGTAGCGATGAGCATCAAACAGCTGACGTTTCTTCTGTTCCCACGTTAAATATTAGAAGACGCGTATTTTCTGTTTCTATATTTAGATGAGTAGCGTGTCAGATGATAATATACAAGTAGTCTTCCAACAATATTATATTCTATATACGTATTTATATTTATATTTTATATTAGATTTAGCTGGGTTCATTGGTACAGTCATCTAGTACTATACTTTAGTGTTTTGCATTCAATTTGATGGCAGCGAATAGTGACGCTGTCATTACGAAGAATCCCCATAATGTTGCCAGTAGTCCCAATTTTTTGAATATCTTATCTTGTCTTGTGAGTGGATTACCATCTGATCCGATCAGCATGTAGCCGAATATACCAGGCAGGATAAATGATATGGATGTAGACCCTGTGGCACCAACTATAGAGAGTACTTTGTCCAACGACCGTACGGACATTGCGACGAGGTATGATACGAGGATGATCCCTGCAGTGATCGCGAGGAACAGTCTGTTGTCCATCTCTATAGGCACATCATTAATCGAGCCTTGCTCCTCAGCGATCCCATTTTCCTCCAGGGAACTTATGGATCGTACGAGTGGGGTCCGTTCTGATGGGTTTGAAGCAGAGGCTGCAACTTCACTACGACTCAGCTTTTCCTCCAGGTTAGGGAAGAAGAACAACAGAATGTTGTGTATCGAGCTTCGAGCAGGGTGGCATTGTAGTGGGAAGGCAAGCATGACTAGCATGGTGATGGCTATCCTACCGATGACACTGGATGCGGAATGTGGGTACAATGTTATGATGTTTCCTACAATGTTGTCACCGAAACTTAAATATCCACAGCCGCCAATAGCGATATACAACAGACATGCAAAAAAGGTAGAGATCAATGGGATGTATTTAGTGCTCTTGAAGGAACCATCTTTTTGCTCATTTATCACAGAGAACATGTTGTGATGACAGGTATAAGCAAACACAAAGATAGGAAGTGTCGTGAGTATACTTGGCTCATGATGTGGGAACCCAATTGACACATGACCCTTAAGTTCACCCATCTCCGGAGTTGGAAAGAAATAGTGCACCATAACAAGCACGCATAGGTATGCCACAGATAATATGGCCAACGTCGACGTGTGCCTAAGTGAGTTCAACTTCTTCATCAAACACAAGGGAGTCACAATGAATATAATCACCAAGGTAATGTGGAAGTCTCTGTTCATTAGTAGGCCATGGTCGGTGATCGAACCTGCGATCTGTGGTAACAAGTCTCCTACAACTATCAGGTAGGAAATACCCACACCTAGACACTTGATAGCGATCGCAAGATCAAATATAACACTTAGGTTCTTATCAATAACTTGGGTCAATGAGAAGAAAGAAGCAGCGCCCTTATCCGGAGCATATTTCGCTACTTTAGCCTGGATCAGAAGCGTGCTAACTGAACATATACCACAGAATATTATCATTAAAACACCAAACACAAAGCCAAAAGGTTTAAAGGCATATGGCATCGCTAGAATACCAGCCCCACAGGCCGTATGTAACAGAGTCAGCACCCCAGATGATATTGAAGAGGGCATTTTTTCAATTAGTTTTGGTACTTGCTAAACAGTTAAGAATAATATTTAAAAAAAAAAGAAGGGCAGACCAAGTATGTAAAGTGAGGGTGTGAGAAGTGTGTTAGAGCTAAATATTGATGAGATTGGGCTATGATGTAATAAACAATAAATTGCCCTTTTCACAGTATGGTTGATGGAATTGTGCTGTTTAGGGTCTTTCTTAATCCCCCCTCATCGAGAAGCTTGGCTATACACCCAAAAGAAAAACCCGATACTCTAGTCTAGCCTTGAAGAAAGAAAAAAATTATATTGGAAGAGCAGACTACTTTAGTAAATTTATTTTATAAAAAGAACTGCAACGGTTTAAATTTAGAGTTACCTATTATAGAGGTCTAGAAAGTAAGTTAGAGATGACAGAGGTAAAGGAGGATATTAAACCATTGGAGCCCGAGAAGAAAGAAGAGGTTGTGACTCCCGATACCGTGGGAGTTGTTGGAGAGGAAGGTGGTGAGGATAAGAAGAAGAAGAACAAGAAGAAGAAGAAGAAGAAGAATAACAATATCAAGAAGATTGAGTTGTTTTATCCGGATGGAGTGTATCCTGAGGGTGAGTGGATGGATTACCATCAGGATTTCAATTTAGAGCGTACAACTGATGCGGAGAAGAGGTATCTAGCCAGGGACATGGAGAACCAATCGCATTGGAATGAGGTTAGGAAAGGTGCTGAGATCCACCGTCGTGTGAGGAAGAATTTGCAGAACAAGTTGAAACCGGGTATGCTCTTGACTGAGATTGCAGATATCATTGAAAATGCCACCAGGAAGTTTACTGGCGCTGAAGACCTGACCAAGATGGAGGACCCTACCAGCGCCGGTATCGGTTTCCCTACAGGTCTGTCTCTAAACCATTGTGCAGCACATTACACTCCAAACACTGGGGATAAGACCGTCCTAAAATATGAGGATGTTATGAAGGTCGATATTGGTGTGCAAGTTGGTGGTAACATCATTGACTCTGCCTGGACAGTCAGCTTTGATCCTCAGTACGACAACTTGCTAGCGGCTGTCAAGGACGCTACATACACTGGTATCAAGGAAGCCGGTATTGACGTGCGGTTAACCGATATCGGTGAAGCCATCCAGGAAGTCATGGAGTCCTACGAAGTGGAGATTAAAGGTGAGACATACCAAGTGAAGCCATGCAGAAACCTGTGTGGTCACAGCATTGCACCATACACCATCCACGCGGGTAAATCCGTGCCTATTGTTAAGAATGGGGACCAAACGAAGATGGAAGAAGGTGAACACTTCGCGATCGAGACATTC
This sequence comes from Nakaseomyces bracarensis, assembly GCF_045282275.1. Classification (NCBI taxonomy): domain Eukaryota; kingdom Fungi; phylum Ascomycota; class Saccharomycetes; order Saccharomycetales; family Saccharomycetaceae; genus Nakaseomyces; species Nakaseomyces bracarensis. The sequence continues at coordinate 525,242 of NW_027263956.1, forward strand.
GGTACCACCGGTCGTGGTTACGTCGTGAGCGGTGGAGAAGTGTCACATTACGCCCGTATGCCAACCCCTGGCATGCCGCAACCTAACCTAGGTAGCTCCAAACAACTTCTCAAAGTGATCGATGACCACTTCGGCACTCTACCGTGGTGTCGTCGTTACCTAGACAGACTAGGACAGGACAAGTACCTGTTTGCGTTGAATAACCTGGTCAAGAACGGATACGTGCAAGACTATCCACCACTAAACGACGTCATCGGATCATACACCGCACAGTACGAACACACAATCTTACTCCACCCTCACAAGAAGGAAGTGGTATCCAAGGGTGACGACTACTAATAATAATAACTTTATTACGTATATAATAAACTATATAGACCAAACAAAACACAGGCCTCTCTGCTTTTTATAGAAAATAGCATCAGCAACTATTAATAGTACATGCACTCACATGCTTGTTGTACAGAGTGATATCAGCAAATACTCATCTTACAATTAAAAGAAGCAAGTTCAGAATTGAAAACAATATTAGTGTTTCCAATAGATATTGATAGAAAATAAGTCTTTGGAAATATCCAAAATATTATAGCTCTGATAAATAGCTCAACTTACAACTGTTCTTAGCTAGTTGTTCCTTTCAAGGAGGATTGGGGACCTAAAAAGGGAGCTCCGGGTGAAAAAAAAATTTAAAGGAAAAAAAAATAAGAAAAAAAAAATAAATAAAAAAATTAAAAAAAAATAATAAATAAACAGAAACTTCTATTAGATCTCCTTCAAAGGGGGATATTTCTTTTTTTTTGATCTTATCTTGCTGATATAGTCAATTTTTCATTAGGAGAAAGATATAAACTACAAGAATACTGACATATAAACAGTAGAAACAAAACAAAGAAGGAGAATATACGGATATATAAGCCCTTTTTTTTGTGTATTTGAAAGAAGAAAAAAAAAAAAATAAACATAAGTTGGCACCATACAACAATAATACAGTATCAAGTAATTAAGGAAAAGATGTCTCTTGTTGATATTTCCCCAGATGTTCTAGAGTATAAGTCTCCATTGACTAGACAGAGTACTGAATATGTTACTGTTAAGAATAACTCGGATCAACCAGTTGCGTTCAAGGTCAAGACTACTGCACCAAAGTTCTACTGTGTGAGACCTAATGCCAGTGTTGTTGCTCCTGGTGAGACCGTTGATGTGCAGGTTATCTTTCTAGGTTTGCCTGAGGCACCACAGCCGGATTACAAGTGTCGTGACAAGTTTCTTGTTATAACACTCCCTTCCCCATATGACCTGGGTTCTAAGAGTGTCTCTGAAGCGTGGGCTGACCTAGAGGCTGAATTCAAGCAACAGGCTATTTCCAAGAAGATTAAGGTGAAATACTTGATAAACAGTGAAGTTGAGAAGAACCCAGAGAGTGTTCCAGAAGAACAACCACAGGCACCAAAGCATGAGTCAGTAACGGAGGTTCCTCCAGCTGCTCCACAACAAGCTGCCAAGGCTGCTGTAGAGACTATGTCTAGTCCAGCTCAAGCCGAAGCCCCATCTCACGTTCAAGCTCCAGCTCAAGCTCAAGCTGAACCACAACAAAAGCATATTACTACCGAAGCCCCAGCTGCTGCCTTTGCCGCCGCTGCTGAAGCTGCTGAAAAGGTCACTCGAGGTCTAAGAGTTGAAGGATCTATGCCTAAGACAGAGACTGTGGAGGTAAAGGAAGTTAGAGAGGAAGTACAGGAAGTTCCACGTAGTGTCAGCTCCAATACCGAAAAACAAGTGGAAACCAAGGAAGGAAACACCAGTACTATTTTGATATTGGTATGTGTTCTTGTCCTGTTATTGGGCTGGTTGTACCGCTAGTACCCGACGTTATTTTTTATCTCGATTAACAAAGAAAAATTAAGACGACTACGACAAAGGAATTTTGTACTTCTTTCTCATTTCATCTAATATTTTTATTTTTTCTTTCTCATTAGTAAGAAAATAGTTCTAACTTTATGTAGAGAGAGAAGCACAAAAATGTATCCTTTCTAAAACCCTATATAATTTTTTTTTATCTCTACCATGATACCTTTTTTTATATAATAAATTTATTTAATAAATATATATTTTTTATACTATACCTTTTAAAACAAAACTTTAAAAAGTTAATCTCCAACCAATTATTGAAGTATATACAACTAAGGATTGATAAAGGTGTTTTGATGGGTTAATATATCGTATTCTCGATGGGTCCTTTGGTCCTAAAGCATCATGAAAAAAAAAAAAAGGACAACTTTCTCAAAGGAACTGAAAAAAAAAATAAGGGAATCAATGTTTTCTACGGAGTTTTCTATGCAATGTAGATCGTTTCCATAATGGAAAAAAAAGTAAGGCCGTAGTACAAAAATTCGTGATATATATAAGCAAAACGAATTGTTCAATGCCAACTTATTTGGATTACTATACCTCTCAATTGGTATTTACAGTGACTATTTGAGAGCCTCGTCAGTAACTGAAAACCTCACCTAACTAATTGGGATTGAATATTCATATTCAGTTAAAAAGGCTATTGAAGGACTTATAAACGAAAAAAGGGTACATATATTAATTATGGTAGAGCAAAATGTGCAGCTTACATCTAGTCCTAGTTATATAAATTGGCATATGTTTGGGACGTCTATAACGCAGGAACTGGTTTTTGCTTACAAGAAAGGTAATAAGAGGTCGTTTTCAGAGCGTCCCAGCACTGAACTGAAAAAACAGAAAAGTGATCGTATAACGAATATGTCATGAATAAAAGTTGTAATGAAGTTTTTTGATAGTGTAACAAAAGCAAAACGATTGAAAAAAGATCCTAATAGTAATAATAGTAATAATAATATCGTGAACTAACTAACAGTACGGCAGCACGATACAATATACGCAATATATGTATGAACTATATATTGTTTCTGTAATAATATATTCATGAGTTAAGTTTTTATTACTAATTCTATTTTGACTCATGATTTTAATACTGATGAAAGATTCAAGTTTATGAAAAATAAAAGTAATTTTGAATAAGTTAACAATAGTCATAAAAAAATTTTATTAGTATTCTATAGACCTAAAAAACATGAAGGTTTTATAATTGTAGTGTAGTAAATGTAGACTTTCTTTTCTTATTTCTTTCTATTACATGACTTTATACTATATTACAAGGTTGGGGAATTATTGAAAAGCACTATGTTTTCTCATTGGGTATTAAAGGAAAAAAATAAGTTAAAAAGTGAAACCTAAGAAAAAAAGAACATAATAAAAAAAAGATGCAATATCTTTATCATTACGTTTTTATAATTCTATCTTCTCAAATAGTCTCTTAAATAATTACCCAACTTTTCAGCACCTTGTTCAACAACGTCTTTTAAGATTTGTAATTCATCTTCAGCTTGAGAGTTGAAATCGATGAAAGAGTTAGCATTGTTACCACCGTAGTTCCTCTGTCCATTATAACCGTTGCTACCGCCCATAGCCTCTTCAGTTTCTTCCTCTTCACCAAAGTAGGATGATGAGGAGATAGAGGTAGCATTGTCGAAGGTCTTCAGCTTTTGACGGGCCTCCTTAGAGGCTTCTTCGTCGTAAGAACCACGGCCGAATAACATATCTGAGGAAATGGCTTTCTGGCCACCGTATTTAGCTGCTACTGTACCAGTATATTTTGGACCAGATGCAGCTCTTTTCGCCTCCTTGTGTTGTTGTGCTAGCTCATTGGCTTCGTTATTCGTCATACCGAAACCTAGCTTAGCAAACTTCGGTTGTAATTCCTCGACAGGAGCTTGGGTTTGAGCCTGGTTGTTGAATCCAGAATCATTATCGTTATCGTACATGCTGTTCTTAGCATTGTCTTCTTCTTCCTCTTCCTCTTCTTCACCTCCGAAATTAGACGACATATATTTCTTGGTAACTGCAGGCTTGCTGTAGCTATTGCTGGTATTTAGCTCAACTTCCTTCTCTTCCTCAGCTTCCTTCTCGAATTGATCAAATAGGTCCTCGGCGTTGGATTTGTCGACCTTCTTTGCAGACAACTTGGTAGGCTTCCTCGATGAGGACAGGATAGAGTGCTTCTTCGCGCCAGCGCCTGAACCTAATGAGGAGCCCGGTTTTCTTCTTCCGCTCAAGATAGAACTGGATCCAGTAGCGGAAGTCTTGCGTGCGGGCGTACCTGTCTTTCCTGAAACATTTGCGGTAGAAGAATTCCTGCTTGAAGTCAGACTGGACTGTGTGTTTCTAGGCGACAGAGTAGGGGTTAGCGGGTTAGAAGCTGGATCGACCTTTGGTTTCTCCCAATTAGAGAAGAAGTCGTCCACGCTGCCCTCCTTGGAAGACACCACGCTATTGGAGTCGCTTGAATTTTCCTCTTCGTTCAGCTCATCCAGGACTAGCTCCGCTGGGTACAGCTCCATATCCTTCTCTACCTTCTTATCCAGGTGCGCTTTATACTTCTTAGCTACCAAACTTGTGTACTTGCTATGTGCGTTAACATTACTACTGTTCAAGTACTGTTTTCCGTTGTTCTTTAAGAAGTACTCCTTGGCCTTGTGGTTACCACCGTACTTGAATCTACGCAAGTTATTAATAGTCCACTTATCCAGCGTGGAACTCTTGACAAACGTAATGTGAACACCGAGATTTCTATGGACCGCACTACATTGGATACATAGCAACACACCAAATGGAACAGAGGTCCATGTAGGGTTCTTGTTACCACAGTCAAAACAAACTCTATTTTCCAACCTAGCACCAAGTTTAGTAAATACTTGCTGTCTGACGCTATCCGATACAAATACCTCACCTTCGTCCATTATTTTAATTTCCTTTTACTTCCTTACTTCTTGTCTTTGCAAGTATACAAATGGTAGGTACAAATATAGACTAACAGAAGAAAATCTTAACGTGAGATAGAGAGATCAAATAAATAAAGGATTAACGAAAATAAACACCACGCTAGCCATTTTGTTCCTTGCAAGAGCAAAGAAAAAAAAAAATAACAAAAAAAAGAATGAAAAGAAATTAGGAAAAAAATTAAAAAGGTAAAGTAATACATGACGAATATCATCACATGACTAAACTACACCCTTTTGTTCCCCGTAGTAGCCCAATTATCATCTCGTACGTCTAAAAGAGGGAGGGTGGCAGCAGAGACGGGGCGTTTTTACGTATATATGTATGTATCAGGTGATATTACGTATGTATGTATGTGTCATGTGGTGTTACGTATAATTGTATGTATGTATGTGTCATGTGGTGTTACGTATAATTGTATGTATCAGGTGCTATTACGTATAGATGTATAAATACTAAGAAAGATGCCACAAGGCAAGTATAGTGTAACAAATGTGGTGGGCATCATAACAATAATACAAAAAATCAGTAAGTTACATATCAATAAATGCCTGTTGTATAATATTTACATATACTTTATACAAACAGTATAGATCTATGGTTCATATATCAGACATTGGTTAGTATATACACACCTTCTTACGTATCAATCGTAGTGTCTATTAGAATTGTATATTCCGGGTAAAATGGTATTCTTCGAGAAGCAGACTGTAGAGAGGCAAGAGCCGAGAGAGGCAAGGGCAAAGGGAGAGAGAGAGAGAGGCAAGAGAAGGTTAGAGAAAGTTTCATTAATAAGGCTAAATCTCTTTGGGTGGGATTCCTAAATCCTTTTTATTTGTTAATCAAATTTTAGTCATTACATTCCTCAACAAGAAACTACAAATAATAACCGGTATTAAGAATACGAAAAAAAAAATAATATTGATACTGATATTATAAAAATAATAATAAAATAAATAATGATTTCTGCTCTTGCGCCCGTGGGTGGAAGAGCTGTGATGAGGTCATCGTTGCTGTGGAGATGTGTTGGTGTTACTGCGATGAGGAGGATACATTATAATACTGCTCAGAGAGGTCTTCTCCTTAATATGAGACGGTACTCCACCAAGGATAATGAAAATAGTAATAAGGATGAGGGTGCAAATGCTGCCGGTACTAATAGTAATGCTAGTGCTAGTACTAGTGCTAGTACTAGTGCTAATACTAGTGCTAGTGCTAATACTAGCAATCCGAATGCTGGCACAAGTGGTCCTACCTCTGGAACCGTGTCTCATGCACTCCTGGCGACTAGAGAACAAGAGGCTAACAAGGACTTGACTAACCCCGAGGCACAGGCCACTTTCTACAAATTGTTGCTGCAATCTAACTACCCACAATACGTTGTCTCTAGATTTGAAACTCCGGGGATAGCGTCATCGCCAGAGTGTATGGAGCTGTACATGGAGGCATTACAAAGAATAGGAAGACACGCTGAAGCTGATTCGGTAAGGCAGTCTCTGTTGACCGCCTCGTCTGCAGGTGCGGTCAATCCAAGTCTCGCCTCCTCTTCCCCTAACTCTTCAGGTTATCACGGATCATTCCCTTCTCTATATTCTCCACTATATGGTTCACGTAAGGAACCCTTACATGTAGTGGTCTCTGAATCAACTTTCACAGTGGTCTCCCGTTGGATCAAATGGATACTGTTTTTCGGTATTTTTGCATACGGTGTCTCCGAGGCATTCAAATATATTGCTGAAAACACAACTTTGTTGAAGAACTCCGAGGTCGCTGACAAATCAGTCGATGTTGCAAAGACTAACGTCAAATTTGATGACGTACGTGGTTGTGACGAGGCCCGTGCAGAACTTGAAGAGATTGTTGACTTCTTGAAGGACCCAGCTAAATACGAATCTCTTGGTGGTAAGTTGCCTAAGGGTGTACTTCTAACAGGCCCACCAGGTACAGGTAAAACTCTGCTGGCTCGTGCAACTGCTGGTGAAGCAGGCGTGGATTTCTTCTTCATGTCCGGTTCCGAATTCGATGAGGTCTACGTTGGTGTCGGTGCTAAACGTATTCGTGAGTTATTTGCGCAAGCCAGATCACGTGCACCCGCAATCATTTTCATTGATGAATTGGATGCTATTGGTGGTAAGCGTAATCCAAAGGACCAGGCCTATGCAAAGCAGACATTAAACCAACTGCTGGTTGAGTTGGATGGTTTTTCTCAGACAAGTGGTATTATCATTATTGGTGCAACGAACTTCCCTGAATCTTTGGATAAGGCCTTGACAAGACCTGGTAGATTTGATAAGGTTGTTAATGTCGATCTTCCAGATGTTCGTGGACGTGCCGATATATTGAAACATCACATGAAAAAGATCACCATGGCTCCAAATGTCGATGCTACTATCATTGCTCGTGGTACGCCAGGTTTATCTGGTGCTGAACTGGCTAACTTGGTGAACCAAGCAGCTGTCTATGCTTGTCAAAAGAATGCTGTTGCTGTTGATATGAATCATTTTGAATGGGCTAAGGACAAGATATTGATGGGCGCTGAAAGGAAAACTATGGTTTTGACTGAGGCCTCTAGACGTGCCACAGCCTACCATGAAGCAGGACATGCCATTATGGCACTATATACCAATGGAGCTACGCCACTATACAAAGCTACTATTTTGCCAAGAGGTAGAGCCTTAGGTGTGACATTTCAACTGCCAGAGATGGACAAAGTTGATATTACTAAGAGAGAATGTTTAGCAAGATTAGACGTTTGCATGGGAGGAAAGATTGCTGAAGAGCTCATTTATGGTGAAGATAACACTACAAGTGGCTGTGGGTCGGATCTTCAAAGTGCAACAGGTACTGCCAGGGCTATGGTTACACAATATGGTATGTGCGATGAGGTTGGGCCTGTAAACCTTGGTGATAATTGGGACAGTTGGTCCAGTAATATAAAGAATGTTGCTGATAATGCCGTAATTAGTATTCTAAAAGAGTCAGAGGAGAGGACAAGGAAGATGTTATCTGAGAAAAATGAGGAGTTGCACCGACTAGCCCAAGGTTTAGTTGAATATGAGACTCTAGATGCTTCCGAAATAGAAAAGATATGTAAGGGTGAACAAATCAACAAATCAAAATCATCTACTAACACTGTCGTAGAAGGTCCAGACAGTGATGAAAGAAAGGAAATTGGTGGTGGCTCCGGGGACAAATCTAAAATACCGACTATGTTAAAAGTATAACACATTGGTTTAAATTTTGATAAACTTATATCGGCTGCCAACCTACCGCAACCGTCTAACCGTGATATTAAAAAAATTGGCATATTACTCCCTCCGAGGCCATAGATTGCTATAAATAGGAATCTTCATCCTTTTTAGGGAAATAATCACGAACTAGCATAATACTGAAATTGTGGAAAAAAAATCCAAGTAAGTTGATACTTGTAAATAGAATCTCTTAATTCAAAGAAATAAATGAAAAAAAGAATGAAGAATACAAAACCGTTATTTTTTTTGTTCAGAATACTGTCTGTTGTTAGACAATATTCAAATGTACAGTAAAACTTCCATGTCCGGGACTAATGCATATACGACCTGATCTAAGGTCCTCATTATATAATGCAGTCTATATAGGAGCTATTGATAATTTCGTTCCATACATTAATTTTCATTTTTTGTTACATAAATGCACTATATATTCAAACCTTTTGTTTTTTAACTGGTGATTCGCCTTCATTAGTAGCTTCCCTCTTTAATCTATTAACCAAGGCCATTGGGTTATGACAATAGTAAATCTTAGCCATTATCTCTTTAGCTTCTTGTGTACTAACAGAAGTAGAATTTTCGAGCATTTCCTTACAAGATTGAATGACATTCACCAGTTTGTCAAAATTTATATTACTTATGTCATGTTTCGTATCATCTGTAGAGCCTTCCGTTTTTACTTCTTCTGGCTTTGGGGCATCAGGGCCATGAAATTTAAGTTCTAGGTATCTCGTTGTTAGAGCCTCATCCTCCAACATTAGCGAGGCCAAAGTTATCTGTGGTGGAGTGTAAATATATACTGCATCTGTTAATAGAGCCTCTGTGATACTCTTCTTGCATCTATCGTAAATTTTACCCATGTATTTCAAGTCAATTTTCCCGTGTAAAACACTCTGAATGTCGAGGAAAAACCCATGTAAAGGTTTGTAAGGATGGTGATTTAGTAAAGTAAATTGCAGACTCTCTAGAAGCTTGAATTCATATTTCAGTATGGCCTCTTTCGAGGCCTTAGCCTTTTTCGAGAATGAATCCACACTAATGAAGTAATTCTCTGATTTACAAGCCAGGAAGATTGTCGTATGCACAATATCTTTTGGTTCTATCTCCATTACCGAATTTTTTAGGAAGAATCTTCTGAAGAAAGAAATGGAGGTAGCTACAACCTCTGTAGGCAGTCCCATTTTCTGAGCAATTACTTGCACTTTTTGCGCATAGAAGTTCACAAGTTTCAGTTCTTCAGCAGAGTTTACCGGTTGTGCCTTACTATCTATCACCTTAAGCACGTCCTCGTTCAGATCATCCTTATTAGCGTCCTTAAAGTTCTGTAATTTCTCTTGTATCTGGGTCACAGCCCTCCTGTTCGTTTCATCTCGCTGTGCTTGCAGCTTCAATGGTGTAAAAGACCAGAACCTAAATTGAGAGGAGTGTCTATACAGATCATCATCAGTCAACCTTTTGTAATTTGGAGGTTTCTCATCCTTACTTGTATCAGGGGTGGCATCCCTTGATGTCTGAGCTGTTGAAACAGCAGTCTCCACTTTAGTACTCATTTCTTTATGTTAGCTTTTTTTTTTTGTTATTATCTTTACGGGGATTACTTTCTAATGTATGTTTTAAGAGACGTTTTTGTAATAAAAGTAGTATGGCTTTGTAAACACCTACCTTTGAAATTTAGTTTTTCCGAAACTTATAGAGAAAGCCTTGAACGAATTTAATTTTTTGTTTTTGGCTATATGAAAAATTTGAGTTTTTTCCTAATCGGGATACATTACCCCAGAAATATTATAAATGCAATTAACATATAAGACAAAGTTTTTATTTATCAGTTTATTTTTAAGTATCGTTTAAGTTATCCCATTATCTGCGAGTGGAATGGGATCCTTTTATTTTTGCGAACGTGGGGTTATTACCTGTAGTTGTCTTTTATCAATTTCAACAACTTGTTATCATTAGCTATTTTTATAAAAAATAATAAAAACCTTCTTTTTGAGGTGAGATAAGCCATGAAAGGCTGTAATAAATAACAAGACATTGAAGTTCAGCATCATTAAAATGACATTTGTTTAGCACTTACTTTAACACTTCAAAGCTGTTTCACAGGCAATGTGAAGATGGGTTCATCAATATTTACAGAGTTTTTCCGAAAACCCACTTCCGCCTTCCTACGCTTGTTTCTGTAGATTTGGGTATTCCCTTTTTCTCCCTTTTGTTTCGAGGAATCTTTATTAAGAGAGTCGGATTAAAATCCAAGAAGGATTAAACTTTGTATAAAGGATTTTTAAGTCATCATCGGTTTGTTCATGTCAACTACTGAACAGCCATTCCTAGCTATAACAAAAGTAAAACATCAAAGAGAGATTTTAATATTAAAAAAAAAATAAAATAAAGAGAAAAGATAGGAGATTCATAGCATTGCAATAAAAGAAAAAGCAAAGAAAAAAAGAAATATCCTACTATTCGAGACTAAACTTGGGTTTGATTAAGGGAAACTTAAGGGACAAGCACTAATAGAACTGCATTGGAGTTACCGTTTTCTCTAATCTTTTTTTTTCCTTCTTTCTGGTTGTTTGTTGGATTTCTTTAAATAAAATAAGGTTTAGTTACCATTTTAGGCTTATATCCACATAACCAAAGGCTGTACCAACATCCCAACTCAATATCTGTGCCGCATATTAAGATTAACTTGGCTTTCTTAAACGAAATAAGGTGGGGGATTTTTTTTCAAATACAGTAATTTAACATTAACCATTTATCCAAAGTAAAAAATAAAAAAAATAATATTGCCTTACTTGCATATCATAATTTCAACAAGTTGATTAAGTGAGATATTGCTAACCGTGCAGTGATTTTTTAAAGGGGAGGTAAATAGTTTATCGGGTATCTTTTTTTTTTCCATTTCGTTACTACACATAAACCATATTATTTTTGCTTGTGAATAACTCAAATTGAAATTAAAATTCTAGAGACAAAATAAAAAATAAATTATATTAAAAAAAGTGGAGTATGAGTCTACCGTTGAAAGACAGGTTGTACCGGTTTTGGCAGGACCATGTTGTTGACCGTACTATTTCTACTGCAGACGATGTAGCCAACAAGTTCTTCCACTCATTTGAAAAACTATATAAGGGAGATGAACCTGACGGATTTGTGGAACGTTCACAAGCTTCTGCTTCTGATAGACGTGGTTCTCAAGTTCTGTTCTTTCCGGAAGAAAGATTAAGTAATAGGGTTAAGATACGAAAGCAGAATATCTTTAACACAACATTAATACTACTTATGTTGATAACATTAATAGTTTGGACAGCCGTATTATCGGCTAATTCTTTTTTCACGACCTCATTGGCATCAGGTTCACCTTTGTTCAACCACGAAGGTCGCGTGGTTAGGCCAATGCGGGAGTCAAGTCTAGGGTTAGAGGGTGATTCAGGAGCTAGGAAGGCTTCGAAAAAGCTGTATGACTTATTGTCAGATTTCGATAACTCTTTCTACGATGATGAAAATATGATATTGGGCTCACTTGCTTTTGGTGAAAATACTTACTCGAGACAACCTTATGTCGCTAATGGTTATATCGGTTCTCGTCTACCTAACATTGGTTTTGGTTATGCTTTGGATACTTTCAATCTGTATACCGATGCACCTGGAGCATTGGACAATGGCTGGCCTTTGAGGAATCAAAGATTTGCTGGGTCTTTTGTATCCGACTTCTATTCCTTGCAGAAGAAGTTAAACTCTACCAATTTTCCTGAACTTGATGATAAAGGTTACTCAACCGTTATCTCTTCCATCCCTGAATGGACTGACTTACAGTTTAAGGTCGACTATAATGGAGAAAAGTGGTTTAATCCACAATCCGTCATGGTTGATGAAATAACGAACTACAATCAAAACCTGTCTATGAAAGACGGTATTGTAACCACCAACATGGATTGGTTGGGTGGATTACTAAATGTAAAAAGTGAAGTTTGGGCTCATAGAAAAATTCATGCTTTAGGGATTGTAAAGTTAGAACTGAGTCTAAATCTAGATAACCTACCTGATAACTTTACTTCTTTGCCCGTTACAGTTTTTGACATTTTAGACTTTGCGACATCTCACAGAACTTCTTTATATGAAATGGGTCAGGACGAAGAAAATAGTGCAATTTACATGATTGTCAATCCTGATAACGTCCCTTACTCAAATGCTGTGGTATATTCTACTTGTACTATTCATGGTACTGGAGACAATTTTCATGAATATAATTTTAACGATACTGAAAAAATTGCACGTAGCTATGATATGGAATTAACAGAAGATAACCATAAGCTTATAATATACAAATATACTGGAACCATTTCATCTGAATATAACAATGATCAGTCAGATCCAAATGAAAATTTGAATTTTGCAAAGTATATTGCGACCTCAGCTAGAGGTAGCTACAGGCAGCTATTGTCACAACATAAACGTGCCTGGTATGCCCTATATAATGATGCATTCATTGAAATCCCTTCTGATAGCTTGTTAGAAATGACTGCGAGGTCGTCACTCTTCCATTTGCTGGCTAATACAAGACAATATAATGTGTCATCCACAAGGGGCCTACCTGTTGGTGTCGGTGGTTTATCTTCAGACTCGTATGGTGGTATGGTATTTTGGGATTCTGATATCTGGATGTCTCCTGCACTCTTGCCATTCTTTCCAAATATCGCTATGAATATGAACAACTACAGAAATGCAACACATGCACAAGCAAAACTAAATGCTGAACAATACGGCTATCCAGGTGCAGTCTATCCATGGACTTCGGGAAGATATGCTAATTGCACTTCTACTGGCCCATGTGTCGATTATGAATATCACATTAACGTGGATATTGCACTGGCTTCGATGTCCATCTATATGAATGGTGCGGAAGGTGCTGATGATGAATATTTGCGTTACACTACATGGCCAATGGTTAAAGATGCAGCAGATTTCTTTACTGCTTATGTGAAGTACAATGAAACGTTAGGCGAATATGAAACATATAATCTGACTGATCCAGATGAATTTGCCAACCATGTAAATAACGGTGCTTTTACTAATGCTGGTATTAAAACGCTGCTTGTGTGGGCCACTGATATTGGAAACCATTTAGAAGAAGAAGTAGATCCGAAGTGGATGGAAATTTCGGAGAAAATTCACATACCACGCTCATCCTCTAATATCACACTGGAGTACTCTGGTATGAATAGCTCAGTTGAAATTAAACAAGCTGATGTAACATTAATGGTTTATCCATTGGGTTATATAAATGATGAGTCAATCCTGAATAATGCTATAAAAGATTTGTACTACTACTCGGAAAGACAATCTGCATCTGGCCCAGCAATGACGTACCCCGTATTTGTTGCTGCCGCCGCTGGTCTATTGAACCATGGGTCTTCTTCACAAAGTTATCTGTATAAATCTGTTTTGCCTTATTTACGGGCTCCTTTTGCTCAATTCAGCGAACAATCTGATGATAACTTTTTGACTAATGGTTTGACTCAGCCAGCCTTCCCATTCTTAACAGCAAATGGTGGGTTCTTACAGAGTATTTTGTTTGGATTAACTGGTCTAAGATACTCCTATGAGGTTGTTCCTAAAACGAAAAAGATTAGTAGGCTATTGAAGTTTGATCCAGTTAAGTTACCACTTCTACCAGGAGGTATTGCCATTAGAAACTTTAAATATATGGGCCAGGTTCTTGATATTATAATTGATGACCACAATGGTACTATTGTTCACAAAAGTGGTGACCAACCGATTAGAATCAAGGTCCCAAATCGTAGTATACTTCACGATAGAGATATTGGTGCAGCTTTATTCTCTAAGAGGGACATGGGCTTACCTATCAATGAGGATTATTATGGTACTTACTTCACTATCTATCCAAAAGAAGAGTTAGTTATCCCATTATATGAATCCATGTTAAATATTGATGGTAATGTTGCAGAAAGTAAAGCGATTACTAACCTAACTGCTGGTGTTCCAGGTGACGTTGCTTTCTCAGCTCTGGATGGTAATAATTACACGCACTGGCAACCATTCATGAAGAATGATACCGCAAAACTTCTAATTGACCTTGGGGCAAATAACACCCATGTTATTAGGAAAGGTATGGTGTTGTGGGGACAAAGACCTGCCCAGAATATTTCATTATCAGTCCTACCTCACTCTGATCAAATTGAACAATTTTTCGCCAATCTAACATCAGTTTTACAGACTTCTCCAATTGTAAAAGGTGGCAACATTTTGAGTCAGATGTTGGAAGGTAAAACAGATAATCATTCAGACATTACCGATGCTATGGATGATGACATCAAGGCCTTGATCAACTGGAAGGGAGACGATTTGGATGAGTTAATTGATAATTTACCTGATATGCGTCTCCTTGATAATAAGTTTATAACGATTCTCAACAACCTTGAAATCTCGCCCAGTGAACGTTACTACGATGAAATTACGAAAGACAATATCATTAAGCTTCTCCCAAGTAATGTTACTGAATTCACTATAGACTATGATTCCATCCCTGGAGGAGAGAAAAGAGCTCGGTATATAGTATTCAGCGTATATGGTACTTATGATGACGACAAGGATACCAAGGGTGCTACTGTCAAAGAAATTGTCCTGCAGGAATAGGACTCTTTATTATTATCTTATGTTTTTATATTTATTTTCCTTATTCTTTTTAAACTAAATATTTTTTTTATATACTACAACGATATTCATGAAAAACAAAAAATAGATATTATTCCTTTATTCATTGAAATATTATTTATTATAGATATAAAATATTAAAAATAAGGCTGTAAAGTCACCAGTATGACATATGTTTAGTATTAGATCTAAAAATTAGGTTCATGAACTGGATATACTTCAACTAACCTTCGGTTAACTAAACATTAAAATCAAAATAACTTTCAGTAATATACCTTACCCGAAGATTATTGTTAAAATAACTAAAAAATACCAACAAAAAATAAATTGCGATTTCTGTGGATCGAACACAGGACCTCCAGATAACAAACTGACCGAAGTTAATTCTTCAGTCTGGCGCTCTCCCAACTGAGCTAAAACCGCATATTAAACTTGTTGAAGATGAACTGGTGGCTGAATGATATATTCTTACAAAACATATACCCTTAACTCAACTCTCCCCTTCAAAAATTAACCAACAACATTAGATAACTAGTTGCAATGCAAGCTATTCTAAAAATACTTCTAGTGCAGCATTCAATGCAATATGAGATCAAATATAAAAAGTAATCTTGCTGCTTAGATGCCCAGTAGCAAGAGACTAGGCTTCAACACTCTACGCCTCCTTCAATCATCGTTTGATGATAAAAAAAATTAAAGAAACTGGGAGGCTGCACACTTCGAGGTGGCATTTGTAGTTAATTCGGGTAAAATGTAGTTGAAGTTCCTGCATTTAGATAGGAAAAAAGGGAGGAAGAGCCTTGATTTATTTTTCTACTTGGTTGTCCTTCTTTTTAAATCACCCAACCGACGACGATCCCCTTCTTTTTCTTTCTTCTCCCATTATTTCATTTATAAAAGTCTTTAATATTAAATATCTTTGTTGAATTTTTTGTTTTTTCAATTCATTTCTCAACAATTCCATCTGTAGAGCTACAAATCAAAGATAATACTAAGACTACTACGACACTTTTACAATGGCTGACATTATCTCTAACTTTCAAGGTCAATTGAAGCAATTGGACACTCAATTCGCTACCAACAATGTTCTGAATCAACTAGAAAGAAAAACTAACTTGCCAAAGTCATATATCATCGTTGGTACTACTGTCTTCTACCTTTTGATGATCTTCATCAATGTTGGTGGTATTGGTGAAATTCTAGGTAACATCGCCGGGTTCGTTGTTCCAGCCTACTACTCTATCATTGCTCTAAAGACTGCCACTAAAGAAGATGACACTCAATTGCTAACTTACTGGATTGTTTTCAGTTTCTTGAACGTTATTGAATTCTGGTCCAAGGCCCTATTGTACTTGGTTCCATTCTACTGGTTCATCAAGACTTGTTTCTTGTTGTACATCGCTGTTCCATCTACTCATGGTGCTACTTTGATTTACAACCGTGTTATCTCTCCAATGGCTGACAAGTACATCTTGAACCCAAAGAAGAATGAAGGTGTACAGCAATCTGTTAAGGATGCTTCCAGAGCTACTGGTGCTTCCCACCATTAAAACATGGATGGTATTTTCCTCTGAAGACTACCTTCTCAAATTTTTATTATCAAATATATTTTGGTTAATAGCCAATAAATTTTATAAAAATATCCATATATATATATTTTATATAAATAAACAAACAATAAAAATCAACTATAAAAACAACAAGAAGTTTCATATAACCTGAAAGACCACATTCAAATGGTACATAAGATCAGAATATCATTTATATTTATAGAGTCAATACGTAATGTAATCAGATTAAATAATCATCAACATATACTACATTTATAACGAGATATCAGCAAATTTGTGATCGAATTGTTGTGTCAATGCATTGCCACCAATGTTGTAGCTTAACTTGACTCTCATTTTCAACTTACCTGTTCCCGATATTTTTAAACTTTGTTTTATTATGGCACCAGGTTGGACACTATTAGAAGGATGCAATTGACCTAAAATAACCTTCAAGGTTTTTGTAACAGCGCACATAGTTTGTAAATCCGTCATTGCAGTATCTCCAGTGTTTTTATAGAATAGTTCTAGATGAATAGCATTTTCATCCTGCTTAACTGGTCCTGAATAAATTTCGAAACTTTCAAAGTTTTGCATTAGTTCAGCTCCCGAAGGAAGCTCTATAGCATTCTCCACTGCTTTACCATCTGCATCCGTGCTTTCATCTTTGGCAGAAGTTTTATTACCTGCAAGTAACTCTGCTAGCAAGTTCTTATTATCTGTTGTTGGGGTTGACTTTGAAATATCATCTTCCCCAAGCAAATCTAGCAATAAGTCTTTCTTGGTATCATTCGTAATAGGTTTTGAAGTCGCTGAACTAGTTCTAATAACAGTAGAAACTCCTTCCCTCTCTATTCTAGAGGCTCTGTCAAATTTAGGCATGGCATCCAAAATTTGCTTCTTGATATCCATTGGTTGACTGAATATAATTTCATATTGCGAGCTCTTACTCTGCAACAATAGGTCTGTAGATTTCGTGTGGTCTATAATTATCTGTCTCAAGTCTTCTGTTAGTGAATAATCTTGTATTCTGACAGACAACTTCAATGCTGCTGTTAATACATAATGAACGATCTTACTGTGCGTCCTTAAGTATTGTTTATTCTTTAATTGTAAGTATTTAACCAAAGATGCTTCATTAAGTGTTTTAGTGTAATTTTCATTGGACTTATTATTCGTTCCCAGATCCTGCAGAACTATATCAGCATACTCACCAATACACCATATTGACACAAGTTGCCAGCCAAAGTTATCTTCCTCTATCTGATCCACTTCAGATATTTTCTGTTCTTCTTTTTGAGTAGCGGTTAAAACTTCTCGCAACGATATATCCAACATTCTAGTAATAACATCAGTTTTATATTGGATTTCAAGAGTGTTGTTAATGGCTATTAATATATCACTTATTCTTTCTATAGGGATATATGAACCTACCAATTTCAAAATTTTTACAAATACGGACAGTCTCCAGTTTTCATCAATTTTATCACCACCTTCTTGCGAAATCAAGTCAAATTTCTCTATTATATGATTCACTGTATATTTGATCAGATCCTTAGAATCATCGATGTCCTCACCAAACGTGTTTGTTTTGTAGCTAGAATGTGCTGCTCTAGAATTCTCATTATTCATAACAGATTTAGCAAGGAAATTAAGTAATTCATTAACCAACTCAACGAGATTTGAAGAATCCATAATGGAGAAAGTTAGTTCCAGAGCCCTCATTCTAATAGATATATCTTGATCATTTAAACAACGTGAAATGAATTTTTTATGCCTCTTCACTGCTTCTGGTTCCATTGGAGCCACCTTCAGCAATGTGTTTAGTGCAACATATTTAATATTGTTGTGGGCAGTGACAGCTGCGGTGGAAGCCTTCTTACCTCCAGGAATATGAGGTGATAAAAAGTTAGCCAGTATATTAATACCAAGAACTTGCAAGGGTTTGGAAAGATTTAATTCAAATATAGTTCTTGTGATCTCATATAGGATAGATTGTCCACTGGATTTTGTCGCATCAGTGTTAGTCGCCAAGTTTGTCAACAAGTCATTGAAATCGTCCATCAGGTCTTGGTTAACTTCTATTTCTAGATCCGAACAAGCTTTGAAATATAACCTTAGTGTAGTTATTATTTCACATTGTAAAAAAGGATCCGAAACACCTTGCACATCAAACTGGGGATCCAAATTTCTTGCCGAGAGACTAGTTAAAACCTGATAAAAGTCCTTCAAAAAATCTGATTGACCTAGGTTTTTAAACAATTCAGTAGCTAGTGTTTTTTTATACAATGCGTCTTCAACATCGTCGCCCTCAGTTACAGTTGTGTCTAAATTTACTGTAGAAATATTCCTTACGGTATCAACAGCTGACATGGCAATTGCTTGAAACAACCTTGAGATACCCAAGAGGACACCATGAGCTGACGACAGACTAGTCAAGTTAGATCTATATTCACCTAAGAGCTTCAGGAACAGGTCAATGGGGATAATCTCCAACAATTGTGAGTCCTTGGATATTAATTTTGCGCAACACTGCAATGCTTTCTTTAGGATAAACGGATCGTTACTGAATCTATTCAATAACCCTTCCACGTCAGGGTATAGATCTCTTGCCAATTCAGGAGATGACAAGAAACCTAATGCAGTTAATGCCAAAGAAATCACGTATTTATTAGGGTGTTTCAAGTCGTTATTGATTAAGTTTGTCAGCAGTGTCAATAAGTCCTGCGACTCATCCAGTAGTAATGTGGTAGACAAATACCCTAGTCTCTTATCAATATATCTATCAGAAGCGATCAGGTTGATGCATTCAACTTGACCGAAATGCGTACGTTCACCCAGGATGTACAAGTACAACAATTTGATAATGTTGTTCCGTTTTTTCTCAGAGGACAAATGGTCGTCCCTGAGCTTAGTCCTAATCTTAGCAGCTTGCTTATTGATAATTGCACGCTCATCAGCTAGCGTCTTAGCGTTCCTAACATCCTTAATGAAACTTTTCAAAGAACTCGACCCACTATGAGTCGACGACCCATACGACAGTGTAGCCCTGGCCATTTTTTTTTTTTTTGTTTCTTATTTTTTGCTTGATTACTCTAAGATACTCGAAATGAATGCTAGTTTAAGATAACTTGCACTAATCCAATAAGCCTATCAATAAACCCAATGGGAAAGAACACTCGTGAACCATTTTTGGCATACACGAAGCAAAACCGAGAATATACATATATACGTATTAGTCAGGTGGCCAACCACCTGACTAATACGTATATAATAATAAAGTCTTTTTTTTTTCAATTTGGAAAGCCCTAAAAAGGGGAGGGGAGGTTTTTTTTTTTAAGGGTATGGTTTTAATGAAGAAGGATGTGGAGCACATAATGTACGAGTACTATTTTTGTCTTCAAACTTGAGAGGGCTTGGGATTTGCGGATAGGGAAAGCCCTAATATAATAACAAAAATGCAAAGTCCACTGTAAATGGAAGGAACAAATAATTGAAGTGCCCCCCACTACCCCCTTTTCCCAATTTGGGAATTATTTTTGTCATTGTGACAAGGATAGTGACAGGAAAAGAAAAGAGAAGGTTGTACAGCGGGTTTAGTATTTCTTGAGACCCCCCACAGAAAATGACTACAGAAGGATGTGGGGGTGGGATAAAGACGTGGTAAGAAGAAAAAGGCAACTCAGCGTAGACAAAAGTCGTAGCGCCCCCCTTTGTAGATGTAAATGTAGCAATCAGATGCAGATAGACGAATGGCTACAGATAGGCATCTTTCTTCCTCCCCTTTTTTTTTTTTTTCCTTTCTCTCCTACATAAATACAGTCTTCATTTATAAATGTTCTATACATTCTTTTTCAATATTGACGTCTATAGGATATTTTTCACCTACGCTATTTCTATACTGTAGAAGAGGGTCCATAGGGGGGGGGGGTAGACGCATAGAAGTACATTACGTATTTAACGTTTTGTATACGGCTGTTATTTAAGAGAAGGAATAATAGTAATAATAATAATAAAAAAAGCAATTTTTATATGTGCGGGGGGTGAGAGTGTGGAAATCGTAAATCACTTCGAAATCAAAACAAGAAGACATTATATGGCTAAATGGTCGAGGGTAACAAAA
The DNA here is from genome assembly GCF_045282275.1 of Nakaseomyces bracarensis. Lineage (NCBI taxonomy): Eukaryota > Fungi > Ascomycota > Saccharomycetes > Saccharomycetales > Saccharomycetaceae > Nakaseomyces > Nakaseomyces bracarensis. The sequence goes on from NW_027263956.1 coordinate 545,695, forward strand.
AAGGGATTAATAATGTAGTTCACACACAAGCTTTTGGAATCCTGCTCAACATCAGAAGCCTCTATTGTTATAATAGTGCATCCTCTCTGGGGAGGATTGTACTTTTAAAGAAAGGGAAATACATAATAAATAGCAAAACAATAAGTACTAAACTTGGTAAAAACAATAAGTACTAACGGGTAAAAAAACAGAAAATTGAAGGAAGATTAAAAAAAAGAAAGGAAGTTGGACATTGCTAAATACTCTGGACACATCAAATTAGAATAGAAGTAAAGAAAAAAAAAAAAGAGGAAGAAGAAGAAGGTGATCGATCCCCTTTCATGAACGAAAAAATAGAAAATTTACATACCATCAAAAATATAATAATCAAAAATCAATAGTTAAATATTATATACACATTCAATAGAAAATAAAAATAAAAATAAAAATAAAAATAAAAACCTTGTCAAGGTAAAAAGGGGAAATCAGACATTAAAAACCCACAAACTGAGAGATTAGATATAAGTATTATATAAAAAATAGTCTTCTCTCTTCTATCTCTTTCTCTTTTATTTTTTAAATGCAAGGAAAGGATATAATGACACAACCACCAGTAATGATATCTCATAACTATCATAATAACAGTACGTTAAGCCATGCTAGGAGGATGAGCAGTGTGAGTACTACGAGCAATGGTTCCATGGGTGGGAGGAATGGTATGAGGAGGAGTACGTTAGGAATGGCTGATTCTGGGGTGGTTCCTGGGAACAACTATGTACATACTTCTGATGTTATGCGCAGGTCTACCAGTATACCGACGTCAGGAGCCACCAACAACAGCAACAAAAACAGCATTGGGAGGTTATCTGTCCCAACTCCTTCTGGTACTTTTGTAAGGAGACATAGTGTTGCAGAAGTAACTAATAAAAGCCAACAGCCGAATCTCTTCGCTATGAACTACTTGAATGATTTTCTATTGAATAGAGGTTTTCTACCACAGAGGTCCCTTTATCACAAGAATGACCATCTTGATATTTCTATCTCTACGACTAGCGATCCGCTGTTCTTACCTACCAATTCTATAAGAGATGAGGATGAGTACTTGAACTCGGTCTCTGAGGCAAATAATCAAAATGCAGCAGCAGCAAACACAACAAGAACTACAACCACCACCACCACTACTACATCCAATGCAACCATAAATAACAGCCTAGAAGTCCCTGAAAATTCCAATACAAATGTTTTATCTGATGAAGAAGGGTGTACAACCATGCCTTCTCCACCAGAGAGTGGATCTGCTACCCCTGTGGTGACTAATAACAACAAAAACAATCCGTTTTTCAGTGATATTGATCAAAGGGGATCAGATGAACCTTCATCACCCCGGCAAGAGCATCGTCACTCTAATAATCCATTTCTAGAGCCATCAATAATGGACTCCCTTAACGAAAATAACGACCTATCTCTGGGATCAGTTGATACTGCCGAGAGTTCACCTACTAGGAAAAATATTGCTCATCCACAGCCAAAGAAGACTAAGAGGACTCATGTTTCTGCAAATATGACACCATTTTCCATTGCAGTTATTGTCTCGGTTAAAAAGAAACCGATAAAAGTACCTGAGATTATAGTTAACTTTTCCTCTAATGTGAGCATTTTCTGGTATAATGGTGTTCCTGGCAGGAGAGGAAAATACGAAGAATACTATCAACTTAACTCACTTAATTGGAAATTGAACCCAAACAACTATAATGTGTTTGTCCCTGCTGATTCCCAGTCTCCAGATGATGTACAAGAAAACCTGGATATCGATGTTATTAGGGATTATGTGGTCTTTAAGAATAAAAGAACGAGTCAAAGAACTTATATTGACAATAAGAAAGTTGTTAATAATGATCTGTTGAATATGCTAGAGGAAGACAATAATCATATGTTTAGCGAACAGTCAGGTGGTAAACCAATGTCAAGAAAATCAAGTCTTTCAACTCCAAATAATAGAAGAGGTAGTACAGCTACCGAGGCTAATGGAAATTTTAGGGATACTACAAGTAGTAACTCAGACGAAAATAGCGAAAAAAGTACAGATGACGAAGAGATTTTGTTACCTGGAGATTATATTTTTGTAATACCAATAGCGTTCACCAATAAAGCTCCTGAATCCCTTTCAATGCCCTGCGGTAGAGTCTACTATAGACTAAAAATACTAACACAAGGTGAAGTTATGGAAGACGAAGATATTATCAGAGTGACCAGTAGACCAAGTACTCCTATAAGTAATATTGATTATAATAATGGGGGAAGCATGGTTACCTTGAACGCAAACGATTTAGATTATTTCCGGAGATCAGACCTATCTCATACTGTCCTTGCAAACAAATCCATGGCAACATTAAGTGGTAGTCCTCCACGTGGCCCACCTCCGCCATTTTCAGCTCAGAATGTCGATATTAGCATGTCCCCTATGGCCAATCACTTAACTCCTAAACATAAATCTCGACAGATGTCAGTTGACTTTAACCACATGCACAGCAATATTGTCCCGAATAGCCATCAGAACTCCAGATCCAGGAATAATAGCGATGCGGACTCTGTTATATCTGCAACATCTTCGAATTTAGAGAGTGTAGATCCATTATCTCCATTGAAGATGGATAGACGGAAGAGATCTACAACTTCATCTTGGTTGAAATCTATAAAAAACCACTTATCTTCAAATTCAGATTTGAGCTCTAACTCTGAAATAAAGTCCATAACCGGCAAAATATCTCCAATGAGTATGTCAAGAAGAAGTAGTGTCAATAATGACACTAAAAAATTGAATCAGAATGGTATCAATGACAACAATAGATTTAATATTTTTGTTGACGAGCCTATCAATATTGTCAGAATGCATCCTGAAAGGGCTTTAACAACTGCGAATAAGCCGGTTTACGTAAATAAAGTATGGGCAGATTGTTTATCCTATGAGGTGTCGTTTGGAAAGAAGTACGTTCCATTAGAAAGTGAAATTCCACTAATAATTAAATTGTCACCTTTGGTCAAAGATTTAGAAATCAAGAGAGTTAGAGTCAGTGTGGTGGAGACTATAAAATATTACAATATTGATAGAAAGTATGAATATGATCAATTGGACCCTATTTTAAAAGATCCATTTAGTCCTCATTATAGAGACTTTATAATGCGCAAAAAGAAAACCAGGAATCTCCCATTATTAGAAATAAGGACTAAAGAGTTTGGTAATAAGGCATTAACCGAAGAAATTGTTGAAAACTGTTTAAATGATAACTTATTATCATTTAGTTCTACTGTAGAAGAGTATCAGGAATTCAATAAAAAGAGAAACGTAATGGAGAAGAAAAGTAAGACCGTTGCATTTACTGAGCCTATTTGTATAGAAACATCACTGAAATTTCCTAAGCATGTGGAGATTGATAGTGCAACTAATAAGAGTCTGCCAACATATGGTGTCGAAAGTTTTTATCCAATTGCAAAATCAGAAGATGAAGGACAACCTTCAAGACAGAATAGTATGTTTAGCTTCTTCAAAAGTCATAGGGGTTCTGATGCTGGTCAAATTCAACATAGGCCAGAACTTTTTAACAAGACAAAGATATACACCGATGATGGACACGATGTCAAAATTCGTACTAGAGTAAATGGTACTAACAGAGGATTGTATTTGGACAGTTCTTTCTTTAGGAACATTATCGCAAAGCATAAACTTGAAATCATGCTTAGAATTAAAAGGTATGACGATGATGATCCTACAAAATTTAAGAACTACGAAATCTTGATTGATACACCAATATTCATTGTATCAGATCATTGTAATCAAGGTAATACGGAATTACCTACCTACCACATGGCGGTATCTGACTCAACCAAATTAATGTTAGCGAGTGGAAATCCTCCTCCACCAACTTTTGAAGAGGCCACATCAATATATAGCTCACCATTCGCTAGTCCAGCTGCTTCACCTAGAATGGTACCTGTGGCAACACAAAATGGCTATCTTCCAGAAGACATCTCTTTAAATAATATGTCAAGATCAGTGTCTTTTAGTGCTCGTTCAGAGGTATCTATTGATTCAGAATTACCTAATGTTGATCACCTAATGGCGTCCTTACCACCAGTTCCCTCTGCTAGTGTGGCTAGGACTGTCGCTACTACCAACTATAACAATCTAGATGGGATGCTTTCATCTGATTCATCTGTAAGTGGAAGAAAAAAAGAGATTGTACCACAAAATGAAAGTTATGACAAGGAGAACCAACCAAACGGTAATACAGCTAATAAGAAAAAGGCAGTACCAATTACTCCTGGGATCACTGTCATGGCTGCGGAAGAGCTATTCAAAAAGGATTACAGTATCCTAACAAAAAATACTACTGATATTCAGGAACCACCGAATTATGAAACTATTGTGAATGAATGTAATGGGACTTCAAATGGCCAAACTCGGAAATAGTGCCGTTATTCGGAAATTTTCAGAAATTATTAAGCTGCTTAAAATCATATATCCATTACGAATATGGGAACGAAAATTCACAAGAACCAAACACGATATAATACCTACCTACCCTAAACCATCTGGTTTCCTTGCTGGAGGGATATCAAAGCCCTATTACGGAGGGTTTGCTGTTTTTTCCCGCTAGTTTAAAGAAAAAAAATGCTTATGTTATTTATATTTTTAGTTGTAAAGCCTATTTATGCACGTAATTTTAATGTAATGACCCGTCACGAACATATTTAAATGTCAAGAAGTTATATTATCTACTAATCTAACCTAGTAGCATTCTGTTACTTAGGAATATTCCTAATATTTAAAATATCTCATATTTTTTTTATTGTCCGATATCTATATCAAGAATCGAACGCGCCCAAATAAAAAAGAAAAAAAGCCCTTTGTGAAATTGGGAAAAACATAGGTAAAAATAGCCCGATGCCCTTAAACCTAAAGGTAAACATTGCAGTCACGTAAAATATTATAGTAAAACTATCGGTTTGTAAGCTGCATTAGTACCAGAGCTACCATTATATAGAGTAGCAGTGAAGGTGTTAAATATTTTTCGAATTTCCATCAAGATAGTTGAGTATCAAACTATAGATAAAAGTATCAATGTCTCGAAAACCCAATGATGTGGGTCCGAAATTGAGAGAAGAGAAGCACTTTCAAGACTTTTATCCTGACTTAGAACCTTGTGATCAACTTCCTATAATAATTGACGATACTGTTGGTTATGAGACTGAAACGCCAAGAAGGCAACAGTTGAAACAACTCATATTTAATGGAACAGTTACTTTGGAACCCATAAATATTGATGAAAAACTCATTGATGCCGAAGAAATCCCTTTCCCTGTTTCCAAACTCTCTGGCACAAAGTACAATTACTCTAAGAAGAATTTCACAGGTCAATTAATTTCTAAATATTATGATCTCCAATACCTTGGGATATCGGATCATAAGAAAGTAGTTGTGTCCAGCGAAAAGGATTCCGTATATGAAACTAAATTCGCCTTCCAACCTGATGACATTACCAACAGTAAGGACCCCAGGAAGAAATTGGAAGAATTGTCTATAAATTTGAGAAAATTTCTTCCACAATATGATATGGATGAACAGGACGCATTATATATCGAATTCCTCAATAATTCCACCTGCAAAAATACAATGACTGAGGAAATTTTTGAGTTATTCATTACTATTTTAGAATTGGAATGGTTTGATCTAGAAAAACGGATTCCACCGAAGTTGGCAGATGCAGAGGACACACAAATAAATACCATGGAAGCTCAAACCAAGAAAATACGATACGAATTATACGGGTCAGATGATGGAACTGGACTTTCTACCGACCAAGCATGTGCTGTATGCGATGGTACCATCAGCACTACAACGAATGCGATTGTTTTTTGTGATGGATGTGATATAGCCGTACACCAGGAATGCTATGGTATTGTTTTCATTCCTGAAGGTCAATGGCTCTGTAGGAGATGTTTCATTTCGCGTAATAAACAAGTGAACTGTGTTGTTTGCCCTAGTTCAACCGGAGCATTTAAACAAACACATACAGGCTCCTGGGCTCATGTTCTTTGCGCACTATGGATGCCAGAACTAAATTTTGCGAATCTACATTATATGGAACCTATTGAAGGTGTTGAATATATTAGCAAGTCTAGGTGGAAACTGGTTTGCTATATATGCAAATTGAGAACTGGTGCTTGTATTCAATGTTCGAATAAAAACTGCTTCAGTGCATTCCACGTAACCTGTGCCAAGAGAGCTGGTCTCTGTTTGGACATACATGATACAACGATAGCTGAAATGGCATCAAACCATTTCCAAATGGGCCATACTATAAATTCGTACTGTGACAAACATTCTCCTCCAGGGTGGCCATCATGTCTTGAAGGAATAATGAAGACAAGGAGGTATTTTGCCAATAAGGAGAAAACCACGGACTTTGATAATGATACACCTCAGGAACAAAATAATGGTCTTGATAAGAAAACGAATCAATGGAAAACTGCTCGTGGAACTCCCATTGCGCCGCATTACTTCGGAGAAATAATACAGAAGGTTGCAAATCTATTTGGTATGCCAAATGAACATCAGTTAAGTTTTCTCATTTGTAAATATTGGTCAATGAAAAGGGAATTGAAAAAGGGTGCCCCATTAGTAAGGATTTACTTCAGTCAATCTTACAACTCTCAAAATGAAACACATATTAATAATAAAATAGATTTCATCGATACCTTATTGAATGATCTGAGAAGCATCGACGATATGTCGCTTTTGATCGAGGAGCGAGTAGAGAGAACAAGGAAATATAGGGAGGATAACAAAAAACTCCAGAATATACTCAATAATCCAAACGCATATTTCTTCCAAAAAAATATTGTCCAAAGTATTATAGATTCAAATCAATACCAACAAGTAAAAGCAATTGCTTTAAAGGAAAACATAGAGGGACTTGATTTTGATGAAATTGAAAACCGTTCAACTTACCATAATTTAGATGCGAAAATGGACTATATATGTAATATTATCGAAAATGATTCTTCATCCAATAGAATCACTATCGGTCTAGTCTCAAAATTGAGAAGCTTAACCTCTAAACTCCTGTCCAGTTTTAGCAGTTTTGATTATAAACGAGCTATTAATTATGAATTTGAAGTTAACAAAGATAATGGCAAGTATTCTCTAACCGAAAGATCATGGAAAGGCCCTTTCATTCAACACGAAGAAGGGTTAAGTGATGTAGAAGAACTTACTCCTGCAGAAGTCCGAAAGCTAGATAACTTGCCTTTAGAAGACCAAGAAGTCAAACCTAAGAAAAAGAAGAGATGGAAAAGAAGTTACTGAACATCCCAATTGATAGACATAAATAAAATGAGCATAAAAAAAGCAACAAAGTGCCAGCTAATACATTAAGCTAATAGCCTCCTAAAGGACATAAGACACACCCATTATATATAAGTATAGAAGATCATCTCTATATACAGAAAACAACAACTACAATATATCCTCTCATCACTCCTACCATCGTGAACATGTGAAAATAGCACTAATGCACTCTAGTTTAAAAGAAAAAAAATCCATACGACGATGCGATGAGCCTCTCGTGAGCCCTTTAACGAACTCTGCCCAAAAAAAAAGTACAAATTAAGGAAACAAACACAAACAGTAAGACTTCTAGCATACACACAACGGTATTTTAAGGACTCAGCTTTAAGCAAATTCTTCTAAAGGTAATACATAACTAGAATAATATCAAAAATAAAAAATATAAATAACCGTTTTCTGATTCTAATTTATTGAAACTCACTTAATAAATAGATTTAGTTAATTAGGATATATCAGACAGAAAGGTCTAAAGAGATAACTTATACCATTTGTTTTAGGACAAAAGACATTCAGATTTTGTAAATATCAAAATGTTCAAGAAGGGAAAATTGAAGGGAGTTTCTAATCCATTTAAGAGTGTGAAGGTACCCGATGTTAAGGGGTTGAAGAGCAACAGTGATGAGAAGAAGAGTTCTCCTCCTCCCAGTAAAGGTCCTGGAAATCCTGCATTAAGTAGTAACTCTGGTATTAAAAAGTTCACTGGATCTAATACTCTAGCGAGGCTATTCTCTACAAATGCTATAACTAGGTATGGGTTTAACGGTAAAGTAACGAGGGTAGCATATGATCAAACACAGAGTTTACTTGCTCTTGCTACAGATACTGGTGAAATTCATGTTTGTGGTAGACAGCAAGTCGAATATGTCTTCCAGCCCCCCGAAAGAGTAGCAGTTAAAGAAATGAGGTTTGTGAAGGGTATTTATCTAGTAGTGATCGATTCTAAAGGTACATTAATTGTCTTATCTTTGCATACCAAGAAAGTACTATCAACAAATTTCTTACCAGCGAAGGTTACTTGCGTTGAGACGGACCCAACTTTAGACTGGCTTCTAATTGGTTTACAGAGTGGTAGTATTATGATTTATGATATTGATAGAGATCAAATGTCTTTTGTACGGATTGAAAACCTTCAGAAGTCTAAGTTTTTCCCCAAGGACCATCTTTCACCTGTTATCTCGATTCAGTGGAACCCCAGAGATATTGGTACTATCTTAATATCCTATGAACTTGTGACTGTGATTTACTCTTTTATAGATAATGACGTCAAGCAGAGTTTCGTTTACGAGCTTGAACCTAATGCTCCTGGTGGAGATCTTTCAATGGACTATCAGACTAAAAGAATACCGAAAACTGTACAGTCATTATACCATCCTAACTCTCTGCATATTCTGACTGTCCATGAAGACAATTCCTTGGTGTTTTGGGATGCAAACACTGGCAAATTGATTCAGGCAAGAACAATATTTGACACACATGTTAACATTCCTCAGCCGGATCTCAGAAAAGGAAAACCAGAACAACCCCAGCAAATTAAAAAAGTAGAGTGGCTATGTCAGAGCAACCCAGAGTATACATCCTTATTAATCACTCAGGTCCCCTTAAATAATAAGCCGCAACATCAAAGTTTGACCATCATCGATCTTGGCGGAACTCCATTATACACAATAACCTCTTATGATAAAATGAGCAACTATTATGCGACCATTGAACACCAGAAATTGGTGCCCCTCCCCAATAAGGCGCCAATTGTAGACGTCCTCCCTATCGCCAGAAAATCTCCATTTTATGCCGGTTGCCATGACCCAGCAGTGATTCTTCTAGTCCTGGACGATGGTTGTATCGAAACCATTTTATATCCCTCTGGATCATTTACATACAAAGCTTCTTTGTTTCCACAGAGTATGTCATGGGCTAGACCACAAACCACTTGTATGGTTGCAACATCAGTTCCTCAGAAGCTTTGGTTGGGTCTGCTTTCTGCTGCTAATAATAAAGATTTTATATTGAAAGGTGGTATGCAGGCAAAGAAACCAGTTAGAGTACATGAGTTTAGGTCTGCTTTAGCAACAGGTCACGCCAATGGTTCGGTCAGATTATGGGACGCTTCTTATGGTGAACTGGATGATAATTCTGTTTTTGAAATAAGCGTGGGTAGAGTATTGAATCAGGGGTCAAATATCGCTATCTCTAATATCTCTTTTGCAACTGACACTTTGGAATTAGCAGTCGCAACTGAAACTGGTGTAGTTATTTTCTTCAAATTTGAGGTTAATCAATTTTATGATCCTGAAAATAAGAATCGAGACCGCCAGTTGGAGATGAAATTCAGGAGATTTTCAATTGAAAGTAGTCAGGATATATTAATTGATGTTAGAGATAGATCACCTGAAACAGTTAGACAAGGTTTTATGCCAAGTACTGTTGTCAATGCCAAGCATGGTCCTATCTCTGCAATAACCAATAGCAACATAGGATTTGTTGGTATTGCTTATGACAACGGTATTTTTATGATCGTTGATAGAAGAGGACCTGCTGTAATTTACATGCAAAATGTCAGAGGCTATCCTGGTATCAAAGGTAGGAAGTTTACCTCGTTAGAGTTTAGCATTCTGGAATACGGTGAAGATGGATATTCCAGTATTTTAGTTCTTGCAGGCACTGAAGTTGGGGAGCTGGTCACATTCAAAATTTTACCAGACAGTGGTGGAAGATTTACCGTAGACTTCATAGAAGTCAAACAAACTAATGACAAACGTTGTATTCTAAGAATTGATGCCTTCGATAAAATATCAGGTGAAAGTTGTCAAGCAACTATTGGCAAAATGCAAGATTTAAGTAAGGGTATTAGAGTGAATGGTATGGTTTCCATAACTTCAGAGTCTGACTTAAGACTAATATGTCCAGGAAAATCTAAAGAAGCACATAAATCAACAAAATCACCAATTGCGACATCTGGTATTTCACACATTACATTTATAAACTCAGTTGGTCAGAAACAGACTCTTTGTGTTATAATTATTTTGGAAATTAATGGTACAATAAAAGTATACTCAGTTCCCGATATGAAAGAAATAACATCCATGACCTTGCCTTTCCCTATCCAAGCCCAATTTATTAGAGAATCCTCAGTTCTGAGAAATGGTGATATTATGGTCAGAACAGGAAAATTTCAGGCATACCTTTTCTCAACAGTTAGTCAGAAGGCTATTGGTATAAACAAGACCTATTCTCAAGAAAAGGCCGATTCAACTGATATACTATATAATCCAGGTTTAAAAATCCCATGGAGGCCACAAGTCAATTCACTACAATTGGCTAGGGGAACTTCATACGTGACAAGAGAACAGTTAGATACCATACTAGGAAGTGATAGAAGACCACCATCGAAATACGAGGAAAGTGAAATTGCTAATGGTACCATTGCAGTTAGGAAAGAGACATCTGCACCCAATTCACCAAATATGCAAAATAATGAACATGCATACACTAAACCTGTTAGTAGTAGAAGAGGTAGAAACAGTGGTTATGAATATTTCAGAAGTGTTTCACGAGCTGTCGAGAATCAATGGGATGCCGTTGAAGATAACTTTAATGAGTATGCGACAGCTATTGGTCAAGCTATGAGTGATACAATGGAAGATACTAGCAAAGATATGATGAAAGGGGCTCTTGGTTTCTAGATTTTCTTTACTTCCTTAGAAAGCGAGTATACTATTCTTTTCCATAGTCACCTCATCCATTTTATATATTACAATATCTATAAAATATAAAAAACAATAACAGACATTTATAGTGTATTAGAAAACTTTATATCTATTCACATTATAGGCCCTTTAGTAAACGGGCAACATCATTAATACCGTCCTTATGAACTTCAGACAGTTTTTGTTGAACAACGCTGACAACATCTTTAGCATCAATTAATTCACCATCATCATCTGCAAATTCTTGACCCATTCTCTTAACACGAATCTTACCGTCAGCATATTCTTCCTTACCTAGGATAACAGCAATTGGACATCCTGCCTTATCTGCAGCATCAAATTGCTTTCTTGGGTTAGCCTTTGCTTTGTAAACATACTCAGCCTCAATCCCAGCTTCCCAAAGTTGCTTGGTAACGGCCATTCTTTCAGGCAAGAAGCCAGTCCAGTCTTTACCACCACCAAAGGCCATAACAAATACTTGAGTAGCAGAAGGTTTAATAGCAGATGTTAGGTGAGTTCTTTGCTTTATTAGGGAGAAGATTCTTTCAACACCAAATGAAATACCAATACATGGAATAGAAGCAGACTTCTTACCAGAGGCTTGGGCGAACATGTTAACCAAGTTATCATAACGACCACCTGCTGCAATAGAACCGACACCGACATATTCTGAAGCATCTTCAGAGGCTTTGGATTTCTTCTTTAATTCGGCTGCATTTTCAGGTGGAGCAGAAGCTGAGGTGACGGCTTCATAAATCAAACCTGTATAATAGTCCAAACCTCTTGCTAGAGACAAATCAAAAGAGATAAAATTGTCAATACCAAAGGCCTTGGTGTAAGTCATCAAGGTAGCAATTTCATCCAGACCTTGTTTAGTCATTTCGTTGGCCATAATCTTTTCGTCCTGGGATAAAATTGTGTGAATTTCTTCTAAGGTACCCTTTAGCTTGACGTATTCACCAATTTTGTCAGCAGTTTCCTCTGATTGACCCTTTTCTTCAGTGATTTCTTTTCTGACTACTTCCCATGGAGACTTGTCTAGCTTATCCACTGCTGACGAGATCTTTCTAACATCTTCTTCTTTAACACCACAAATTTGGAACATACCATCTAAAATTTTTCTGTGATTCAACTTAACCTTGAAATCATTGACACCTAGACCAGTTAGACCCTCGACTAGGATGGATAAGATTTCAGCATCAGGGCACATAGAGTCATATGTACCAGCGATATCGAAATCACATTGGTAGAACTCTCTCATACGACCTTTGGTCATAGCAGGCTGGTCTCTTCTGTAAACCTTTGCGATATGGTATCTCTTAATGTTTTGGATGTTGTTCATGGCGACAAATCTGGCAAAAGGCACGGTCAAATCGTATCTCAAGGAGCATAATTCACCACCTTGGTCCTTCAAATCATAAATCAACTTGGAATCCTCACCATACTTACCAGCCAAAATCTCACGTAATTCGAAAACCGGAGTATCAATGGTCACACCACCGTGTTTCTTGAAGACCTTGGACAAACTGTCAAAGATAGCCTCTCTGATTACCATATCAGTGTCAGCCCAGTCTTTAGTACCCTTTGGGGTCTTCAAAGATACTTGAAGCTTGGACTTCTTCTCTTTCTTTTGAGGTTGTTTAGCGGCAGCTTCTTGTTCAGACATTGTACTATAATAAAAACCTCTGCTTCTTGTTATTAATGAAGTAATCCTAGAACCAAATCCAATTCTAGTTAACATCCAATTAATGAAATAATAACAAAAAATTAATAAAAAAAAATCACTATTTAAAGTTCTCTACACATAAAATAAAATTAAATTCAAGAAGAAATAAATAAATAAATAAATAAATAGAAGGTAGTTGACAATGTAAGGAAAGTAATAGTAATAGGAAAAAGAAACTCTGTATAAATGTCGAAATTGAAAATATTTGAAATAATTCAATTGGAATTGCTCATTGATTGATTATTTGAACAATTTTTTTTTTCATCAACGCTCATCGCACTTTGGGAAAAAAAAAAGAAAGAAAGAAAATATAGATAAACCACGTGATCAGATACAGCCATACGTAATAACATGTGATCTAAAATACCTAAACACGTAAATGCATGTGGTATATATATGATATCTTACGATTAATCACATGTCTATCATTATATACTACACTGTTACGAAGTAACGAAAAAAAATATAATAAGAAGTGAAAAACAATGTGTAAACTAAGCACAACAATCAGTAACGGGTTAGTTTTATATTATAATATAATATTGCAATATAATATTGTAAAGAACGGATTTGAGAAGTCAATTTGATTCACGTGTTTTGGTGGAACTCAATTGATTAGTAACTATAAGTCTTTCTAAGTAACAACGACTTACTAAAATAACTGACGCCGAAAATTGAGAATAATACAAAAGTGGGAAGGTAAAACAGAATGACTACTGAGAAAAAGTGCGTTGTAATTAGTGTAGGATCACATAGAACTGTTGCAGGTTTTAACAACGTCGATTTGCCTCAGTGTTGTATACCTTCTAGTTATTTACGTGTAAAACCTGAGGAAGATGTCGAAATGGAAGATGGCGATGCCCAAGAGCATAACTATGTATTCGGGACTTTTGAAATGATAGATGGTGTACAAGAAGCTTTGAAGAAACAGGACAACAATACAGAGGAGAGCAAATGCGATGTCTTTACAATTGTAGACAGTCAAGGTCTGCCTTACAATTGGCAGGCAATGGAAATGTTGTTTAGACATATCTACGATAAGGAATTGAAAGTGGACCCAAGTGAGTTGCCGCTAGTTATTACACTTCCATCTATGACCAATAGAGAGATTGAAACGAAGATAGTGGAGAACTATATGGAATTGGCTTTTGAAAAGCTTAAAGTTCCTGTATTACAAATTGTAGTTGAACCGCTGGGAACTATGCTGTCTACGGGTAAGAGCTCTTCTTTAGTTATAGATATTGGAGCCAGTGGCTGTACCATTACTCCTATCATAGATGGTACAATTCTACGGAACTGTATTGTGAAATCAAGATATGCAGGTGACTTCCTAGATTTTCAAGTTTCCAAAAAATTGGAAGAGTTGAAGAACAAAATTAATAAAAATGACGACAATGAAGATATCATGGGCACAGAAGCAGAACAAAATTCAGAACAGCAGTTGAGCTCTTTAGAAGTTTGGCTAAACGCTAATACTTCTATACACGAATTCAAGAGTACAATGCTTTCCTTATTTGACAAGGACTTAAAGGAAGTAGAGAAATATTATGAGGAACAAATGAAGTTATACAAACAACAACAAGAGAAATTGGCCGAGCAACAGAACAATCCACAGGCGCAACATTTGCAGCAATACACCATCCCAATGAATAATCCTAACATCAATAATCCTTTGGTTCAGAGGCTGAATTATCTCTTGAGATACAATCAACACTCCAGGAAAATACAACGTACAGTAGAGTTAGAAAATAAAGAGTTACTGGAAATTTCGGAGTATCTATTCCAGCCAAGATTAGCCTCTGAGCAATTCTCTAATAAGGACGGACTCGGAGAACTGATAGGCAAAGCCATCAAGAAGAGCGGTGCAAGTGTTAATGCTAACAGCACTGCTACAGGAAACAACACCACAAACGGAGGTACAAACACAGCACCATCCAATGCTACGAATTCAAACAACTCCGCATCATCAGGACCTTTGTTCCTATTGAATGGGTACAGCTCTATCGGATTGGGTTCTTCTACTGGTGCTCCTGGGGCCGGGGATGCTGCGTCTTCCACTAATATCACTCCAGAACACGTATATTCCCTACTGCTGACTAACGTGATTATCACTGGTGGAACATCGCTAATTGAAGGCATGGAACAAAGAATTATCAGAGAACTCTCCGTACGATTCCCACAGTACAAATTGAGCACATTCTCAAACCCAGACCAACTCCAGAGATCTATACAGGCATGGAACGGTGCAGTGTCATTAAGTAACCTCCCTAAATGGGAACTCACTCAATGGTATACCAAGGAAGACTACAACAATCACAAGTTAAAGAAAGATGAAATATAATTTTTTTCAACCTAAATTAGAATATCAAGAAAAAAAAAGGAAAGAAATCTGACTGAAGAACTTAAAGGGGAGTCTAAGTTGTGGCCATATATATTTTTAGTAGTATTTTTGTTTTGATTTCATAATCCTGCTCCTGTATTACTCAATACTCTGTATTATTTCAAAATGTAATAATTTAATATCTCTCTCAACATTCAGAGTCTCATCATACAGAGTAAATTTTCTCCTATGGTGGGGTCAAAATATTTTGTTTTTCATAAGAAATCAATTATCAATTGTGTGATGATTTACGGCTAAATCTCGATCTCATCTAGCACTGCTTGATTTTTTTTTTGTATCACTGATAACGCATTGCGCACATAAACATGCGCTAATCTCCCCCATGTTACCCGGGGACCACGAAAAGTGAGAAATCGCTGCTTTCCCTCCCCCCCTCCCTCCGCAGAAAATAAATATGCCTTCTATTTTAAAACTGGTAGTATTTCTTATTATAGGGACGTGTTATAGCTCTCTATTCGTTCTATTTTTTCGTGGGGGGTTTATGAGGCGTACTGGGATTTAACTGTGTTTCTATTTTGAATATAGGATATTATTGATCCCGGGCTGGCCCGGGATCAATGGAGCTATGATATAGAACAAATAACCCACAGATAGAACTGGAGGATATGGTTTTTTTATTGAGTTATTATTTCCTTTTTCGGCATTGTAATTGGTTTTATTTTTCTTTCCCTATCCTCCCCTAATGTAAATGTAGTAGATGGATGAATGGAGCGTTTCTTTCTTTTTTTATTTGTTTTTGTTCGGGGATACAACACCTGTCTTGAAGAAAATATTCGGCAATGACTGCCGTTAACGAAACGGCGACAAAATAAAAACCACATACACATCATTTGTCTTCTTTGTTTACATTTGTCCTGATAAGACCCACATTGCTTTTTTCTCTAAATTTACATCCCCTGCAACGATAATGTTAATCGGTCCTTCTCATCATGTACATTTGTTTTTTTTTTTAATCTTATCTTTTGTTTGTTTACATTTAGATTACAGGAAAAAAAAAAGCAATGTTATTTTTACAAATAATCTCCAACTCGGTTGATTCATCGTCATGAACCAAAGGAAAAAAAAAGCAATTTCATAATTCACAGAGGTTGAGCCGTACAACAACCGAGAACAAAAAAATAATAATAATAATATAAAGGAATTTCACTAATATTGGTGTCTCTATGATCTACACAGAAATTGTCGTGCTAATTAAATTAGATTGCTTTTTTGTATGGAGTTTTTTAAGTTTTTGAACCCATCAGGAAAAAAATTAAAAGCGCGCAGACTAAGAAGCAGCTGCACGGTTACTAAATTTTGATAGAAATTAAATTAATTAGAAATAAAAAAAAAAAGGCCCAGGCGAAATGAAAAAAAAAAAAAGGGAGTCATTTTTTTCAACCTCCCTTATCTCTGTGGGATTCAATGATGATGACCACAATAATACTATAATTGAACTTATAACTAAAAAAAAAAAATTTATATATATATAATAATAATAAATGTATTTTTTTAATTTATTCTATTCCTTTTTCTTTATGAAGAAGATAATAATATATAAAAAAAGCCAATAACGGAATTTTATAGATCTAACAAAACAACTAACAAACAAAAAAAAAACTAAAGAGATGCACGAGCATAGTATTGAAAAGACTCAAATTTTAGCTAAATACCTTGATTTACCACAAAACGGTAAGGTTATTGCCGAGTACGTTTGGGTGGATGGTACTGGTAACCTACGTTCGAAGGCTAGAACTTTGAACAAGAAGATAACGTCTATAGAACAACTTCCCGAGTGGAACTTCGATGGTTCTTCTACTAACCAAGCTCCAGGTTACGATTCCGATATATATTTGAAGCCAGTGGCGTTCTACCCGGACCCATTCAGAAGAGGTGACAACATCACCGTGCTTGCGGAGTGTTTCAACAACGATGGTACTCCAAACAAGTACAACCACAGACATGAGGCTAACAAGCTTTTCCAAGCACACAAGGACGAGGAGATCTGGTTCGGTCTAGAACAAGAATACACATTGTTCGACATGTACGACAACGTGTATGCTTGGCCAAAGGGTGGGTACCCAGCCCCACAAGGTCCATACTACTGTGGTGTCGGTGCAGGTAAGGTCTACGCCAGAGATGTCATCGAGGCCCACTACAGAGCATGTCTATATGCCGGTATCACTATATCAGGTATTAACGCCGAAGTTATGCCATCCCAATGGGAATTCCAAGTCGGTCCATGTGAAGGTATTGACATGGGTGACCAACTGTGGATTGCTAGATATTACTTGCACAGAGTTGCTGAAGAGTTCGGTGTCAAGATCTCTTTCCATCCAAAGCCTTTGAAGGGTGACTGGAATGGTGCTGGTTGCCATACCAACGTCTCTACAAAGGAAATGAGACAACCAGGTGGTATGAAGGCCATCGAGCGCGCTCTAGAACAACTTTCAAAGAGACATTTGGAACACATTAAGCTTTACGGTGCTGACAACGAGCAAAGACTAACAGGTAGACACGAGACTGCCTCCATGACCTCTTTCTCCAGTGGTGTCGCCAACAGAGGTGCTTCTATCAGAATACCTAGACAAGTTGCCAAGGAAGGCTGCGGTTACTTCGAGGACCGTAGACCAGCCTCCAACATCGACCCATACTTAGTCACCGGTATCATGTGTGAAACCGTCTGTGGTGCTATTGACAGCGCTAACATGACCAAGGAATTCGAAAGAGAAACCCTAGACCAATAGACTAATACGAAATGTATTTTCTCGATTATTTAATATGTATTTTTTTTCTTTAGAAAAAAAAGAAAAACCCTTGTTTAATGTTAAAAAACTTATTTATGTAAAACAAAATGCTTATAATGACTCATAACCCCACAACAACATTCACTGATGTCTCTGCAGATGATTAATTTTAATTTTGTAAATATGATTACACTCTGTCTATCTATCGTGTTATACGCATACACACGCTACTACTATATACCTATATACGTATCCGGATGAATGGAGATTATTTCTCTCTCTTTTTTTAAATTAAACTGTTGATATCCCTTTCTACGGATTGTGCGTGGGTTAATATACATATATATATATTTTTGGTGGATAGTGGGGGCAGGAAGAGTGGTTCTATACGCTTGTTTCTAAAGCAATTCCCATTTATTTTTTTTTGAGTGGAGTGGGCTGCAAAGGGATTTGCAGTGACGGCCCGCACTTTGAGTTTTTTTTTTTTTTCATGGTTGTCTGTACTATTCTTGTACTAGGGATATACAGAGCGGGACCGTTGTGTGGTGGGAAGAGCAGGGTTAATCTCTCTTGTTAAGTGAAGATCAATTTTTTTTTGTTGAAGAAAAGAAAGGTAAGAGGGCTTTTTGTTTTTCAAACCCTAAGATTAAAAAAGGGTTTTGGGATAACGAAAAAAAAAATTTATAGAGAGACAGAGAGTATATGGTGATAGAGAGAGAGAGAGAGAGAGAGAGAGAGAGAGAGAAACTAGGGAATCGAGAAACAATCAATAAGAATAGAATAATACAATTGTATAAAATTAGATTGAGACAAGCATAACCAGAACATAATACAAACGAAAAGGAAAAAAAACAACAAATAATAATAATATAAGAAATAATAAACAATAACATAAAAGAATAAAAATAAGCAAAAAAATTGATTTTTTTTATTTAACCATTTGAATGTTTTCAGAATCTAGAGATGGTGAATCAATGGAGGAAGTGAAGGAGGAGTTAAATAGGTATATCCTTGACTTCTTTCAGAAATCCAGTTTTAGTAAGACTGCGTCTACATTTTCCAAAGAGTGTAGTCGGAAAAGGAAACTTGAGGATGAGAATGAAACTAATAATAATATCAAGGATAAGAACAATGAAAGTGATAAGAATAACGATACTGATAAAGAACTGAATGGTAGTGACAAGAAGAAGAATAAGAATGAAGACAAAGAAGTAGTGGATACCCCTCAAGGTTTCTTATATGAGTGGTGGCAGGTATTTTGGGATATATTTAACTCCACTACTAATAGAGGTGGTTCTGAGGTTGCCCAATCATATTTCAAGATGGTGGTGCAGGAGCAAAGACAGGAGCATATTTATAGAAGTCTTGCTATACATGCGGCACGGTTGCAACATATAGCAGAGCAAAGAGGGGAGTATGAACACGAAGACGCAGACCCTATGATGTTTGCAATGATGCTTTCAAGGTTGACCCCTAATATGAATTTGAATGTGGATGGGGATAGCAGTTTTCCTGTGGGCGGTAACAATATTTTCCATACTGGCTATGGAATACCGAATAACAATAACAACATAAATCATATGAATACAATACCTACAAGTACTCCAGCTCCTGCGGCGCAGCCAGGAAAAAAAGACGGAACTGAAATCAGTAATAAACCAAGTAAATTGCCACAGCAGAAAAAGGCTAGAAAATCTACAGAGGTGGAGACCACAGTAAGCACCAGTCTCGGCAATTCACGTAATATTGATGACAACTCACAGAGCACAAATGCCCCAAGTCCAACTCATCAAACAAACCCAGCTATTCCGGGTACCTTCATGTTTAGCCCTCAACAAATGAATGACTATATCGGGAAGCAGATGAATGATGGTGGCAAAGCTAGTGATCCAACGAACACTTACTTTTCACAAGCTCCATTCAGTGGAAGACCTACTCCGGTTCCAACTACCAGTAGTGAAGTACAGAATTTCAATATGATGGCCGGGTTCCCAATGCCGATGATGGGAGGAATGAGTCCGAACCTAATGCAACAAAATCCAACGGCCCTGCCGAATTGGTATATGTATGGTATGCCAAATAACCAGATGCAAATGGATCAGATGATGAATATGTTCAACCAGAATAAAAAATACACCACCGAAAACAACCACAGCAGTAATCTTAGTTCTAATGATAATGAATACGGTAATAATCAAAGTGATGCCTATAATAGTAATGGTCAGATAGAGAAACCTGGAACAAAATCAAGGAAAGATAACTCCAATAATGAACCGAAATCCTCCAAAAAGAGAAGTCCATCATTACAGGAAATAAAGGAAAGTAAATCTATCTACAGTAATGGAAGCCCAGAAAATAATTTTGTATTAAACGAAAAACAAGGCCGGGAAACCGATCATTCGAATAATAACGATAGTCCAAATTCCGTTAAACAAGCTGGTTTATATTCACCGTCATTAGGAAATATAAATGAATCATATTCAAACCCTGGTAGTGCTAGATCTCCAGCAAGTACTGGAGGAGAAACACCATCATCTTCAAAAAACATGAGAACTTCTAAACTCACAAAAAACAAAGTAAAAACACCAGGTGTGCAGTCTACCTCTAGAAAGAAGAGGGTTGCAAGTACTCAAACAGTAACTACACCAAAAACAATGATTATTACTCCTGTTCTAACATCGAGTGTCAATCAAAACGCCACACCGTCATCTATAGGACACTTTGAAGGAGATTCACGAAATGATGATTTTGAGGGTCCAGTTATTAATTCAGGAGGCAACTCCAAGAAAAGCACCATATCACCTCACGATTACCCAAGTATTGGAAGTACCCATGATGTTGGTTCTGGTGGTTCCGCGACTACACCCATAGATGCATTTCCCGTTACTCAAAGAGTCAAAAAAACAACAAAATCATTTTCAAATGGCATTTCTCCTAAAAATGCAAGTTCACCAACCCTGAAGTCCACGAGCGGAACTAGCAGCCCAAAAAGAGCCTCAATAAGCAAAAAAAATATACGGAGAAAATCTACACCGGTTTTGCATGAACAGCCAAACTCTGATCCAGCGTCTCTTCGGAAATCTACACCTGGTAATTTGGCTGCCCCACAAGATGAAGGATCAAATGCAACTACACCCAACATCATCTTTAACAATATGAGCATGGTAAATTTCACTAATAAGCCAGCTTTATCAAGTCCTTTATCAACTGTTCCTGAATCGTATTTTGAAAATGAAAACGGCGAAACGAAAAAGACGCCATCCTCATTTATCAAAGCATCAAGAAACGATAAATATAAGGAACAATCCACTAGGTCGAATAACAACACTCCAATATCATCCAACAACTTTAATGACCATATTGATAGCAGTGAACCAAATACAGGTAGTCACGGAAATACAATTAACTCTATTAATTCTACTCAGTCTAACGATTCTCATCACTCCCAACCAACAAACATAAACGAAAACCTCTCCGAAAATAAATCTTCTAAATCAACAGTTAAATCCACTCCCACACATCATAATGTGGTTGATGCTATTGGTACAGAAACAGATAGTAAATTAAACTTCGAATCCGGTCTAACTAATGCCATAACTGAAGAAACTGATCAACGTAATGATGGTAATGACATTTATAACTTCTATGGCGGTGAAAAACACAATGATGATTTGTTGTTTTTTGACTCTATGTTCGACGATGCTATGTTGCCAAATGATAGTGCTGCACATGGTAATGATAATAAAATTTCAGAAAAATTAGACATTAACGAAGTGACGGTAAATAACGATTCATCAACAGAGCCGAACATTTTGTTAGAATCAAATGACCATGATTTTTTTATGGATTAAGTTTGCTATCGACTAACTTTAGAACTGTATGGCACGATAAAAAAAAATGTCATTTCTTTTTTTTTCATTTCTTTTTTCCCATCTTTTCTTTTAAAAGAATATGATTACACCTAATGATCTGATAGTATTTCATTTTTTTTTTTTTATTTTTTTAAAAAATTTTCAATTCATTCTTTGGATAAATAAAAAAGGGTTACCTTCTTTTTTTTTATTCCGTTATTATTATTTATTTTTATTCTTAATTTTTTTTTTTCTCTCTGATTTTCCCCACAAGGTTAAGCTTATTATAGATTTCCATCAATTTTAAAAATATAGAAGATTCAATTTATGATAGAAAAACAAACAAACCGGCATCTTGTTTGTTGATATCTAGTCTAATTGATCTTTCTTCATGTTCTTCTTTAAGAAAAAAAAGAATAAAAATTTTTTTTTTTTTAATTTGCATATTCGTTCTCATATTTGGTAATTAAGAAAAACCATTTTGTTATCAAAGGTATAAGTTCTCAAAACATTATGTAATACGTAATTGTAATAATATTAATACAAACATTATAGTCTTTTTTTTTTTTAGTTATCTCGGTTAAAAGAATAGAATATTAAAAGAGATATTTATTTTTAGTTATTTTATATTTATATTCCCTTAAACAAATTTTTTTTCTTCTTTTTAGGATGTATTGTAGTCCCTTAATTTGTCCATTGTCAATTTAAGATAATACAAAAAAAAATAAAAAACAATTACCAAAAATTCAACAATAATAAAATCAAATCTAGAAGAAAAAAAGAAAGAAGGCTAAGCTTTAAAAAAATAAATAATGAACTTCCCTGTTTGTATCACTTTATATTAATATTTCTCTTAATAAAAGTACTAATAATGAAATTAAAAAAGGGCCCTGGACATATACATCAACAAAAAGAAATGGAACCGATAATATAATAAGTTAACTCAATTCCATTCAATTCAACAACAATCATTAGATTAAACAACGCTTTTTCTTGTAATCGTATCATATATTATACTAACTCAAAAAAAATAAATGCAACCACTACGTGTGGCCCACTTCACACCACTTTGCAAATATATTTTTTTTGGATATATATGTTATTTTATCTATTATTACCCACTCTTTTCTTTTTCTATATGTTATTGCATGTGGCGATGCAAGAGGAACCACTCTTCTCTCATTAAGGGAGAATAGTGGTTTCGGAATAATTCTCAAAAAAGAAAAGAGAGAGACAATTAGCGGGCAATTACGGGCTTAACTTTTCTTTTTTTACTTTCCTATTGGTTGTTTTTTTCTTTTTATTTCATTTCCTGTAAATCCATAGAAAAGGTCGTATCGTTGTTTTGTTGTATAAACTTCCTCTTCCCTCCACCGTGTCCTGTTACGGAAAAACTTATTGCTCTCCACTTCCTCTTCGAGAAAAATTTGTCCTTCTAATTACAGTTTGGACAAACGTATGATATGATATAATGTGATGATTTAGTATAAAGTGATGTATCGTGCCAAATATTTTAATTATCGAATTTTTTTTTTTTTTAGGTTAGCTTTCTAAAAGTTACCGTAGTTAAAAATGACGAACTATTGGTATAACAAAAAAAAAATGTTAAGGTAATAAATAGTAAAAGGTTATATACTCATATTCAAAGGATCAAAAGGGTAGAAAGACAAAAGACAAAGGACTTGCTAGAGAATTGATTCAATTGACGTAACATTAAAAAAGAGATAGTAATACAAATGTCTTTTTTTGGGAGAAGTAATGTTTCTAGTAGCACGAATAGTGTTATGGCTACGGAGAAAGATCTTGCGAACGAGATAGTTATAAATAACCCAGCAGAAGATTCGATATCGGATATAGCGTTTTCATCACAACAGGATTTCTTGTTTAGTGTGAGTTCCTGGGATGGTAAAGTGAGGATATGGGATGTTCAGAACGGTGTTGCACAGGGCAGATCGCAGTATGAACATGGTGGGCCAGTGCTCTGTACCAGGTGGTCTCTAGATGGTACTAAAGTGGCCTCTGGTGGGTGTGACAATGCAGTGAAGTTGTTTGATGTAGCGTCAAGTCAAAGCCAGCAGATCGGTAACCACGACGCCCCAGTGAAAGCACTGAGGTTTGTACAATGCGGACCAACAAATACGGAGTGTATAGTCACTGGTTCCTGGGATAAAACTATTAAATATTGGGACATGAGGCAACCACAGCCCGTGTCCACGATAATGATGCCAGAACGTGTCTACACCATGGATAATAAGCAACAACTGTTGGTTGTTGGTACTGCAGAGAGACATATAGCCATTATAAACTTGGCCAACCCTACCACTATCTTCAAGACTTCTCAATCACCATTAAAGTGGCAAACTCGTGTAGTCAGTTGTTATAATGAAGGTGACGGTTACGCAATCGGGTCCATAGAAGGTAGATGTGCAATCAGGTACGTGGATGAAGAGGTACAGAAGAAAAGTGGGTTTTCATTCAAATGTCACCGTCAAACAAATCCAAATAGAACTGCGGGCTCTAATAGCTCATCTTTGGTATATCCAATTAACAGTATAGCATTTCATCCTATTTATGGTACATTCGTTACTGCAGGTGGTGACGGCTCCTTCCACTTCTGGGATAAAAACCAGAGACATAGACTACGGGGGTTCCCAGCCATGCAAGCTTCCATTCCAGTATGTAACTTCAACAGAAACGGGTCTGTATTAGCATATGCACTGAGTTATGATTGGCATCAAGGGCACATGGGCAATAGACCTGATTATCCAAATGTGATAAGATTACACCCAACAACTGATGAAGAAGTAAAGGAGAAGAAGAAGAAGACAACCTTTGGTAGGTGATACGAATTATACAAAATCTAATAGCAGGAAAGTAAGGGTCTATTAATATATTAATTTCATTATGTTTTCTTAGAACCAGAATTAGGGGAATATATTGCATAAATGGAACAGGTTTTGTATATAACAAGATCATTAATATACCGTATTGCAAGTCAAGACAAATTATTCCTTACAAAAATGAGCTTGACCTAACAAACTTTCTTCATTATATATAATTCCATAATCTATCAAATCTACACTAATTTAATTAGATACTAACGCTTGATAATGTAGTAAAGATAAACATTTGGAAAAAAGAGACAAAATATTATATAAGAACAACTACAAAAAATTAACATTTGTTCTAAGTTTAAAAAAAGTTTAAGCAACTGGTAATTTATTTCATTGAATAGTGATAAAATAAATTTGTTTCACTGACCCTCCAATTTCGAATCATGATGTGATGCATCCTCTTCTTTTATAATGTGCGAAACGTCAAGTTTATACTCAGTAAAGTTCACTAACTTACGTCTTTTGTTTAGAAAAGTAGGAGGTATATAGTGTGCAGAGATGTTATCTTGAAATAAACTTTCGATTTCTAACGAAATCTCTCCTCCTTCTTCAACTCTGTTGTATTTTCCAGAGGATGGGATAGCTGCTGCATAATTAGATATTAACATGTGAGAGATAGGTTCATCTGGGCTTCTATGATCTTTGTTAGCGTACTTAGAGCTAAGGCAACTCACAACAGTCCAAGAAGGTATAATTTTCTGATAGACTCTTGAAAAATAACAAGAATTTCTTAAATTTAAGTATCCATCATAACTCATTTCAAGTTCAAATAGAAACCACAGTCGGGATGTTCTAAGCATTGACACATTTTCATGACCACAAAGGAAGTGTGGGCAGTCACTGGTCTCGGTCTCAAATTTGAATATCTCTTGTTGTAATATTTTCAAGTTATGCTTATTTAAGGTATGCTCGGTTTCAGTCTCTTCAATATCTTTAGTTCCATAAATTCCTCTTTTAGCACCATGAATATTAACAGCCTTCTCCTTAAGTACCATTACCCCCACTAACAATACCTTAGGAAACTCTATATAACTAGTATAAACGATATTTAAGGTAACAAACTAGCAGCGCAACAAAAGTTTGAACTAGCAACCTTGCCTCGTCCTAATTACTCTATTATCCCTAGTGACAACAAATTATAGGGAATATAAAAAATATGATTAATAAAAACTAAGCTCCAAGTGCTTACCAAAGGAACTCCCTAATACCAGCAGAAACCACCCACCAGCGGCTAAAACATATGCTCGTCAATATAGAATATAATCTTTTACGGTGTAATCATGTGCTATAAAATGTTATACGAAATAATTAAGGAAAAAAAATATTGAAAAAAAAAAATAACGAAAAATAATAAAATTAGGTTACATTTTTTATTTTTTTTTGTTGGGATCGAAGAGTTTTTAGTGGGAACAACGACTTATTTTAAATATATAACAACATCTATTCCTTATCGGCTTTTTACGTTTTCTTAGCAGATAATAGTTATTCGAATTGAATATCTAATTGTGCTTTAAAACGGAGGATAATACTTACTTTCACTGTTTTTTTTCCAGTTTAAATCTTAATCAATTGATCTCTATTAAATAATATAGTGGAACTGAATATACTAAAAACGGAACTATATAATATCTGACTCCTAATAAAATCTAACTGAAGTAAAAGGAAAAAATACTCAATATATTAGTATTCAAAAACCAAGGAGTTCGTACTTTCAGTTTGAATAAACTATACTTTTTTTTTTGTTGCTGAATTGGAAGTTAAACAATAGAGGTAAAAAGGAAGGGAATAAAATAAAATATTCACATGTATTCTACACCATTGAAAAACCGTTATGACTACAACGGAAGTCAATTCGTGGATGCTAGCAGCAGTAGACCTACGAGTTCACATTCTAATAACAATACCATTCTAAGGACTGGTGATAATTTAGCCATGAGCTCCGGGTATTCTACCTCCAAACCTGTTGGTTCTGCGCTAAATTATCCGCCTAGTTTGGATTCTAATAACATTTTGAACACAAATAACGAACATCTTAGAGTTAACGGTATTGCGTCATCAAAACCATTAGAACTAGCTAGCCAATATGTTGATCATTTATATCGTCGTGATGCCTCTACCCCTGTTCTAGATGAGAGGTCTTATTACAATAACGGTGTAAATTATAACTTCACAAAAGAAGTTGGCGGTTTAGGTGCTTTCACTCCATTTGAAAGACAAAAAGTTACAAGCATTCCAGATGATATACTACAAGAGGCTGCAAAGGCTGAACTTAAGAGCGATATGGGTATATTTCCAGAAATTGATCGCTGTTGGTTTACCATCGATAACAAAATCATTCTGTGGAACATTAATGACAGCACAGATTACCAAACGATAGATGAAATTAAGCATGCTATTTTGAAGGTTCAACTAGTAACACCAAAACCAAATACATTTGTTCCTCAAGTTAAACATTTGTTGCTCGTTGCAACCTTATTCGACATTTACATCCTAGCAATTTCTTACAGAAGAGATACTAACGAACTAGATGTTTTCAATACTGGAATGTCTGTTAATGTTCAAGGGATAAATGTTGACAATATCACATGTTATGAGAAAACGGGCCAGGTTTTCTTTAGCGGTAAGTCAAATGGCACTAACGTCTGGGAATTACAGTATTCTGGATCTGATGACTGGTTCAACAGTAAATGCACAAAGATATGTCTCACTCAATCTACACTGTCAAGTTTGTTACCAACAAATATTTTAACCAAATTACCTGGGAGTAGTATGATACAATCGATATTCGAAGACAACAACTCTCCTTCTCAAGAAAACATTATCCAGCTTACAATTGATCAATCTAGGGGTATTTTATACACTTTGTCATCGAAGTCAAAAATTAGGGCTTACATTATAAGGGAAAAGTCACTAGAAGGTAACATGTGTATTGAACCAGCATATATTAGGAGAATTATTGGTGCAACAACAGCAAGAGGGGCTCCAATTTTGGCCAATAAATATTTGAAAATCGTAAAGATCACACCAGTATTACAACAGGAAAACGGTAATCTATTTTTAGTTGCATTAACAATCGGCGGTGTAAGAATATATTTTAACGGTTTTGTTGGCAGGACTACAATTGAAGCATTGCGTTTAGAATCGATTAAGTTCCCCCCAAGTTCAGTAACCCCTGAAGTTTTGCAACAGGAATTAGAACAACAGCAGCTAGAGCAGCAAAAGAGAAGCTTACCATTCTATTCTAGTCTACATTCCTCCGAATCTGTAGTTCTCAAATTCCAAAAGAAATCATCCGTTTTATTGGAAAGTACCACGTCCAGTGAGTTAATATCACCGGGTATGTTTTTTTCTGCTGTGAAGAAAACAGCAGATCCTAACTTAAAGAATCCAGTAAACACATCAAATGAAACTCCAGAAAACAAGCTCTTTGTTAGTGTGCCGGACTATGGTATTTTGAAGACATATGGTAAATATGTTGAAAATGCGTCATTTTTGGATACTACTGCTCCTGTTAAAGAAATTGCACCTTTAACAAAAACATTTAGCGCAAGCAATAATCCTGAAGGATTCGCTAATGTCTTCGCTGTACAATACAACACTGGGGACCTAAAAATTGCTGTTTTAACCAATTGCTCATTAGAAATATATAGATACAGAACACCCGATGAAGTATTCGAAGAACTTGTCGACAATCCATTGCCATTCATTTTGAATTATGGTTTGGCTGAAGCTTGTTCGTCTGCATTATATGTTACCTGTAAATTTGACAAATCGGAAATCTTGAGATCCAAAGCATTAACATTTTACACAGTTGGTATTCCGGGTGCTATCGACATCAGACCTACATACAATAGAAATATCGTGGGTTCCTTATTATCAAAGTCATCTCTTTCTACCACTCCCCAAAAATCGAACTTATCTTTGGATTCTCTAAGATCCCAAAACACTACCAAATCTGAAGTTGACTCCGGCTTTAATGTTGATGATGTCATATTATCACCTAGATTTTATGGTTCGGCACTATTGATCACTAGGTTATTCCGTGATATCTGGAGAAAATCGGTGTTCACCATTGATCCTAAAGTTTCAACGCTTCGTTCATCTTCTAATTTAAATAACAAAGATGAAAAGAATGTTATTACCAACATATCTGTGACAAAATCAGATATCGAGTACTTTTTGTCCTCAATATCTATTTTAGGTGAGTTCTTTAATAGTTACGGGGATACAATCGCGGCTCCTACTGTAACTGCCGTGGTCTCTGAAAATGGTTATAAGACTTTAGACAAATCTGAAGATGTTGCTAACCAAGCTGAGAGTATTGCATTTAATTCATTATTCAAATTGGTCCAATCTATGAAAGAGGCGCTTTCATTTTTGAATGTTTTATTCGAAGAAAGCCAACTAGAGGGATCAGAAGAACAATATCCCGCTTTCAAAGACATCATCGGTTTCCTGAATAAACAAACTCAATTGGAACTTTCTAAATTAACTTTTAAGGATCTATTTGCTCCAACTGAAAATACCAGATCTTTATTAAGAGAAATACTTCTGTCCATTATAAACAGAAATATCAGCAGAGGTACCTCAATCGAATATATCGCTAGTGCTCTTCAGGAAAGATGTGGATCATTCTGCTCCAGTAACGATATTTTGAGCTTCAGGGCAACAGAGCATTTAAGGAAAGCCAAGGAAATTGGATTAAAGGATCAAGATACATTGAATTATCACCTGAACAGTGCTGTCAAATTGTTTGAGAGAATTGCGAACTGTCTATCTATGGATAAACTCAAGGAGACAATATCTATAATGCTATCTCTGAATTATTATGCGAAAACAATAGAGTTCATACTGAACATTGCAAACGCTACAGATAAAGGAAATCTAGCAACCCAGTACCTTGAGAATGGCTCTCTCATTAACGATGCTAGAAAGAAATTCTATGAAAAGAGGGTACAAATTTACGACCTTGTCTTTGAAGTATTAGTCAAAGTTGATCAACTAGACCCTCAATCTAGTCACATTCTAAATGGAACAACATCAGGTCCAACATCAGATGTCTCTTCGCTAAGATCCGAAGCCTATAATGTTATCTTGCAATATAATGATAAACTTTTCCATTACCATTTATATGACTGGCTAGTTTCCGAAAAGAATGAGGATAAACTCTTACAGTTGGACACACGCTTTATTCTTTCTTATTTGCAAGAAAAATCTCAGAGTTCATTGGCGATCTCAAATATATTATGGATATATCTGTCAAAGAAGTCAAAATTTTATGAAGCAGCTCAAGTTCTCTACTCCCTAGCGATTTCAGACTTTGACATAAAGTTGAATGACAGAATAGAATGTCTTTCTCGTGCAAATGGTTTTTGCAATAGTTCCTGCCAGTTGAGTGAGAAGCAGAAAATGATACAAGTCGCCAGCGACATACAAGAAGTCCTTGATATTGCTGCTGTACAGGAAGATATTTTGACCCTGGTTTTATCAGACGCCAGAATTGATACCACAACCAAGGATGAATTGCGTTCTAATCTAGATGGTAAAATACTACCGGTAAGTGATTTATTTAATGATTTTGCCGAACCTCTTGGTTATCATGAAGTATGCATATGTATTTTCAAGGTAGCCGATTTCAGAGATCAGGATGAAATCCTATCCAAATGGCATGAACTTTTTGATTCGTTGAAGAGAGAAGTTGATTATAACAACAAACCAGAAGAGACTTCTAACTTCTTGAGTCTGTTGTCTAACGTTGTCGTTAAGATAGGGCGCACAGTGCATACTTCCGAATTCGTCTTCCCAATTACTGAATTGTTCCCAATAGTTTGTGATATAATCCAAACTCTGCCTCAATCTTACCTTAAGGATGGATACGTTAGCTCAATTTTCATTTCATCTGGTATTTCTTATAACAAGTTGTATTACATATTGAAGGACCTAATTGAGACTTCTGACTCTGTTAATGAGCTTTTCAAAAAAGAAATGACCTCTTTGATCAAAACATGGTATGAAAACGATAGAAAAGTCAGAGACGCAATTTCTTATGATGAAATACAACGACTCTCACATTATGAAATTGGAAATGATCCAATTAACAAGTATGTGAAGAAAACCGGCATGAATTTATAGAAAGTCGAGCGCAGCTATTTTCATTTCATATGTCATTACAAATATAACAGGAATTAATAAAGGAAGATGCACCTTAAGAATAAATAATCTATAAATAATTTTGTATAATAATAATAATGATATCATCCAATGCATATACGAAGTTTAATTGCATTTACATTATCTTAATTTAAGGAAAAGTAATTAAAAAAATCATGTTGTTGATTCATCCTTTTCTAATAACAAATTCAATTCTTGTTCATATTGATCTATCTTGTCGAAATAGTCCAATATATCCTCATCATCAAGATCAGCTTCATTTTGTTTAACTTCAATCTGCTCAAGTACATCTAGTGGAATTTGATTCTCTTCCGCTTCTTTTATTAGTCTAGATAGATAATCATTATTCTCACAATACATAATAAAGTTCTGCATATGTTCTAGACCACCTCTCTTCTCCATAGCTTTTTGAAGCCTTTGGGCTTTACGTATTTCTTTTAGTTTATTCTGTTCATTTTGTTTTCTGTTCTCAAGTCTATGCCGTGTGGGAGACATATCTTGAGCTGAAGAAATCCGTCTACTATTGATAATATCGGTCACCACATTACTTCTACCTTCTGAAAACCTTGGTATAGAACTCGGGATTGTATTACCACCATTATTGTACTTGTTCGGTGTTTGATAAAAACTGGAATTCTGTTCTTCTACTGCAGAAACATAAGTAACATCGCTCCCGGGCTCAATCTTATCGGAATTCATCATTCTAACGGTTATACATTATTATTACTGTCGTATCTTAATTTAATCTACTAAATGATAACAGGCATCCTTTGAAGACTTCAAGTCTCATTTTCACAATTTTTTTAATTTTTTTTATTTTCTTTATTTTCAATTTCACTTTGTTAATTACGAATAGGATCATTTCTTATTGATTATATTACAATATTAAGTGAAGTCAATATATACCAAAAAAAACTATATAAAGCTTTCAAAACTTATCTTCTTTATTAAGTTTCTATTTTTTCTTTTGTAGTGTATAAAGATCTATATTAATTGTTTAATGTGTTCATTCTTTTAAAGATATCTTCGGAGAGGATACTTAAAAATAAAGGATGAGAGAGGCTCTTTTTTCATAACTTCATATTAACTAGATTTTCTGATGCATCTTATTTTTATAGCTTGAAGATCTTCAATTTGAAGACGGTATCGTTAATGGACTGTTCTTCATCAGCAAGAGCATTGTTCTTGGTACCGTCACAAAGAGTAATGTTTGATCTACAAGTCTTGGTCAACATATCCTTGTGCGCATCAACAATATCTTCGAAGTTGATGGTATCCTTAACGATCTCATATTCAACCAAGACGTCGTCAGTAGCTTCCAGACCACACTTCTTTCTCAACTTTTGGATTCTGTTGATCAATTCTCTAGCTAGACCCTCAGTCTTCAACTCCTCATATACATTGGTATCTAGGATAATTAAAACTTCTTGATCAGTTCTAGTTTCCTGGCCTTGAGCAGCAGCAGATTCTGGAAGACCTCTAACGACATTCAAGTCACCCTTTACAAGTTCGATATCGGCAACTTCTAACTTACCAGTTTCCATGTATTTCCGTACTTGTTCGGTAGAAACATTTGGCAAGGCGTCCTTAACCTTCTTTGCATCCTTCTTCAACTTCTTACCCAAAACTGGCCAGTCGGCAACAGCTCTGTATTCTACACCGTATTTCTCTTCGTCGGTGGTAATGACGATGTCACGAACATTTAGTTCTTCCACAATATAGTTCTTCAAAGCTTCTATGTCCTTCAAGTAACTTTCATCACTGTGTAGGATGACCAAAGTCTTCAAAGGAGTCTTCAAAGAAATAGTCTTCTTTTCACGAATATTTCTACCCAACTCGATGACAGATTGCATTCTAGCAATAGCAGTTTCAATATCTTCATCAAATAGGTCTTCTCTGACTTCTGGGTAACTCAAGAAGTGGACAGATCTACCGTCCTTACCATATTGAGATAACACTTCTTCTGGAATAAATTCTCTTAGTCTTTGGTAGATACCGTCAGACAAGAATGGGGCGAATGGAGCCATAGCACGAACAAATGTCAACAAAGCGTCAAACAAGGTGTTCAAAGCCTTCAAACAATCATCGACACCGTTTTCACCCTTTAGACGACGACGGTTGAATCTGATGTACCAGTTTGTCAATTCGTCAATGAAGTGAAGAAGCTTTGGAACAACAGTGTAAAGCTTGTAGACAGCCATTTCTTGGTGAATAAATTGAACCAATGATTGCATAGATGCTAGAATCCATTTGTCCATAACATTGTCACTTCTGACAGATGGATCAAATTTGAAGTCAATGTTGGAGGTTTTCTTCAATAGAGTTAGTTGACCTTCCAAGAACTTGTAGGAGTTCCACCATGGTAGTAGAACCTTTGAAACAACTTCCTTAACACCCTCTTCTTTGAATTTCAAACTTTCAGCCTTTAGAACTGGAGAGTTAATTAAGTACAATCTCAAAGCATCTGCACCGTATTTGTTCAAAACAATATTTGGATCTGGGTAGTTCTTTAGAGACTTGGACATTTTTCTACCGTCAGCTGCTAGAACAATACCAGAAACGATAACGTTCTTGTATGGGACCTCACCGAATAAGTGAGTACCCAGAACACTTAAGGTATAGAACCAACCTCTAGTTTGATCTAGACCCTCAGAAATGAAGTTAGCTGGAACTCTATCATCAAACTTCTCAGAGTTCTCGAATGGATAATGTTGAGAAGCGTAAGGCATAGAACCAGACTCGAACCAACAGTCAAAGACTTCTTCAATCCTCTTCAATTCACCCTTACCTTGTCTGGATGGGATGGTCATCTTGTCAATAGTATCACGATGTAAGTCAGTAATGTTTTTCACACCGGTCAATTCTTCTAGCTCTTGAATAGAACCAACACAGACAACTTCTTCAAAGTCATCAGAAACCCACAATGGGATTGGAGTACCCCAGTATCTGTTTCTGGAGACGTTCCAGTCACGGGCATTCGCAATCCAGTTGGCGAATCTCTTCTCTTTGATAGTGTTTGGAACCCAGTGAGAGTTCATAACCGAGTCCAACATCTTTGGAACAATTTCTTTGACACGAACGAACCAAGCTGGAACAGAACGGTATAGCAATGGGGTATCAGATCTCCAACAGAATGGGTAAGAGTGACGAATTTGAGAGGCCAACAACAAGTTACCGGTCTCGGTCAAATGTTTGATGATCAACTTATCAGCATCTTTGACGTATACGCCAGCGAAGTCAGTGACATCACTAGTAAATTTACCATTGTCATCAACTGGGTTTGGTGCGGCTGTATCTTCGCTGATAACACCATTCTCCAAACAAACTTGGTAATCCTCTTCACCAAAAGATGGAGCGTTGTGAACAATACCGGTACCGGAATCACTGGTAACATAGTCACCACCGATAACTCTGAAAGCAGTTTGTTGCATTTGTTCCTTGAAGTATGGGAATATTGGCTCGTATTTTAGACCGACCAAGTCCTTACCCTTTATCTTTTCTACCACCTTGTACTTTTCCGAAGCAGGCTTCTTGTACAGTGTCTTCAAGAGGGATTCCAATAAGATAAAGTAAGTGTCTTTGTTTTCGTCATAGATCTTAACGTATTCGAATTCTGGGTTGACACACAGAGCCAAGTTAGATGGCAGAGTCCATGGGGTAGTGGTCCAGGCGACTAACATAGTTTTTTCCTGGCCAATGACTCTGAAACCGATGGTAACAGCTGGATCATTAACGTCCTTATAGTTTTGTTGGGCTTCGAAGTTACTCAAAGGAGTGGTCAAACCGGTAGAGTATGGCATAACTCTGTAACCTCTGTAGACTTGCTTCTTCTCGTATAATTCCTTGAATGCCCACCACACGGATTCCATAAAACTTGGGTACATAGTCTTATAGTCATTGTCAAAGTCAATCCAACGACCTAGACGCCCGATAGTCTTCCTCCACTCATCGGCATAGGTCATCACAATGGCCCTACACTCATTGTTGTAGTTGTCAATACCAAACTTGTACACATCCTCCTTATCTTTAATCCCCAACTTCTTGTCAATAATGTGCTCAATTGGAACACCGTGTGTATCCCAACCAAATCTTCTCTCAACGTGGTGACCGGTCATAGTAGCATATCTTGGGACAATATCCTTAATAGTAGAGGCCAAAATGTGACCATAGTGCGGAGTACCTGTAGCAAATGGAGGACCGTCAAAGAATGAAAACTCTGGCTTATCCTCAGTTAGTTCCATAGACTTGTGGAAGGCATCGATTTCTTCCCAATGGGCAAGAATCTTTTCTTCCTCCTTTGGAAAGGAAAAATGACTAGGAGCCTCAGCCATCTTTCTTTATTGTATTATAGATATATTAGCGTGTAATAGCACTGTTAATTATCCCCCACCTTGAAACACAGTATAGTCAAGAATATCCACTGATCTTCAAAACTTCACACTTGCCTCTTCTTATATATTCCCCATCGGCGCTGTACTGCAAAAAATGACGAAGAAAGAACGAAAACGCAAAAAAAAAAAAAAAAATTTTTTTCACATCAGGCACAGAATCGTATAGTATGATCTCTAAGAGTCATAGTTATAAAAAGCCATATTATATAATATAATATGGCTTTTATAACATATTACATAATATGACTGACTATAGTATCTATACTATACCTATTACTAGAAGTAACTATATAGTATTGAGTAAATATAGTAGACGTTAAGTTTAATTTAAGATGTATCTTAAAAAATATCAAAATTAAAATAAAAGTTATACATAGAAAAAGGTGGTACTTTATATAGTAAAAGCATATAATTAAACGTTCGCAAAAGCTTGTTTCCTTGAAGCAGTAATTGCTTTTAGAATAGAAAAAAAAAATAAACCCAGAAATTTGAAAGAGAAAAAAACCGTAAAATTACATAAAAAGCATCGGTAAAAAG
This sequence comes from Nakaseomyces bracarensis, assembly GCF_045282275.1. Lineage (NCBI taxonomy): Eukaryota > Fungi > Ascomycota > Saccharomycetes > Saccharomycetales > Saccharomycetaceae > Nakaseomyces > Nakaseomyces bracarensis. Next base: position 581,483 of record NW_027263956.1, read on the forward strand.
AAGTCATAGTCATAAATCGAGTTAACTTTAATCAACTTCCTCGACGGTTGGGCCATCAGCACCAGCGCCTGGAGCACCAGCGCCTGCACCTGGCATACCACCAGCGCCTGGCATACCACCAGCACCAGGCATACCACCAGCAGCGCCACCAGCACCGTAGAACTTAGTCATGATTGGGTTTGCTAGGGCTTCTAATTCCTTCTGCTTATCTTTGTATTCATCAGTGGCGGCAGCTTGAGAAGCATCTAACCAGTCAATGGTCTCTTGAGCGGCAGTTTCCAATTTCTTGGCATCTTCTTCTCCAACCTTCTCCTTGAAGGCGGATTCTGCTACAGAATTCTTCAATGAGAAAGCATAAGATTCCAAGCCATTCTTAGCTTGTACACGTTCGGCCTCCTTCTCATCTTCTTCCTTAAATTTCTCAGCTTCAGAGACCATTCTTTCAATGTCCTCCTTCGATAATCTACCCTTATCGTTGGTGATAGTAATCTTGTTCGATTTACCAGTACCCTTTTCGACTGCAGAGACATTCAAGATACCATTGGCATCGATATCGAAAGTAACCTCGATTTGTGGAACACCTCTTGGTGCTGGTGGAATACCAGATAGTTCGAACTTACCTAGCAAGTTGTTATCCTTTGTCTTGGTTCTTTCACCTTCGTAAACTTGAATCAAGACACCAGGTTGGTTGTCAGCGTAAGTAGAGAAGGTCTCGGATTTTTTTGTTGGGATAGTAGAGTTTCTTGGAATCAATTTCGTCATGATACCACCAGCGGTCTCGATACCCATAGACAATGGAGCAACATCCAACAACAATAAGTCCTGGGTCTTAGAGGATTGATCACCAGTCAAGATAGCGGCTTGCACGGCAGCACCGTAAGCGACAGCCTCATCTGGGTTGATGGACCTGTTTGGTTCTTTACCATTGAAGAAGTCAGAAACCAACTTTTGGACCTTTGGAATTCTAGTCGAACCACCAACTAGAACAATCTCATCAATCTGGGACTTGTCTAGCTTAGAGTCTCTCAAGACCTTTTCAACTGGTTCTAGGGTCGATCTGAACAAATCAGCACATAACTCTTCGAATCTAGCTCTTGTCAAAGAAGTGTAGAAGTCAACACCTTCGAATAAAGAGTCAATTTCAATAGATGTCTGAGAAGAAGAGGATAGGGCTCTCTTGGCTCTTTCAGCGGCTGTTCTTAGTCTTCTCAAAGCTCTCTGGTTGGTGGTTAAATCTTTCTTGTTCTTCCTCTTAAATTCGTTAGCCAAATGGTTAACTAGTCTGTTATCGAAATCTTCACCACCCAAGTGGGTATCACCAGCGGTAGCCTTGACTTCAAAGACACCATCATCGATGGACAACAAGGAGACATCGAAAGTACCACCACCCAAGTCGAAAATCAAGACGTTGTGTTCCTGAGTTCCCTTCTTATCCAGACCGTAGGCAATGGCAGCAGCAGTAGGTTCGTTAATGATACGTAGTACGTTCATACCGGCAATCGTACCAGCATCCTTCGTGGCTTGTCTCTGAGAGTCATTGAAATAAGCGGGCACCGTTACCACCGCATCGTTAACCTTGGTACCCAAAAATTGTTCAGCAGTCTCTTTCATCTTACCCAGCACCATCGAGGAGATCTCTTCAGGAGTGAAGATTTTATTCTCACCTTTAAACTCGACCTCCACGGCTGGTTTCCCTTCTTTGTTAACAATCTTGAAAGGGAAATGCTTAGCATCATTCACCACTTCGGGATCATCAAATCTACGACCAATTAATCTCTTAGCATCGAAAACAGTGTTCTTAGGGTTAATAGCAGCCTGATTCTTAGCAGCATCACCAATTAATCTCTCACTATCAGTAAACGCAACATACGATGGCGTCGTCCTATTACCTTGATCATTGGCAATAATCTCAACACGATCATTAGAAAAATGTGCAACACATGAGTACGTAGTACCCAAATCTATACCAACAGCTTTAGACATTTTTTTTTTTCTTTTAAATTAGTTTGTAGTTTCTTATTGTAGTTTCTTGGTTTTTTTTTTTGTGATTTGATTATTGAAGAGTTTGGAATTGAACATTTCTAGTTAGGTTATTCCCAACTATTTATATAATTTGGGAATTTTGGAATTGCCCCTTAAAAAAGCTTTTACCTCATCCCCCCCTTCCTTCATTATTGTTAGGGCTTCCCCTTATTTTCACCAATTTAACCGCTGAGCTTCCCTCCCCTTCCCCAAGAGTTATGATCGAATACCCAACTATACGCCCTTTTCTGAGCAAAGAAGGACCAATTGAGTGATATTCTGATTTAAAATTTGTACAATGGGTGTTGGGTGGAGAGTTCAAGATGATTCGAGAGAGAGAGAGAGAAAAAGACCCGAATATGCCTCGTGAAGTTATAAGTAGTGGAGTGCGTAAGATTCTAGAACCTTCTAGCAAAATGTTGCCTGATTTTGTATCCCATCCCTTCATCATTTCTTTTTTTTTTCTAGAACATTCTAGCAAAATATATATATATCAAAAAAAGATATGCAATAATGTATTACGTAAACCATCATATGGGAAATCGTGTTTTATGATTACACATATTCTAACATATATTCTAATACGACAGTCATATGACTGTCGTATTAGAATATATGTAAAAATTGAAAGAAAAAAAAAACAAAAGAAGAAAAGTGATGAACAAAGAAAATGAAGACAGCGTATTTTGCGATTGGTATAAAATATATTATTTAAAAAAAAAAAAAAAAATAAAGAGTATTATATAGTATGTATGTCTATATACATAAGATACTAAATCTTCTCCATCTATATCATATCATATTTTTTTATGTAAATCTCTCAAATACGTCATTTATTCTTTTTTTTTACTTATTATTTATTTTTTTGAGATATTTTTTTGAATTCTTTTTCGGTACGATTTTTTCTGTGAAGAGATTATTTATTTCTTTTTTTGATTATTTATTTATTTATTTTTTTTTTCTTCATTCTTATGTATATATAATATTTGATTTATATTAAACCTTTTTGTTGATTCCATATAATTAAACTACAAAACCAAGCTAAAGCTAAAAGATCATAAATGTCTGACCTTTTGAAAGTGGATCCAAATTTGGAGTTGATGACAGTTGAACATAAGAGTCCTGCCCCTAAACCGATCAAATCGGAGGCTCCAAAGTTGAAGAGAGTGGCACGTCCAGTTAGACATATCAAATATATACCCGTGAAGTCCCTGTACTTCCACACAAAACAAGGTCCTATCGATTTTACATACGAGAAGAAGATCAAGAACCCAATCCCCAAGAACAAGCTGGTCGTAGAAGTGAAATACGTCGCTTTGAACCCTATTGACCTGAAGATCAAGAACGGGTATGCATCCGCCATATACGGAGAGATCGGTCTAGGTAGAGAGTACAGTGGTGTGGTGACGCAAGTCGGAAGCAAGCTAGAGGACTACTGGAGCGTCGGAGATGAAGTGTACGGTGTCTATTACCACCCACACTTGGCCAACGGTGCAGGAGCCTCTTCTTTGCTCATCGATCCTAGTATCGACGCCATTTTGCCTAGACCACCAACTCTGGCACCACAGGAGGCTGCAGGCTCGCTGTGGTGTCTCGGGACCGCATACAGCATCATGCACTACTTACAAAAATACAAGTACCTGGACTCTGAATCCAATGTGTTGATTAACGGTGGTACCACCTCCGTAGGTTTATTCATGATACAACTGCTTAAGTACCACCTAAACCTGAAGAAAAAGATCGTGATAGTCACTTCAGGTGACAACTCAGACTATATCATGGAGAAGTTCCCTGACATCGCCGAGGAGATGATCTTCATCAACTACCTCACGTGCCGCGGGAAGTCCAGCGGCCCTCTGACCCAGATGATCAAGGACCAACGCATAGTGGACTACGACGACGGTAAGGGCGAGGTCACCATCCCATACACCGAGGGCAAGTTCGATGTCGTGCTCGATTTCGTCGGTGGATATGACATCGTCGCACACTCCAAGGACCTTATTAAGAGCCGCGGTGCCTACATCACCACCGTGGGAGACTACGTCAGCAACTACAAAGAGGACATATTCAACTCCTGGGACAATCCAAGCGCAAACGCAAGAAAGATGTTCAGCTCAATGCTCTGGTCCTTCCACTACCAACACTTCTACTTCGACCCTAACGCCAAACTCGCCTCCAAGAGCGACTGGATCAACAAGTGCGGTGAACTCCTCGAATCGGGCATCGTGAAGTGTGTCGTAGACAAACAGTTCAACTGGAAGAAATCGAAGGAAGCCTTCGCTTACATGGCCACCCAACGCGCAAGAGGTAAAATCATCCTAGAAGTAGAGAAGTTCTAAGCTCAACGAACTAAAAAGATAAAGCATATAAATTATATAATACCCCCTCCTTCACACCAACTTTTGCAACTAGTTTAATATCATTTTATTAATTAATATAATAACCACTATAATAACCACTATAATAGTAATTGGGTATAATACCGTAAATCACACTTAGAAACGGCCGTAGAAACAGAATTTAAATTGCTAAAAAACTTTAACGAGCTGTCGTAGAAGGAGGGGTGAAAAGAGGGTTGTGCGGGTGTTTCTGTGGGTGAGATCCTAAGCCCTAAACCCAGGCATGTAAAAGCTATCTTGGTAAAGGGAAGGGGAAAAAATTTGGGCAGTATAAATAGGATGGGGGTTTTAGCTTTTTTTTATTGGGAAGTTAACATTCCCTTGATTTGATGGGTGTAAAGAGGAAAAGAGACTAAGAGGATTGCTGTCAATAAGATGTTTAGTTTTTTTGGAGGTGGTTCAGCTCCTGAGTTGAGTCAGGAGGAGAAGACCAAGCTAGTTTTGAAGCAGGCGTATGATTTTGAGATCGCGCTGCGTGCGATGGATTATGTGTTGGATGACAATGCTGAGCGTGGGCTGAAGCTGTTGGAGGACAGTGACAAGGAGGCTGATGAGGATGAGAGGACTATCAATGTTTTGGCTCGTGGTGTTATTGAGTTTTTGGAGGCTACGTTGAGTTTTGAGGCCGAGGAGATGAAGAAGGCGTCAGCCACGCTGGCTAAGGCCGAGACCTTGTCACAGAAGAGTAAGACTAATGCTGAGAACTTGAAGCTAAGTAATAGCAGCAGGTATCCTCCCGGTACTGTTTTTGCGGTGACTTATACTGAATCGTTGTTGCTGCATGCACTGCTGATGATCTTTAGTGAGAGTATGATGGAGGTTGCAAAGGCGCTGTTGAAGTTGAGAAAAGCGTACTACACGTTGCAAGAAGTGCTTCAGCAGATAAAGGACGCTAATCTGAAGGCTGTTGAAGAGGCTGAACGCAGAGGGGAGAATCTCAGTGCTGGGTCATCCGCTGCAAGCTTTATCGGAGAAGGTGAAGTATTTAACTCCGTTGATATCCCATACAAGCTGAGTGAGGAGGAAGCTAAGGATAAAGATCTCTTGGAGTTTGCTGAGAAGGTCCACAGGATGCGTATGAAGAGGCTCTCAGGTGCACACATCGACAATCCACCAGCTATCAACAGGCTGAGGGACGAATTGGGTCTGCAAGCCATGGACAAACTGCCAAAGGAACCAATTGAAGACCATGTAGTACTCTCTGATGATATTGACAAGAGTCAGGCCACAATTGACGAGTTTATTCATTCCGGTGTCAACCTGTGTTTTGGTATCTTGCAAGTGGTCCTTTCTCTGTTGCCTCCCGCTATTGGTGCTGTATTATCTGTAGTGGGGTTCTCGGGCTCTCGTGAAGAAGGTTTAAAGCTCGTCTGGAAAGCTACGAAACACAGAAATGTCCATGGTTGTATTGGTCTATTGGGTCTGATGTTCTACTATGATGGTCCATTCCAATTCACAGATGATGATTTCGATGTTCCCGCCTCTGTCAAGGAGTACCTAGAGTCTCAAAAGAAGAAAGAAATCACTGACAATAAAGAAGGTGATGAAGACAAAGAAGTTTCCCGCGAGCCAAGCATCACTGCTCAATCAGTTGCTACTGTAGATAGCTTGAATATGGACAGCAATACATTGTTACACCCAGGCAAGATAATGGAAGATGCTCTTCTTAAATCCCGTGCTCTGTTCCCAAATAGTGCCTTGTGGTTGCTGAATGAGGCCAGAATGTTATCTGGTAAAGGTAGACTTGAAGACGCTGTTGCTTTGATGGACTCCATTGATGTCAACAAAATCCGCATGAGACAGGTAAAGTCCTTGATGATTTTCGATAGAGCTATTACTTTAATTCATTTGCACGAATATGATAGGGCTGCTGATGACATTCTATCTCTATTAGACATCAGTGATTGGTCTCACGCCTTCTACAGTTACTTCGCTGGTTGTTGTTACTTGGAGAATTGGAGAATGATTCAAATGGGTGACTTGAAAAGTGATAAAGAGGAATTTTACAAAGAGCAAGCCAGCAAATTGATTTTCAAATCTGTGGATTATTTGGGTAAGAAAACCTGGAGATCTAAGAACTTGCCTCTTGATAGATTTGTTGCAAGAAAGGTCGAACAATTCAAGGCTACCCAAGCTAAATTGAACTTGACTAATCCACTTGATGCCATTGCTACATCTCCAGTGTATGAAATTGCTTACTTCTACAATGGTTTCAACAGAATGTCTAAGAAACATTTGGAAATATCACAGAAGATGTTGACCGAATATAAGAACCCAGCTATCGAAAGCAATGATCCAAACCAAAATCTGATTAGAGATCTGTTGTTGTCTCTATCGCTAAGAAGACTGGACAAGATTGAGGAAGGTTGCAAATTGCTTGACGAAAAGGTACTACCTGTATTTTTCAGTGTTACAGCTGACAACCATGTTAGCTACGTTAAAAAGTCTGAAGATCCTTGGCTATATCCATCTGCTTTCTACGAACGTGCATTGTTTTGTTGGAAATTAAATGGTGTCGAAAAATTACCAGAATGTAAAGAATGGCTAATTAGAGCTCAAAACTATGCAGATGACTATGAATTGAGTAGTCGTGTAGGAATGAAGATTAAGGCTGCCATTGACAGAGTTGATAGTGCTTTGAATAATTAATAGAAGAGCCCAAAAGAAAGTATAAGAAAAGTAAAAAAATTTACAATGAAATAAAGAGACGTCTGTTAATAAAGATCAATTATAAAAGAGAAAATATGAAAAACTTTATGGAACAAAAAATTTTTACAGACTATTTTAATAATATTCAAAAATAAAAATAAATGAATTATATTTTGCTTTATTTTTTTTTTTTTTTTAACATATTAATGCTATACTATCATGTCAAAAAAAAAATTATGCGGTTTGAAGTCTTATACTCTTAAATCGATATGGTCTCTTAAACATAAGAATTCTGGATATCTGAATTTTAATTTATTTGCCTTCCAATATTATGTAAATACTACTCATTTCTATTACATACTTATTATTTTAGATTTTTCCTTCTTTTTAATAGCTAAATGATACCACTTTTTTATACAAATTTACAACTGACTTTCAATATCACAGATCAAGTTTACCATATTCTTGATGCCTACTTAAACCAAACTTGAAATAGATTTAGTTCAGTTCATGCCTTTAGATTGTCCCAAAACCTTTTCAAACTTCACTTGATTATATACCTCGGAAGGGACCCACCCTTTAAATTAAAAAAAAAAAAAAGCTTATATATGCAAATAATGGGAGGCAATATAATCATATAGGATATTTTTAGGACTAACATCTAGTCATATATTTCTAAATACTTTTATAAATAGTGGCGAAGATTAATAGTTGCATTTAGAGAATATGAGTGACGAAGAAGTTGAGTTTATATATGATGACGACGACGAGGAAGATACTATAGCGTTTGAAAGCAGTATTGGCTTTACGAAACCTCACGACGATGCTCTTAATCTTGCTAAGACGAAATCTATCATGAGTCAAGGATCTGAATTTGAAATTGATGAAGATTTTAGTGGGGAAGACTTCGAGTATGATGAGCTACTCTCTGTGCCATTGTCACATAATGGGAAAAAGACTCTAAATGACGGTAGTGTTCCGAATTTGAAGTATGATTGTCTTACGACACAAGATATATTTGAAAAGATGCTGGCTAGGATTCATCGTTTACAGCCAGTGTTATCGATACCGCCAGAGGATATATTGACACTGATACAACACTATGACTGGAACGAAGAAAGGCTGCTAGAAGCATGGACCGATAAGATGGACGACTTACTTGTTGAGTTAGGTATAAATACCAATCACTTAGACAATCCACAACGGAGAGAAGTTGTATATAAGACGGATTTCAGCTGTCCTATATGTTGTGAGGAGAAATCAACTGAAACATTTGCTTTAGAGTGTGGTCATGAATATTGTATCGATTGTTACAAACATTACATCCGAGACAAACTTCACAAGGGTAATGTCATTACCTGTATGAGTTGCTCATTGGCATTACGAAATGATGATATAGATAAAGTTATGGGTACTGCATTTAGTGCCAAACTTATGGATTCTTCGATTAAGAGTTTTGTTCAGAAACATAATAGAAACTATAAATGGTGTCCATTTGCAGACTGTAAATGTATAATATATCTGAAAGACTTATCCTTATGGCCAGAATATTCTAGATTACATTACTCACCTTTTGTTGAATGTAATTCAAAACACAGATTCTGTTTTAATTGCTCATTTGAAGTACACGCACCCGCAGACTGTAAGGTAACGAATGCATGGGTTAAAAAGGCAAGGAAGGAATCAGAAAACTTAAACTGGGTTCTATCGCATACTAAAGAATGTCCTGAGTGTTCTGTTAACATTGAGAAGAGTGGGGGTTGTAATCATATGATTTGTTCAAGCTGTAAACATGAATTTTGTTGGATTTGTGAGGGTGCTTGGGCTCCACATGGTAAAAATTTCTTCCAATGTTCTATGTATAAGAATGAAGACTCAAAAAATAAGAATGCTGATGAAAACTCCAGGAATTTAAAGAAATATACATTTTACTATCGTGTGTTTAATGAACACGAAGTTTCTGCAAAATTAGATTGGACCTTGGGCCAAACCATGGGTCATAAAGTCAAAGACCTTCAAGAGAAAGTGGGTATTTCGTGGATTGAAGGCCAATTCTTAGCAGAAGCTTTAAAAACTCTAAATGAAGGGCGTACGGCTCTGAAATGGTCATTTGCTCTGGCATACTATGCTGATCCTTCACATAACATGACGAAAATATTTGTAGATAATCAAGGTCTTCTCTCCAGTGCGGTCGAAGATCTATCTGAATTGTTGCAGATTAAAGAAGCAGATGTCATAATCAAGAGAAAACCAGAATTTTACAATAAAGCTGGGTATGTCGAAAACAGAACTCAAGCACTCCTAGAATGTGGTAGAGACCTTCTATGCAAGGGTATTTGTAAAATTACGTGAAATACAGTTTGGCTCGCCAAGTTGATGGACATTATTAGCATTATAGCATTCCTATTTAAGAATAAATAATATTTATATATTAATGACAATATAGACAGTAAGTTTTGCAGTGTTGGTATTTGATATTTCTTATGTTGAAGGATAAGTCAGAATATTTTACAACGATTTCAACTCAGTATCAAGGATATCAACAAGCTGTTCTACTTCTAACTTTCTTCTAGCACTCTTTAACCAATCGTCACATAAAACATGGGTCCATCCTTTTAGACCAACAACTTCTGAAACAGCAGCGTCCAGCTTAGATAGTCTTAGATCTTCATTAACTCTAGCGAAAATTGAATCTAAGTCAGTAGCATCGGGAGGAGCAGATCCACGTTTGGTAAATAGAAGGAATGAGAAAATCTTCGCGGTGAAGTGTCCTAGTACACCAGCATTTGGTGGAAGAAGCGATGCAGTCTTGAAGTCATTTTCGAGAAGGTTCCATCTGTTGTATAACTGCTCGTTAGATAGAATCTTAGAATTCTCAGAGGATGTGGTAGCCTCAAGTTCGGCCAATGCTACTCTGAATAAAGGTGGTGTTAAATTCTTACTTTTACAGCATGGTTTAGGACCAGGAACAGCGATATCAGTAAGTGTTCTTAATCTCGTCAAGTCTTCGGATAGAGACAAACTATTCAATTCATGTGAGTTTAGCTTAGACCTAATTTTCTCAATATTCTGAGCAATTTGTTTCACAGCTTCACTTCTAGTGACTATCTTTGTGACATTATCCAATGCTTTAGTCATTTCCTTGGACTTTTCTTCTAGCTGTTGAATATTGGACAATCTTCCATTCCTTTCTGCGTCAACCTTCTCTTTTATAATTTTGTTGAATTCTCTTACTTGGGTAATAGACAATAATGCAACCTCGTTAGCGTGCTTTGTTTCCAAGTGCTGCTTATTGGCCTCCAATTTCTGAGCTAGTAAATCGGCGTAATGTTTTTCCAGTTCTTCCTTCAAATGCAAAAACTCGTTCTTATATTTGTCCTGTAGTTCCACTTCGGAGACGGAGAGCTTCCTCTTGTACTGTTTGCTCAACTTGCTTGCGACTTCTTCTGCCTTTTCATTAATGCTATGCGACACAGTCTCCTTGAGGTTCTTATCCAAGTGAAGTATATCCTCAATCAATTGGTGATAGCTCTCTTCCACCTTCTCCAGCTTCATACCACCAATTCTAAACTTCTGTTCATTGATCAAGTTGACAGTATTATTCAACGAGTCGATGATCTTCTGCAACTCAGCCTCTGAATTGTTCTCTGAATCCAACTCCAGCAACTTCAATTGCAACTCCTTAATACTGTCGTGAATCGGCAACGGCGTGGGCTTCCTATTAACCTCATGCTCATGATCTTTTTCCCCTTTGAAGAACCCCACAATGTGATCCTTAGTCAACCACTTCGAGAACCTAGGGTCATAACGATAGTACTCATAAGTGTCTACAAGTGACTCCGCACCGGGAACCTTCTCAGTGAAAACATTCGCAAACGAGTCATTGTACTGAGAAACCGCCACACCACCAGCATACAGCCCAGAGACACCGATAGTCAAACCAACAACCTTCATTAACAACCCACCTTTCTTCTTAGCCTTCACACTCGCACCAGTGTCAATAGAGTTATACCTCAACGACTGTCTCACAAACGTCGAACATCTAGAACTAGAACCCCTCAGCATATTTACTTTCTTTATTATTATCCTAGAAGGGGGGGGGATTGTATTTGTATTTGTATATTCGTCGGTATTGAAGATTTATACCCAAAACCATAAATGTATAGTCTCTCCCCTTCTAATCTTCCACAGACAATAAAAATCCTTATTTTTGAAATTCCGCGGCAATAGAGCGATCTCGCGGGAAGGGAGCAAAAGGTTTTTTTTTCTTTAAAAAAAAAAACGGGGACTTTATCATTCTCATTGGTTGATGATCACGTGAATATTTTTACCTAATTACAATATCTACGGATATACATGTATAATTTGGATATATATACAGGTATATAAGTATATTGAAGTACATGATCGGAGTTCGGTGAACTGTGTATGCTAATGGGCTTGATGAGTGTCATTTTTGATTTTTAGATTTAGGGTTTACCCTTCTTTAAATTTTTAGGGTTTGGACTTTAGGTCTTTCTAGGGCTTTTTGGACTTTAGGTCTTTCTAGGGTTTTACAACTTTTTGTTAGGTCTTTGTTCTCCTTTTTCGGTACAAAATTGAAAATGTCCGTAATGCTAAATTGGGACAATTAAGAGGGTTTCTATATATAATTTTAGGTACGAAAAAAAAATAAAAAATAAAAAAGAGAGAGAGAGAGGGTTCATTCATAGGGTAAGACCTAAATATAACATAAAAAAATGAACTCGCCACATTGCACACAGACCTTTTTTTCTTTATTTTATATCCCCTTTATATATAAGCAAGGTTATCTTTGTTTTTAACTTGTATGTGTAAATAAGGTTTTAGAGGGAGATATCTGTTTTAAAAACATTGTGAAGGAAGATAAGAGAAATGTTACAGTTTAAGTTGGTTTTATTGGGAGATTCTTCTGTAGGGAAGTCCTCTATTGTACATAGGTTTGTGAAGGACACGTTTGATGAGCTTCGGGAGAGTACTATTGGAGCTGCTTTTCTATCGCAGACTATCAGGATAAAAGACGATGGTGAGGATGTAGTGATTAAGTTTGAGATATGGGACACTGCTGGTCAGGAGCGTTACAAGTCTCTGGCTCCGATGTACTATAGGAATGCAAATGCGGCGCTGGTGGTGTACGATGTTACGCAGCCTGACTCTCTGAAGAAGGCGCAGATGTGGGTTCAGGAGTTGCAGAATAAAGTTGGGGACGACGATTTGGTCATCTATCTTGTAGGGAATAAGATCGATTTGGTTGCCGATGACCAGGATAAGAGGCAAGTTGACGTTGAGGACGGGGAGGCATATGCCAAAGAACAGAAACTCCTGTTTAAAGAGGTCAGTGCGAAGACCGGTGACGGTATTAAGGATATATTTCAAGAGATCGGTGAGCAACTGTACAGTACTAAGAAAGATGAACTGAAGAGTAAACAACAGAAACAGAGAAACCATTCTGCTTCCTCTAATACAGTAGATATTCAAGCACAACGTCCCTCCACTAATGATTCTACTGGTTGTTGTACATAGAAAAAGAAGAAGAATAAGAAATAAAAGTAGAATACAAAAAAACTAAGAAGCTGAAGCCAGGGTGACTCATCGTGTTTGATAGAATAGTCAGATATAATTCTTTTTGAAAAACTTAAAATGATTAATAAGATAAGAAACTATACCTATAACAAACTTCTAATTTTTTGATTTCGTCTTATTAATATAAATATTTTCTCAGCTTTTGTCATTTTTGTTTTTTTTAAATTAAAACATGTACAGTAATATAATTTAATGGTTGTTTTCTGGGACATGATATAGACAATATATAGACTCTTTATAATGAAAGTCTAAAATCAACCAATATCTGTTAATTGTACACGGTAAATGTGATTCGACCTGCTGTATGATCTACTACATAAGTTAAAATACACGATAAAGAGATCAAAGAATAAAGATAATACTAAATATTAACGATTGTGAAAAACTAAAACTTTATAACCAGATAAAATAATAATAAAATAAACTAAATAAACCGAAAAGCTGGGTATCAATAAGCCGGGGGTAAATGTTATACGGTAGTTAAAATGAATCATACACAGTAAAGTATGATTTCTTCTAAAAACTTGACGATTTTATTTCTTTTTTTTTTAAACCGAACTGAAGTTTGAAAAGGGAGTGAATGTAAATTTAATGCAATAACAAGGATAAGCCCTAATTAATGAATGTCAATAAAAAAAAACAATAAAAAACAATGCATTTGATTATTCCTTGAATTTAAAATCAAATAAAAAAAGAGGAAGCAAAAGTATAACTTTAATTTATACTAGTCATTTCTTCATTTATTTCAATGGAGCAACGTTTTCTGGGAAAGAACCAATAACGTTACCAGCAGGGTTGTAAGAGCAGATGACATAGTCACCCCAGACACCACCACAGGTCTTGATACCACAACCAACTTGGGTGCTACCCTTCCAGACAACTTGAGTGAAGTGACCAGTGGCTTCAGAGAAACCTGGGTTAGCGTAGTCGTATTGGCTAATTTCGTCGTACCAAGCGTCGACAGAACCAACAGCTGTGTAACCTAGAGCCAAGTTTTCACCGTATGGACCACCAGAGTGGACCAAGTTACCAGAACAGTCGTAGTTGTCAGCGTAGTTTTGAGCATATGCAGCCAGTTCGTCGGACCAAGTCAAAGCGTTGGTATCCTGGTGTAGAGCTCTCTTAACGTTGTGTTCGTTTAGCATACTACTAGCGAAGTCCGAAAGGCCGGCAGTAGAAGCAGCACTAGAAGTCTGAGCAGCTGTTTGGGTTGGGGTAGTACTAGTGGTAGCAGCTTGTACTGGAGCGACACTAGTAGTTGGTTGAAGAGTGGTAGTGTCCTTGTTTGTAGTGGCATCAACATTCTCATTTTGAACGATAGCGTTGGCGGTAGAGCTAGTAGTAGGGGCAGCATCGTTACCCAATGTAGTGTAAGAAGTTTGAGTTTGACCGTCCTTAACGAAGACTACACCACGAACAGTTTTGGTGGTGTGTTGGTGAGCCATTTCAGTGACGGTAACAACGGCTGGGGCAGCCAAGACGGTAGAGGCAGCAGCAATAGTCAATAGAGGAACAGAGAACTTCATTATTGTATTTTTTTATTGTTTAGATATTTGTAATGAAATCAAAAGGAAGGTATAATATAATTTCAACTAAAAAAATAGTTTTTGGAATTAAGGAAGGTAAAATTAGTTGGTTTTAAATTGAAAATAAATTTCTAACCGTTGTTGTTTTAAGTAATGTTATAACAATAGAACTTATTCTTGATTGACTATATAGAAAATATAAAAGAGAGAATATATGAAAGAAAGTAAAAAGAGGACAATTGGGAAAGGAAATTATCAAACAAATACATTGCTGTTATATATGTGTTCAAAAAAAAAAATCAGAGCATTAGAAGAGTGTAATTGTCCAGCGAATTTTATCCTCAAAAAATCAATAGTTAGACAAAAACTTACGTTATACCCATATTTTTTTCTTTTGGAAGAACTACTTTCTAATTCGAACTTAGTTGGATCGCGATTTTTCTTTTTTTAGTTTTTTTTCTTCTTTAAAATCTAACTATAGAACAGCTACAACTAGTTTCAATACTATGTAGAACATTATATTAATAACCGATTGACCGTGTGTTCAGCTCATTGTAAGGAGGTATATTTTTTTACTGAATGATGTGCTGGGTGTTGTTTTTTGTTTGTTTTCTGATCAATCTTAAACAACTAGCTGTACGTATACATTTGTATCAGATGGTACAAGTAGATAGATGTGTCCTGTTACTCTATGTAAAACCACTCCTCCCCTTTAGTCAACTCTGTGACGTAGCTTTGTGCTGGTTTAAACAAAAAAACGTAAACTGGCCAGCGCCATTAAAAAAAGAAAATCTCACGCGAAAGCGAAAAAATGTTATAGAAGGCGAAATAACAAAAAAGTAAAGAATGTTAATGGACGCCAAAAAAAATAAAAAAAAAAGTTTCTATTTGGTAGGTGGAATTTTAAAAAAAAAAAGGAAGAAAAAAAGAAGAAGTTCAACAATGTACAGAGGTTTCTTACCCAAAAAAAACATGCTACCCCAATACGGTTCCAGATTTTTCAATTGCTGGGTAAAGTAGCCAGCAAAGAAGGTACAGAGAGAAAAATATAGCGCTCTACCAGTTTTTCACTGGGATAGGCGAGAAAGCCTCCTTTTGCAAAAACAAAAGAAAGAAATAAAGAACAGGAGAAAAAAAAAGTTTATTGATTGAAACGTGATAGAAACTCGAGGAAAATATCGTATCTATGTAGATCACTGTAACTAGATCCGTGAAAATCCTATAGAAGGAACTGTAGGAGAAAACTTACTGATGGGTTAATGGAAAATTTTTCACAGAAACTTGTGAAGAGAAGAAAAAAAAACTTCGAATAAAATCATGTAATAAAAATCTCATTCTTTTTGGCTACGCACTATCCAGGGGCTCGAGGGAAGAAAAAAAAAAGAATGGAAGGATTAGGCTACTAAGTCTTCTATGGAAAAATAAGACGGGGAAATGAATTTATAAACATTCTAATTCTTATTTAATATATTCTAAACCCTGTTCTATGTTCTGCAGGCGGTCATAGAGACTGTGGGATTCTTCTAAGAAAATGTGAGGACTCAAAAAATTTTTGAACTAGCACAGAAAATATTGTATAAGTACTCCACTTTTTTACGCACTAACTATATTTTACTAACTCACCTAGAAAAAGCTGGAGTTAAAAAGACGTCTTATATTACTAATACTTTAAACTATACTCAAAAAAATTGTGTTAGCTAATTACTTTACCGGTTTTGGTGATATTCTCCTTAATTTCTTTCTTTTTTTTGATCAGAAAAGAGAAAAGATTGCAACCTCATTGATAAAAAAAAAGAAAGAACAGGAATTTTTTGATCGGCAACGATGTAAGGCAAATCTCCTTATATAATTTTAATATATCGGATCCATTTTTTTTTATGTAGTCCTTCAGTAATGTACGTTTTCTCTATTGTTCTATAAAAAAAGGAGGAGGAAACAAAAAAAAACATATTAGTAATGTATTATTGGAGAGCCGGTATCTCGGATGGGATAATTAATAGTGGTTGTATTGTTTTTAGGGAAACATTCCTTTAATATAACAACACTGTAAAATTGAATATAAATCTACTTAATGTTATAGCCTCACTCTTTTAAAGGAGTTATAATAAGGTATATATCTCCTATTTATTTATTTTTGGTTAAATTTTCTTAACAGAAATGACTAATATTTGATAATATTGTTTGAGGAAACATTGAGGAATCAGGCAATAGTATTGTTATGTAGAACAGGCCATCCTATATTTTGGGATTTGCATTGTATTTTACATCAACTGACATTCGAAAAGACTTCCTTACAGTAACAACTATTATATACTTAGAACCGATGAATGTTCATCAAACTATAGGTGGATTAATATAATGCCGACAAAACTAAAGAATTGTAATGACGGACTTTAATATGAAATAAAGTTTTTATGTAGTGACATTTCGTAAAACGGGATAAAAAGGTTAATCTGGTGACTAGTTAGTTTTTTTTCCCGGGAATTACGGTGTTAAAGTAAGTGTGCCTATTGAGGGATGCCACGTATGGAAATTAGGTTTTCATACACGAGAGTATAAAAGGAACCACGTCTTTTATTTTATATTTGTCCTTTTTTTTTATATATGTTTACTGTTATGTTTTCAAGTTTAAAAGAACACATATTTCAGTCCCCTTATCTTTTTAAGTGATGAGGTGTCAACATAGTCTTTTTCAGTACAATTGTCTTTACCCTTTTCAGATATGACCATTATTATGAAACTTATTTTCTTTTTTTGTTAGCGATGATGTGGCTAAAGTTTATTTTTGTGGTGTATGTGATCCAAGAAGAGAAAAATAATAATACAGGCTTATCGTTATATTCTGCCAAGACTATTTGATTGTCAGTTTTTACTGTTTTTGTTGAGACCCTACTTTCTATTTATAAACTACTTCCGCATCTCGTCGCTATAAGATACATCTCTTACAAATACGTCATTTCTCTTATCTATAATTTATTAATTTTATTTTTAATCGCCAAAAGAATTAGGTACCTACCAAAGTAAGAATCGCGAAAAAAAGATGCACGAAAAAAAAAAGTCGTATATCTGATTAATAACATTCTCGAAATATAAACCACACATAAAGGGAAAAAACTAAAAAAAAGGCCAAAAAGAAAGAAAAACTTTTCGCGAATTGTACCTTTTTTGCCCTTGCCCTTGCGGGGAAGTGCAGATATAGAAGCATTTTTTTTTTCGTGATGCACGTGCATACTCTCTAAAATGCACCCCAAACTATTACCCAGCTTCCACTGAACGTATAAAAATACTATTTGGCAGGTGCCAATATTCGTTAAAGGACAGATATAATCCTAACTGATTTATTTTTTTAAAAAAGAGGAATTTGAATTTTTAGGGGATAGGGCTTTTCCGCATTCTCTGCTCACAAACCCTAAAATATTGTTAAATTATGATGTTTTACAAGAGTCAGTAACATATTTTGATAGTTGAGATTATAACTAAATTAGACATGTCTTATCATAATAACCAATTGGTAATCGTAACGTAGGAATATCTTAGAGCATAGCGCTTTATACTATCCTACCTCACATATAACAAGCTTAAGACAATTGAGAAAAGAAGTTTATTTCAAGTTCATGGCATCTCCCTCATCCAATGAAATTGAAAGTATTTAAAAACTCTAGGCTCTGATTTAGATATTATGAATGTAGACGTATTGTACCCAGAAATTTCTACCGAGAAAAAATTAATAATATTAATTGAAATTAGGTTTATGGGTACTTCCGGCCATCGACTTATAGAGTCACTTCGTAGTTGTATATATTTTTTTTGAGTTTGAAGGGGGATGTTTGGAAGAGACAAAGACCAAGAGAGTAGTACGAAGGGGGTTAAAAAAATAAACTTTTATTTCTTTTTTTTTAAATAAAT
Organism: Nakaseomyces bracarensis; assembly: GCF_045282275.1. NCBI lineage: Eukaryota > Fungi > Ascomycota > Saccharomycetes > Saccharomycetales > Saccharomycetaceae > Nakaseomyces > Nakaseomyces bracarensis. The sequence continues at coordinate 599,586 of NW_027263956.1, forward strand.
GAGTTGAAATAATGTATTTTGACTCCCTACTTTTTGTAATATTAGTTATTTATAATAGGATCATATTTCTTACAATACATATTTAGCTTGATCTTATTTAGTTAGTTCAAAAAGAAAATAGTAGAACCTTATATAATAACCAATACAAAGGATCTATTTTTTTATAATGAAGTTATCCAGTATTGCTGTTACAGCAGCATTAGTGGCATACGGTGCCGCATTACCAGTTTTTGGTACTCAACAAGTTTTTGATTCTAAGGATATCAGTGAGTTAGTTGATACATTTGAGGAAAATGTCCCATTCTATGATGAGGAGGACGATGAAGTTAGGTTTGACAAGAGCAACAACTGGTTGAGCTTTTTGCCAAAACCACATGTTCCTTACATTTTGAAGCCAATTGTTGAGTCAGATAAG